>NC_136261.1:207399698-207889698 GCF_964187855.1 Myxine glutinosa | reverse complement strand
ACTACCCGGGGTCTTTCTCCGGCCAAACCATTGGCCCTCTTACACTATGGGTTCTAAAAACCAATTCCCATTGGCCAAACTGTGGTGCTTTTCAATTTGGGGTCTCACTCCCCCGATTCATCTCCCGGTGCCCTCGCACAATTTCTGGGCTGTGGCGTGTACCTCTCCCAGTGGGTCTACCCACCTGCACACCTCCACCACTGCAGTTGCCTCCGAGCTTACCTGCTCCTTACCCTAACCTAACTACCTGGGGAAGGCCCTCTGGCGCTCTCCCCACTCGGTGCCCTCTCTGGCACTGGGCTACCCGGGTCCGTCCTCCGGATCCTCGGGCCCCATCCACAACTCTACCGGCTCCCAGAGCCCACCTGCGGCCTCACCTGGCCGACATCCTCACAGTGGTGGAGTGCCCAACCAACTACACACACTAACAGGCTACACGCCCAGCCATTTCCACGACACTAATGCACCCATCCACAACACCATTCTGCAACCGCACCACAAATGCCAATATCCAACCACAATTTACCTGTACCCTCTACCTAACACTTACACTACCCGCCCCGGGTACTCGTGAAAGGGGTCCACTCTTCCCCCATCCACACCTTCGCACCATGCACACCACTCCGTACCACTTACTCCAACTCTCTCCACACACCTGTACTTGCACACCTGTGCTCTCACACCTTGGTGCCGCCTGCACCCTTCTCTCCCCAAGTGCATTCGCGCTGATCCACAACACTCATTACTCACACACTGCTCCACACACCTGTC
The DNA here is from genome assembly GCF_964187855.1 of Myxine glutinosa. Lineage (NCBI taxonomy): Eukaryota > Metazoa > Chordata > Myxini > Myxiniformes > Myxinidae > Myxine > Myxine glutinosa. Next base: position 207,888,927 of record NC_136261.1, on the reverse strand, counting down.
CAGTTGCACCCCTGTGCAATCACACCTGTTCAATTCTCACACACACGGCATCATCTCAGCTAACTACTCCCTTCTGAAACTTGCGCTTCCCAGTCGTCCCTTTAAACTATTGCGCTCCCTCGTCATTATCATCCACACTAATCTACCTGGGTCCCCCCTACAGGTATCAGTCACTAACTAACTTTAACGTCACCTAATGTCAATCTCTTCTAGATCCCTACAATATAACCTAACCCACCCGGGCTAGTTTTCACTGCCATACACCCCATAAGCTATTGCTCCTTTGCCCCCACCATGGGAAGGGTGGCAGGGATGCCACCCTTACCCACCGGGCCCATCGCTCACTACCAATTTTGCACATCAAATTTCAACAAATTAAAAATTTGCCAATCACTACCCATCATCTGCCAATCATTACTGCCAATCCTTTGCCAATCATCAAATTTTGTTTTTCTCCAATTTTGGGTCCAAAACACTAACCTCATCACCCGTCTACTCACTAATACCTCTCGGTGCGCCAATTCCTGTCCAAAGCCCGGCTTCGTAAAGCCAAGCCATGAATGCCGGTTGTTCTGTGCCAGCGGTTGGACGCGTCCGGCACTCGGTGCAGGGACGGGGGCTTACCCGGGCCGAAATCCCACGCACCATCTCGGCGTGGAGCCATCCAATGTCCCGATCTCGACCTGCCGGACTGCCTCAACAAAAAGTGGTCGCCATGACGACCCTTTCTATCGGGCTGCCAGCTCCGCCTCGTGGAGCACGGACGCGGCCGTTCAAAGCGAGGCCCAGCACGCACCGAGGGCCCGATTCGGCTAAAAGTCGACCTAACCTCTAACCCGGTTACCTTCGATGCCTCACCTGCATGCTTACACCCCGCAGCCCGTTCCTTGCTCACACATCCAGCCGTGCCCATGCTCCTCGTACCTTTCCTTACATACCCAGGTACTCCCATTCCACTCACAGCCTTGGTCACACACCTGACCACCGAACACTTTGGCACACATTCGTTGGTAGCACACCTCACCAACACACCTCTTCGCACCCCCTCCTCGGTCACCTCCTCTGTGACAATCACAGGTGTGCTCTCATTCGCACACCCAACCACGTGCCTCACTACCAACTCCAGCGTGCATTCCCACTCACGCTCTACCATTCCAGGTGTGCATCCTTCCATCCCAGGTGTACATCCTCGCTCACCTGTCACAACCAGCTCACTCTCCTTGTCACTCTCACTACTCTCACCTCCATTCTTGACAACGCACTCACCCTTACTCCCGACAGCGCACTCTTTCCTCATGCACCTGTCCGTCACACACCTTTCTCGCGCACACTCTCCCGTTACACCCTCTGTAACACTCACCACAGGTGTGCATTCTTCCTTGCCTTTGACAGCGCACTCTTTCCCCATGCACCTGTCCGTCACACACCTTTCTCGCGCACACTCTCCCGTCACACCCTCTGTAACACTCACCACACCGCGCTTCCATGTGCTTCCTCGCACACGCGCTACGACCGACTCACTCTCGCCAGCACCCTCACTCCTTGGCACGCACTTTTTCCTCACGCACCCCAGAGTCGGACTTTCTTGCACACCTCCTTTTTCGCACACCAGACCTGTCGCACACTTCACCCACGGCCTCTCACGAACACCCGGGTCCATCTCGACCCCCAAGCTTCTTAAATCCCCTGGCGCATCATACGCACGACCATATTGGTCACCACTTACACCGGGTCCTCTTCCTCTTCGCTTCTCCTCCATCACCTGCGAATCCCTCATCCGGTTAATGAGCACATCATCACGATCCAAACACAGACTTTGGACCAATTCTTTTATCTCCTCTTTTATCTCTTTCTTATCCCCTCTCCGTCGCTTCTTAATTTCGCTCATCCCTTCTTCCACTTCCTCTAATTTGTGCTTCACCTCTTTTATTCCCCGGTACGTCTCCTCAAGCTCGTCCTCCAAGGCTACCTTGACCGTTTCCATGTGCGTCCTCACCTGCCGGTCCTTCGTCTCCATTACCTCTATCACCTCGTCCAACCTCGTTGTCAGTCCCTCACGTACCATCTGACATTCCCTCTTCGTCGCTACCAAGTCATTTTTTAGGTCATTTTGTGTCGCTTTTAAACCTCCTATTACCGCTGTGTTCTTCTTTATCTGGTCCGTTAGTTCTTTTTGTCCCTCCGTCAGCTGTTCCACCTCCTGCGTCAGGTCCTCTATGCCCCCTTGCAATTTTACAGTCCCCTTTCTCACCTCCTTCTCCATGCGCTCCTTACAGTGCCTCACCTCCTCGCGCACTCCTTCGACCTCCTCACTCACACCTCTTCTGATCTCCTCTCCCATCACTTGCATCTCCTGCCCAGATGCCACCCTCATCTGCTCCATTTCCTCCCTATGAGCATCCAGTTTGGTTTCTACCCCCATTCTGACCCCCTCTATCTGCTGCCCCATTTGTTTAACTTCCCTTTCCGCTTGGTCCCTCATGTCCCTCAATTTGCCTTCCATGCTGTTTTCTAACCCCTCTAACCCCTTTTGCATCCCTTCCATTTGATTCTCTTGAGCGGCCATTCTGTTTTCTACCCCCATTAACCCCTCCTGTATTTCCCCTAATCTATTGTCTAATCCCTCTATTCTACTCCCTAACCCTCCGATCTGGGCCCCCATTTGGCCCTCCAATCGCTCACCCATTTGTTCCATAAGGGCCCTCATTTGCAACATAAAAAGGTTCGGATCCACCAGGGGCGCTGCCACGGTCGCGGGCGCGGTGACCAGCGAGGCGCCATTTTGTGCGTCTGCTACCCTCGCTGCTTCGCTCTCCTCCTGTCCCTCATGTCCCTCAATTTGGTCCTGGACCGACCCTGCCTCACTCTCCACTACCGGACCCCAGCCGACTTGGTCTGCCATAGCGCAACTTTCAAAATTCGGGTTTTTATTTCCGTATAACAAAATCAAATTTCGCCGTTATAATTTCGCGCGGGAAACGCGCTCCGAATCGATTCTACTACAAATTTGGGCCTAATAAATTTAGTCCCGGGTTCGAATTCCACTCCTCGACACCAATTGTTACAGACGCGGTTGTGGATGTTAGTTTACCGAGCGGTTTGGTATGACCACGTCTGCACAAGTTACCCGATTATACTCGAACGTTGCCGAGTCGCGCTACGCTAGGTCAATGAAGGAAAAGGACACACGGCTGGGATTCAAATGACACGACACCAAGGGTTCAGTTCTCAAGACCTCCGGAGGAGGTTATATTAGGGCGGAAGGTTAGATTACAACTACAAGAGGAACAGCATAGAAAGATAGGCACTTAGACACACTCTTATATTAGGCCCAACAGACGACAGATAAACGGGACAAAGGCTGACTCACACGGGGATTGATGGCAAGGAAAGCGGGTATCGATGGCTCAAGGTGCACTCTTGGCTCAGGGCAGAATCGACTCGGTCCGGTCCAGAGATGCAGGGAGGTCACAGCGCTCGGAAGGCGACGTTCTTTCTCCAAGCTGGGGGCGCATCTGACCTCACATCCGGTACGTGGCCGCGTATATCCGGCGGGGAGTGACACGCCCTCGGCTCGTTAGCTCCGCCCCAGATGGAATCGGCACGTTGCTTCTCATTGGGTGCGTGCGGGGGGGGGTTACCGGCTCCGCCCTTGACGAGGGGCTGACAAGGAGCCCCTTCGTGGTAACCCCGTCGGAGCGCATGGTGGCGGCTAACCGAGCCGGTGTGAGGACGCACACTCCCCCGCGCAGCGCCGTGCCCCTCTGTTGTTGTAGTTGTTGTTTCATGGGGAAAATGGGAGGAGGTATGGGGAGGTCCTAAACTCACTACTGGTGCCATATAATCACATTCTGGTGCAACGAAGAGTCGGAATTAATGGAAACGAGTCCTTAACTGACATAGACTAAGAATAACTAGCAAGATGTCCGAAAGTTGTCTACGTGAGATGCGGTGGACCTGGGCACGACATTTAATGGGGGAAAAAGGGGAAGGTCGGTTCTACAGAGTGTTGTTTACAGACAATGGGACTAGGGAATGGGGGATTGGGGATAGTTGGGGAGTATTGGGGAAATAGGGGAATATTTACAAGCGGATATGGAGGCCAAATTCCATATTCGCAACATTGCACCCTTCTCTACCCTCGGGGCGTCCCGACCCGATAAATTTTTACCTATTTTAGTGTGGCACTCAGATGTAGTTCCCTCTACTATTAACTCTACCCTGAGTGCGACAGTTTTACAGATATTCACAAATGAGTAAATATGTCCCCCTGCGACGTTGCACCCTTCTCCTCTCAGAAACACACCCACAGGATAACCGAATCCGGAAAGAATCCTCAAACTAAACATACAGCCGGTAGGGAGCATTATTTACACAAGACTACACTGATATTTACACTACGATCCAGGACCTGTTTTTGGAGGGACACATGCAGATGTTATGCATAGAGAGAGCACGCATGCCAGCATCGATACACCAACCCACGAGTGCTCTGTGGCCTACGGCCTTTAATAACGTGCAGAGCACCCTTTCCCAGCACGAAAAGCACCACCCCATCACACAGTCAGCACCATCCGGTGCACCAATAAAGTGTTTAATAAATCACCGGTGGTGTCGCAGCCGGCCGATGTTCTGCCGCTGGTCTTGCCTTCGTGTGGTGCACTTGGTGTTCTTGCCTCTTTCAAAAAATAAAGAAAGGCGCCAACCGCGTCCATTTCTGTATTGTGGCCTTCAGTGGTGTCAACTATACACAAAGAATTAAGTTAAGCACCCCTACACAACGAATTAAGGTAAGCACCCCCTAATATATATTCTTTGTGTATATGTATACATTGGCATATATTCTAAGGTATGTGAGATCAAATAATGATTGGTATGACATTAGCAATTATCCATTGATGAAATGCAGATGAGTGCACTCGTAGGGTTGAGTTGGGTTGAGTAGTGATCCAATCACGTGGGTCCTACACACGTTATTGACGCAAAGATCGCTAGAGGTCTTCTCAGAACAATGACTGTACGTTAGAAAACATATACGTCATCCACACTGTCCGTGATGGACCTATAGCTCCATACTTAAATTGAGGTGAAAATATGCCTAAAATTCCCAAAAATTTTCACCTTAAATTATTCAGAATAAAATAATGAAAACGGCATGATTGTTATGTTTTTATGTGACCATAATATCACTTCTCCAGAAAATATAGCAATATCATGGGTATATTACACTGTTTTGACGACAACAAACTTGTAATGTGCGAGGTTGTAAAAAAACGGAGGGGGTGCTTAACTTAATTCTTTGTGTATATAAGTGGTTCACCTGTATGGCATAGGTGCCACGTTGACCCATAGGTCCATCCACGGGTGGTGCTCGGCCGCAAAAGAACTGCGGTCCATTGTGGGTGGCCACAAACATTGCGGTCCATATGGTGTATCGATCCAGGCAGCAAGCAGCGAAAGTGCAGGCCCACAACTGCGTAGCCAGCACCTCTCTCTCCTCTCTCTCTACCCCAAAGCCAGATCCTCGGAGGTGGGAGACAAAAGAAGCAGACAAGTGAGTAAGGTGGTAAGGGCGCAAAAGTGCACGCAATATAAGATGATGCACACTGGGGGCACATGGGAACCAGGTGAGACAGGTACGTTCCTACCGTACGCCCCCCCCCCCACCAGGTAACCTACATGGCCCCTCCCTTACCCCTTACTGTATCCACAAAACACAACACTACCCATAAACATCTACTTTACAAATCAACAAACATCCCTACTGTCTTCCCCGTTCCTCCCATAAACCAAATTCGTCTTCTCTCCCTCCTAACCAATCAAATTTGCCATTTTCAACTCTCATCAAAATTTGCCATCTCCAACTCAACATCATAATTTGCTATCACCAATTCATCATCAGTCCCTCCTAGGGAGGGAGAGATGGAATCACCCCAATGTCTCATCCACGTCGTGATGCGTCTCACAAATCCTCACAGCAATTCTCATTTCCTGCACCAAAACAAAGAAAACACAGGTGTGGAGTCATCATCATCACCACAGGTAAGTGGCTGCGTATGGTGCGACAGGTTCATCAATCCTAACTATTTCCTAAATGACTTTAACAACTTTACACTACCCGGGGTCTTTCTCCGGCCAAACCATTGGCCCTCTTACACTATGGGTTCTAAAAACCAATTCCCATTGGCCAAACTGTGGTGCTTTTCAATTTGGGGTCTCACTCCCCCGATTCATCTCCCGGTGCCCTCGCACAATTTCTGGGCTGTGGCGTGTACCTCTCCCAGTGGGTCTACCCACCTGCACACCTGCACACCTCCACCACTGCAGTTGCCTCCGAGCTTACCTGCTCCTTACCCTAACCTAACTACCTGGGGAAGGCCCTCTGGCGCTCTCCCCACTCGGTGCCCTCTCTGGCACTGGGCTACCCGGGTCCGTCCTCCGGATCCTCGGGCCCCATCCACAACTCTACCGGCTCCCAGAGCCCACCTGCGGCCTCACCTGGCCGACATCCTCACAGTGGTGGAGTGCCCAACCAACTACACACACTAACAGGCTACACGCCCAGCCATTTCCACGACACTAATGCACCCATCCACAACACCATTCTGCAACCGCACCACAAATGCCAATATCCAACCACAATTTACCTGTACCCTCTACCTAACACTTACACTACCCGCCCCGGGTACTCGTGAAAGGGGTCCACTCTTCCCCCATCCACACCTTCGCACCATGCACACCACTCCGTACCACTTACTCCAACTCTCTCCACACACCTGTACTTGCACACCTGTGCTCTCACACCTTGGTGCCGCCTGCACCCTTCTCTCCCCAAGCGCATTCGCGCTGATCCACAACACTCATTACTCACACACTGCTCCACACACCTGTCCAGTTGCACCCCTGTGCAATCACACCTGTTCAATTCTCACACACACGGCATCATCTCAGCTAACTACTCCCTTCTGAAACTTGCGCTTCCCAGTCGTCCCTTTAAACTATTGCGCTCCCTCGTCATTATCATCCACACTAATCTACCTGCGTCCCCCCTACAGGTATCAGTCACTAACTAACTTTAACGTCACCTAATGTCAATCTCTTCTAGATCCCTACAATATAACCTAACCCACCCGGGCTAGTTTTCACTGCCATACACCCCATAAGCTATTGCTCCTTTGCCCCCACCATGGGAAGGGTGGCAGGGATGCCACCCTTACCCACCGGGCCCATCGCTCACTACCAATTTTGCACATCAAATTTCAACAAATTAAAAATTTGCCAATCACTACCCATCATCTGCCAATCATTACTGCCAATCCTTTGCCAATCATCAAATTTTGTTTTTCTCCAATTTTGGGTCCAAAACACTAACCTCATCACCCGTCTACTCACAAATACCTCTCGGTGCGCCAATTCCTGTCCAAAGCCCGGCTTCGTAAAGCCAAGCCATGAATGCCGGTTGTTCTGTGCCAGCGGTTGGACGCGTCCGGCACTCGGTGCAGGGACGGGGGCTTACCCGGGCCGAGATCCCACGCACCATCTCGGCGTGGAGCCATCCAATGTCCCGATCTCGACCTGCCGGACTGCCTCAACAAAAAGTGGTCGCCATGACGACCCTTTCTATCGGGCTGCCAGCTCCGCCTCGTGGAGCACGGACGCGGCCGTTCAAAGCGAGGCCCAGCACGCACCGAGGGCCCGATTCGGCTAAAAGTCGACCTAACCTCTAACCCGGTTACCTTCGATGCCTCACCTGCATGCTTACACCCCGCAGCCCGTTCCTTGCTCACACATCCAGCCGTGCCCATGCTCCTCGTACCTTTCCTTACATACCCAGGTACTCCCATTCCACTCACAGCCTTGGTCACACACCTGACCACCGAACACTTTGGCACACATTCGTTGGTAGCACACCTCACCAACACACCTCTTCGCACCCCCTCCTCGGTCACCTCCTCTGTGACAATCACAGGTGTGCTCTCATTCGCACACCCAACCACGTGCCTCACTACCAACTCCAGCGTGCATTCCCACTCACGCTCTACCATTCCAGGTGTGCATCCTTCCATCCCAGGTGTACATCCTCGCTCACCTGTCACAACCAGCTCACTCTCCTTGTCACTCTCACTACTCTCACCTCCATTCTTGACAACGCACTCACCCTTACTCCCGACAGCGCACTCTTTCCTCATGCACCTGTCCGTCACACACCTTTCTCGCGCACACTCTCCCGTTACACCCTCTGTAACACTCACCACAGGTGTGCATTCTTCCTTGCCTTTGACAGCGCACTCTTTCCCCATGCACCTGTCCGTCACACACCTTTCTCGCGCACACTCTCCCGTCACACCCTCTGTAACACTCACCACACCGCGCTTCCATGTGCTTCCTCGCACACGCGCTACGACCGACTCACTCTCGCCAGCACCCTCACTCCTTGGCACGCACTTTTTCCTCACACACCCCAGAGTCGGACTTTCTTGCACACCTCCTTTTTCGCACACCAGACCTGTCGCACACTTCACCCACGGCCTCTCACGAACACCCGGGTCCATCTCGACCCCCAAGCTTCTTAAATCCCCTGGCGCATCATACGCACGACCATATTGGTCACCACTTACACCGGGTCCTCTTCCTCTTCGCTTCTCCTCCATCACCTGCGAATCCCTCATCCGGTTAATGAGCACATCATCACGATCCAAACACAGACTTTGGACCAATTCTTTTATCTCCTCTTTTATCTCTTTCTTATCCCCTCTCCGTCGCTTCTTAATTTCGCTCATCCCTTCTTCCACTTCCTCTAATTTGTGCTTCACCTCTTTTATTCCCCGGTACGTCTCCTCAAGCTCGTCCTCCAAGGCTACCTTGACCGTTTCCATGTGCGTCCTCACCTGCCGGTCCTTCGTCTCCATTACCTCTATCACCTCGTCCAACCTCGTTGTCAGTCCCTCACGTACCATCTGACATTCCCTCTTCGTCGCTACCAAGTCATTTTTTAGGTCATTTTGTGTCGCTTTTAAACCTCCTATTACCGCTGTGTTCTTCTTTACCTGGTCCGTTAGTTCTTTTTGTCCCTCCGTCAGCTGTTCCACCTCCTGCGTCAGGTCCTCTATGCCCCCTTGCAATTTTACAGTCCCCTTTCTCACCTCCTTCTCCATGCGCTCCTTACAGTGCCTCACCTCCTCGCGCACTCCTTCGACCTCCTCACTCACACCTCTTCTGATCTCCTCTCCCATCACTTGCATCTCCTGCCCAGATGCCACCCTCATCTGCTCCATTTCCTCCCTATGAGCATCCAGTTTGGTTTCTACCCCCATTCTGACCCCCTCTATCTGCTGCCCCATTTGTTTAACTTCCCTTTCCGCTTGGTCCCTCATGTCCCTCAATTTGCCTTCCATGCTGTTTTCTAACCCCTCTAACCCCTTTTGCATCCCTTCCATTTGATTCTCTTGAGCGGCCATTCTGTTTTCTACCCCCATTAACCCCTCCTGTATTTCCCCTAATCTATTGTCTAATCCCTCTATTCTACTCCCTAACCCTCCGATCTGGGCCCCCATTTGGCCCTCCAATCGCTCACCCATTTGTTCCATAAGGGCCCTCATTTGCAACATAAAAAGGTTCGGATCCACCAGGGGCGCTGCCACGGTCGCGGGCGCGGTGACCAGCGAGGCGCCATTTTGTGCGTCTGCTACCCTCGCTGCTTCGCTCTCCTCCTGTCCCTCATGTCCCTCAATTTGGTCCTGGACCGACCCTGCCTCACTCTCCACTACCGGACCCCAGCCGACTTGGTCTGCCATAGCGCAACTTTCAAAATTCGGGTTTTTATTTCCGTATAACAAAATCAAATTTCGCCGTTATAATTTCGCGCGGGAAACGCGCTCCGAATCGATTCTACTACAAATTTGGGCCTAATAAATTTAGTCCCGGGTTCGAATTCCACTCCTCGACACCAATTGTTACAGACGCGGTTGTGGATGTTAGTTTATCGAGCGGTTTGGTATGACCACGTCTGCACAAGTTACCCGATTATACTCGAACGTTGCCGAGTCGCGCTACGCTAGGTCAATGAAGGAAAAGGACACACGGCTGGGATTCAAATGACACGACACCAAGGGTTCAGTTCTCAAGACCTCCGGAGGAGGTTATATTAGGGCGGAAGGTTAGATTACAACTACAAGAGGAACAGCATAGAAAGATAGGCACTTAGACACACTCTTATATTAGGCCCAACAGACGACAGATAAACGGGACAAAGGCTGACTCACACGGGGATTGATGGCAAGGAAAGCGGGTATCGATGGCTCAAGGTGCACTCTTGGCTCAGGGCAGAATCGACTCGGTCCGGTCCAGAGATGCAGGGAGGTCACAGCGCTCGGAAGGCGACGTTCTTTCTCCAAGCTGGGGGCGCATCTGACCTCACATCCGGTACGTGGCCGCGTATATCCGGCGGGGAGTGACACGCCCTCGGCTCGTTAGCTCCGCCCCAGATGGAATCGGCACGTTGCTTCTCATTGGGTGCGTGCGGGGGGGGGTTACCGGCTCCGCCCTTGACGAGGGGCTGACAAGGAGCCCCTTCGTGGTAACCCCGTCGGAGCGCATGGTGGCGGCTAACCGAGCCGGTGTGAGGACGCACACTCCCCCGCGCAGCGCCGTGCCCCTCTGTTGTTGTAGTTGTTGTTTCATGTGGAAAATGGGAGGAGGTATGGGGAGGTCCTAAACTCACTACTGGTGCCATATAATCACATTCTGGTGCAACGAAGAGTCGGAATTAATGGAAACGAGTCCTTAACTGACATAGACTAAGAATAACTAGCAAGATGTCCGAAAGTTGTCTACGTGAGATGCGGTGGACCTGGGCACGACATTTAATGGGGGAAAAAGGGGAAGGTCGGTTCTACAGAGTGTTGTTTACAGACAATGGGACTAGGGAATGGGGGATTGGGGATAGTTGGGGAGTATTGGGGAAATAGGGGAATATTTACAAGCGGATATGGAGGCCAAATTCCATATTCGCAACATTATATATATATATAATATCGTTTTTAGCCCTAAAGCTGAATCACTTTTAAAATTTATGTATCTGGATCCACATTCGGATCTTCACCAAAATCTAATCATTTTGTCCTCATCACCCACCCAACCGGCCCACCATATTTCATCCGAATCCATCTACAACTTTTTGAGATATCCTGCACACAAAGAGACAGACAGGGGTGAAAACATAATGTCCGTACATCAGATGGTGAAGGTAACAAGTGCTACACATGATTGTTGTTATTTATTTATTTATTTATTTCCCTCCATAAATAAAATACAAGTGACTAAATTAATTTTGGGTAAAAAATAATAATAAAGAAAGCATCTTTTTTTAGAATCAAGAAAGTATTTTTGGAATGTTGTGCTAATTTATCCTTTGTAGTTATTTACCGCCCTTCAAACCACTTATCTTCCTGCAATCGCAATGCAACATCAGCAGCTTTAAAAATTCCCTTTGCTCTCAATTCCTCTTGCACACGCTTCAGGTAATCTGGATCTGGATATCCGTAACTGCAAAACAGAGCCAATTCACATTGTAAGTTAAATACAGAATGAATTATATGCAATACAAGCAATTCTGTCAATCGGTTTAATCACACCACAAAGGTGTACTGTACATAAGAATGCCTACCTCCTTCCCCACCCTTCTACACTAGAGATCGTAGAATTGCTAGCAATCATCTTCAAAAGTGCAGGTAGTGGTGTCTGAAATACCAGTATGACATCTGCAATCTATTTCACTGACATCAGTAATAAGATGTCACCTTTTATCATTTCTGAACAAGTGAAACAGTAAGTTTTGGTACTTTGTTGGGAGGGTGTCCACAATCAACATCTATACCAGCTGTAAGAGTACAGGTAGTCTTGTGGCGAGATGCAAACTATTTTATGTAATCCAAAGAAAGGCCCAGCAATAGAAAGTAAACTCACCCAGATTATTATCACATCCTTCAAAGAAAAATGTCAAGAGCTGTTTTCCGGGAGTGAGATATCATCCTGTGACACTAAACTTTCTTCAGTGTCTGATAATCGTAAGAACCAATCAAACTTGGTGGCCCACACTCTCCACCATGCGCTGCCTTCATTAAGAAACTTCAAGCGTACAAGTCTTAAAGTAACATCATTCTACAACATCACCCTGTCGCTCTGCAGGAAATATTCAATTCTCACTTTGTTCCCCCACAAGGACTGGCATGCATATCTCCAAATTTATTTCTGTGTGTATAATCTCTGGAGCTACCGTGCCTCACTACCAGCTATAATCTATCTAATACAGGTCATATATTTAGGCATCGTTAAAAAAATAAAACTCGACAATGCATTCCAAAGATGCTGATTTGGAATCTTACAGCATTGGTCCACCGTGAATGCTGGTTTTGTGATGAATGTCATTCCAAGTGACGACGTCGTCCATGCCGGTTGTACGGGAAGTACCAATGGTGAAAACGAGCCGCTGTTTAAAAGCCCTCTGAAGCAACCCCAGGACATGGCCTCCCTCAGGGTTGTCTGGTAGGAATGCTGTGCGGAATGTTCCATGATAAGGGTGCCCTGGATGGGGATGTTCTGCCTGTGGATGTGGAACATTGCCAACGAATCATACCAAAATACTCAATTTGGTGTCTAAGACTGCGATACATTCGATCGTTACTTATCCAATCGCAACCAAACTTGACAGGAGAACTAAAGGTCGCACGATGGAGGTTGTAGTGACTTCATTTCCCCTCCCTCCTCTCAAAGAGGATTTCCCACCTTCGGCGAAATCCGTGTTAAGTTGCCAAATTTTGGCATTTTTCCAAGGCCGCTTCTCATAACAAAGGTAATTTCTGTGTGTATAATGATAAGAACTCATTATAAGAACACAATATTAATGTTGTTGCAAACCAATATTAATACTAACAAAAGGGAGAAATGCTTTGCAATACATGTCCCCTACCGAGTAATCATGCCTTAATTTGGCCAGTGTATAATGCCGCTTTCTGTGCTGGCAATAATAAAAAATAACCTGATGGACATACGCATACCTGAAGCACAAACATGCATACAGCTTATGAGAATATATAAATACATCGTGGTTAAATACCTGGAATCATTCCAATTACACTGGGCCATGGACTGTCACCCAGGCCTAAAGCCTAAGGCCTGCCAATCTGTGCTGCTTCATGGAATGGTGGCACATGATTTTAATTGGGGTGGAGTCAGACCAGCTGTCCAGCCAATGGGTGTAAAGCAGTGGGGTGGAGTCAGGGCAGCTGAAAACGAAAACTGACCCATGTATAATATGTGATGTTCTCTATGTCCATAAAGTACATAACTGTGGAAAATTGGGGAAACGTGCCAAAACCAAACTTGTTCTGTAACTTGTCAAAATAAAGCCATGCACCAAGTTTCAGTTGAATATGTTAAAGTTGAATATGTTCAATATGTTTCAGTTCAATATGGAAGGGTGGCAGGTCTGCAAAACCACAGCTGGGATGGACAGACAGACAGATGGAGAGCAAACCTATAACCCCTTCTGGTGAAACTGGTAGGGGACTCATAATATCCCCTTGTAGCGGCTGCCGCTGGGGTTTCACAATCGCCTTGCACCTATCAAGGACGCGGAGCGATCACCATGCCGGGCTCGTCCAGGACGCCCGGGCAGGCCCGCGCTCAACTTGCCAGGCCTCGGTCGGGACGCTGGGCCACGCCCCCTGGCGCCGGGCCTGGGCAAACCCCCTGGGTTAATAGATATATATTGCTGACCGATAAACGGGTTTTCAGAGTGCCTGAGTGTTTGATTTCAATAAAGCAACTCAGATGAATTCCAGCTTTTTGTCGCGTCCATTCTTCTGATCGACGTGGGAGCCCCAGCTCCTTCATTGGTGACCTATCGACATGGACACGGCAGTCGCCCTTAAACTGCCTACCTTCTGGGAGGCTCACGCTGCGGTTTGGTTCGCACAGGCGGAGTCCCTGTTCGCCCTGCGAGGCATCACGGCCGACGACACCCGCTTCCACCATGTGGTAGCTGCGCTCGGGTCGGCTACCGCAGCCCGCGCCCTGAGCCTCCTCGAAAGCCCGCCAGCCGCTGACAAATACGGCGCGATAAAGCAGCTTCTCCTCGATGCTTTCGCCCTCCCATCGGCGGAACGCGCACGGCGCCTGCTCGAACTGCCTGAGCTCGGCGACACGCGCCCTTCCGAGCGAATGGACTACATGCTTTCACTGCTCGGCGAGCACTCTCCGGCATTCCTGTTCCGGGAGCTGTTCCTCCGTCAGCTGCCTAACCCGGTACGCCTCGCCCTGGCAAGCACGACGATCACAGATCCCCGGGCCCTTGCCAGAGAAGCCGACAAGATCTCCGCTGCAGGACGGCGCATCGCAGTGGCGACATGGGACCCACCGCCGTCCGACGCAACAACCATGGCGCCCGAGCACCCGGCACGGTCGACGGCCGAACTGCCGACGCAATTGGCGGCCGCTCTACCGTGCCGACCACCTCCACCCGACCAAGCATGGTGTTACTATCATGCCAGGTTCGGACAAAAGGCCCGGACATGCCGACCCCCGTGCACCTTCGGCAGGCCGGGAAACGGCCGGGCCGGCGTTCATTACCAGCCATGAGCGCCGGCCATACGGGCAACTTACTGTTCATCACGGATACAGCGTCCGGACGGCGCTTCCTGTGCGACACCGGCGCCCAACTGAGCGTCATACCCGCCTCTGACCAGGACAGGCAATCCGCGGTTTGCGGCCCCTCCTTAGTTGCGGCCAACGGATCGACTATCCGCACCTTCGGCCCGCGCAACGTCACCCTCTGCTTCGGCGGCCAACGCTTTGCTTGGACGTTTGTAACCGCCAACGTGCCCGTGGCTCTGCTAGGCGCCGACTTCCTCTGCGCACACGGACTGCTGGTGGACGTCCAACGGCGTCGTTTAATCAACGCTGAAACCTTCAGCTCCCTGGTATGCACATTGAGCAGCTCCGCGCCGACCGAGCTGGCATGCACCGTCCCGGCGGCGAACGAGTTTGCTCGCCTGCTCACGGAGTTCCCGGCCCTCACGCGGCCGACGTTTTCGGCCGTCGCAGTACGGCATGGGATCGAGCACCACATACCAACCACGGGCCTGCCGGTCTACGCCAGGGCCCGCCGCCTCGACCCAGCCAAGCTCGCCGTAGCGAAGGCCGAATTCGACGCGTTGGAGCACCTCGGCATCGTGCGGCGCTCCGATAGCGCGTGGGCCTCGCCACTGCACATCGTGCCAAAGCCGGGGGGTGGATGGCGCCCGTGTGGCGACTACCGCCGTCTGAATGACGCTACCACCCCCGACAGGTACCCGATCCCGCATATCCAAGACTTCTCCGCCCGTCTGGCGGGACGGGTCATTTTTTCGAAAATTGATCTCATACGGGGATATCACCAGGTACCTGTCAGGGCGGCCGACGTCCCTAAAACGGCAGTCATCACGCCGTTCGGCTTATTCGAATTCTTGCGGATGCCGTTTGGTCTCAAGAACGCGGCTCAGGCGTTCCAGCGCTTGATGGACGGCGTGCTGCGTGACCTGCCGTTCCTTTTCGTTTACCTGGACGACATCCTCGTCGCCAGCACGTCCCGGGCCGAGCACCTCCTCCACCTCCGAACACTGTTCGAGCGCCTCAGCGAGCACGGCCTCATCGTCAACCCGGCCAAATGCCACTTCGGCACGACGGCCGTTGATTTTTTGGGCCACCACATCACCAAGAACGGGGCCGTGCCGCTGCCAACCAAGGTCGAGGCCATCACCACGTTCCCGCGTCCCCGCACCATAAAGGCCCTGCAGGAATTCCTGGGAATGGTGAATTTTTATCACCGCTTCGTGCCCCGCGCTGCTCACCTCATGCGGCCCCTCTACGAAGCCCTCCGGGGCAAGCCGGCCAAGCACGACATCGTCTGGTCCGCAGCAATGGATGCGGCCTTCCAAAGCTCAAAGCGGGCCCTCGCCGACGCAACACTGCTCGCTCACCCGGTGCTCAACGCTCCCATCGCCCTCACCACGGATGCCTCCGACTACGCGGTGGGCGCCGTCCATGAGCAATGGGTGAACGGGGTTTGGCAGCCACTCGCTTTTTTCAGCCGGCAGCTCCGGCCGAACGAGCTCAAATACAGCACGTTTGACCGGGAGCTCCTCGGTCTACACCTGGCCGTCCGCCATTTCCGCCACCTCCTGGAGGGCCGACCTTTCACGGCGTTCGTCGACCACAAGCCGTTGATTTACGCCATGGCCAAGGTCACGGAGCCATGGTCGGCCCGCCAACAGCGCCACCTCTCCGCCGTGTCGGAGTTTACCACGGACATCCGGCACGTCGCCGGCAAAAACAACGCCGTGGCCGACTGTCTGTCCCGGGCCAGCGCGAACGCGGTCCACCTGGGCGTGGATTTTGCGCTTATGGCGGCGGACCAAACCACCGACACCACGGTGCAAGCCCTCCGGGCGGCGGACACGGGCCTCCGCCTGGCCGACATCCCCTGCGCGGACACTGTCCTGCTCTGCGACGTCTCCCAAGGCCAGCCTCGCCCCATCGTGCCCGTCACCTGGCAACGCCGCATCTTCGCCTCCCTCCACGGCCTTTCCCACCCGGGCCGGAAAGCTTCCCAGAAGCTGGTGTCGGCGCGTTTCGTCTGGCACGGCCTTCGTCGGGACGTCCGCGATTGGACCAGCGCCTGCACGGCCTGCCAACGGGCCAAGGTCCACCGACACACCCAGGCCCCGCTGGCACCTTTCACCGTGCCCGAACGACGTTTCGACCACGTCAACGTGGATCTGGTGGGCCCCCTCCCCCCGTCACGGGGGTTCACACACCTGCTCACCATGGTGGACAGGACCACCAGGTGGCCGGAGGCCGTTCCCCTCGTCTCCACCACCACCGCCGACGTGGCGCAGGCTTTCATCGCCACCTGGGTCGCCCGCTTCGGCGCACCGGCGGACATCTCGTCAGACCGCGGACCACAGTTCACCTCCGAGCTGTGGGGCGCGGTCGCCCGCAACCTGGGGGTCAAGCTCCACCGTACTACGGCCTACCACCCCCAAGCAAACGGGTTGTGCGAGCGATTCCACCGCTCCATGAAGGCCGCGCTCATGGCCGGCCTTCAAGACGGCGGTTGGGCCGACCGGCTGCCGTGGGTCCTTTTGGGCCTTCGCACGGCCCCCAAGGAGGACCTCCAGGCATCCACCGCCGAGCTGGTCTATGGCCAGGTGCTACGCATCCCGGGCGAATTCGTGCCCGACGCTACCAGTCCCTGGTCCGCAGCTCACCAGCGCTCGGACCTCCAGGAGGCCGCCCGACGGTTTGCCCCCGTGCCGACATCCCACCACGGTGACCCCCGGTCCTACGTCCCCCCAGCACTCCGCACAGCGGAGTATGTTTTTGTGCGTCACGACGCACATCGGTGGCCACTCCAGCCGCCGTACGACGGGCCCTTCCGGGTGCTGCGACGGGACGACAAGTCGTTCGTCATCGACATCGGCGGCAGGTCGGACCGGATTGCAGTGGACCGCCTCAAGCCGGCGCACGTGGACGTCGACCACCCACCACGGGTGGCCCTTCCGCCGCGGCGAGGCCGCCCCCCGTCCACGGGGCCCCCCACTCGACCGCCCACCACCTCACCGGACCCCCTCCCACGACCCGCCAGGGGTCGCTTCGGCCGGGTCATCAGGACCCCCCTCAAGTTGACCCTGCCGGTGCAAGTCGATTCTGGGGGGACGTGTGTAGCGGCTGCCGCTGGGGTTTCACAATCGCCTTGCACCTATCAAGGACGCGGAGCGATCACCATGCCGGGCTCGTCCAGGACGCCCGGGCAGGCCCGCGCTCAACTTGCCAGGCCTCGGTCGGGACGCCCGGGCATGCCCGGGCAGGCTCGCCCTCAACTTGCCAGGCCGCAGCCAGGACGCTGGGCCACGCCCCCTGGCGCCGGGCCTGGGCAAACCCCCTGGGTTAATAGATATATATTGCTGACCGATAAACGGGTTTTCAGAGTGCCTGAGTGTTTGATTTCAATAAAGCAACTCAGATGAATTCCAGCTTTTTGTCGCGTCCATTCTTCTGATCGACGTGGGAGCCCCAGCTCCTTCACCCTCTCCATAAGGAGTTTTTCTTCTTTGGCCTTAACTGTTATGTTAACGTGTATAAAGAGATTATCTTGGCCTATCGTAGGTAAAGCCTAGCAGAAGTAAAAAATATTATAAACCACACACATGTATGATAACCTTTTTAAACCGTCGCTGCTGCTGTTTAACACAAAACTGAAAAATTTGGAGGAATCCCGACATCCTTGAGGAATTCTATGCTTATCACGTCCACCACAGACCAATGGACCAGAGCCTATAGATCTACTGTAATCTATATACCCCAGAGAGGATAATAACATGACCTTGCCTGTCGCTCCCATAGTAGTGGAGTGGCTTATGGAAATGATCGTGACACGCTGGCGCAAAGCACTAAATTTGGCACAGTTATACTTTAGGACCATAAAAAACTTTTGAGAGGGGGCTGCCCGATTTTCGAGGCCCAGGTCAAGGTCAGGTCAAGGTCAAATTATGTGTTTGTCATGTTTTTGCCATATCCAGCTCATAGCTGTCATAGAAACATTATCTCAGTGTCTAAATAATCATTTTTAAGGACAAGGAATCCATTTGTATTATGGAAAATATCCTCAGGTGCTGCCATATTGTATTTCAAGGTCAGGTGAAGGTCAAAGGTCATATTATGTGTTGGTCATTTTTGCATCGGTGTTTTTGACGTACATCGATACGCTGAGGGAGGATACTGGATTGGCCAGTACAGAGGAGGTCGCGGCCTGCATGACTTATGCTTCACAATTTCCGCGACAGAGACACAGTCCTGTGCATGGCAGTCCTGCGTTCCTGCACATGCAATTCTTTGAACAAGTGGGTGTCGCCTTACATCCGCACTTGAGTAGTTCTCTACAACTAAGAGCAGCAGCTGACAGGGTTGTCCAGGTTGGACGCCACCCGGTATCTGCTTTGGTCCACCCAAAGCCATCTGGATTTGGTGCAGCTAGGATGGGCTTCAGACTCTCTCTCCAAATGCTGGCTTGGTACAGGCATCGATTTACATGCTGGAGCAGTGCGTTCTGAGTTGGAGGAAGCTTCTCCATCATCTTCACTCTCCTTGGGAATAGCTCCTGTCGAAGGTCATTCACATTGACATGTGGGGTTGTGTTGTCGTACATGATACAGGTAAACCGCTCGATCACATTGAATGCTGGAGATGTAATCACATGTGGAACAAACGCAGTCAGGGACGTAATGGTGAATCCTTCTGTGGCTGTCGGGTAAGCTTTCCATGCCTTCCAAGCTGACTTTTTGCCTTTACCACTGAATTGGGATGTTACATCAGAGCCAGAGAATGCATGGAAAAACGTCAGAGCACGAGCTTTGTCTTCCCCAAGTTCCTGGCAGATTGAGTTGACATGGTAATAGCGGAAGTGTTGACCAGTACCAAAGCCAACCCATAGTTGCATACCTGGATGGTGCTGCACAAGATCATGAAACACTCCCACCAGAATCACAATCACGTCTGTGTCTACGGTTCTGATGAGAACAGTAGTCGCCCCTTCCCTTAGGGCATCGTTTACATGAAGACATATTCTACTGTCTGTTTCTTCGTGATCACTCTCTCCCATTGTGATGTTAGCCTGATTCGATTGGACTCGTGGACCAGATGTAATGTAAACCTGTTTGGTAAGCGGATAGTCGCGTTTGACTACGTCCTCCGTCAGCAGTGCGAAAAGCTCCTCCTTGTTGGTAGGACCCTGTAGAAAGCCAGCGAAGTTACTTGGTAACTTCGTATTGCGGGATACCTTTCTACGTAATCCTTTCCCTCGTTTCTCTCGAGTTGTGGCTTTGAGCCTATATGGCCGTCACCTGGTGGAACTTCCCATAATAGTAATGGATTCATTGACTAAATATGTTGGTTATGTGACTAAGACCAAGTTTTTTAGGTTATCTATAAGCTGGATATTGCAAAAACATGACAGACACATAATTTGACATTTGACCTTGACCTGACCTTGACCTGGGGCTCGAAAATCTGGCAGCCCCCTCTCAAAAGTTTTGTATGGTCCTAAAGTAGAACTGTGCCAAATTTGGTCCTTTGGGCCAGTGTGTCACGATATCACTTAAATTTGGACTTTAGCCACCCCACTATAGGGAGTGGGTCTATTGTACATCAAATACATCATTTCATCCCAAAATATAATCAATAGCCGAAGCCAAACTCCTTACAAAGTTCCAGTTTTTCCATTCTGAGAGCTTGCTTCTATATCGTGTCAAATTCCATGCAACCCCTCATTCCTCCCCACACCCATTATTTGTCCTTCCATGAGGCTCGACTTTGAATATAATATATATAATTATATATATATATACATGCACCCACGGACATACTTGGTATTTGGTTAATTACCCCATTTCACCTGTGGGAAGGGATCTCAAATTAATATCATTAGTATTGTCATGCGGCCGCCTCTGATGAAAATCAGGCGGTCACGGAAGCCGATTGCGAAGGCCTTAGCTCTCGAGGTGAAAACTCAATGGCGGACTCAAAGACAGAAAGCTATACAAAATTGCGCAGGGTGGAGGGGCGGCGCAAGACCCCTGTAGTCTTACCTGTTCTCGGGGCGTCTCCAATGCCGCTGCAAATTAAATAAACCACACGGAAAACTGCATTCAGGTATATACAGAAAATAATACAAGGATTTATTTACAAAGATAGCGGGACAGGAAAATACGCGCCGGTAATAAATGTCCAAATCGGGACGTCCCCACACACTGATTTCGGATACGAGACAAGGGAAAATGAATTAAGGAAAATAAAACGTTCGTTATGTATTTGTGAAATGTGGGGTGCGGCCCTATCTGTCAGTAGTGGTGCGTCCGTCGTCCAACGCGGCCCCCTCAGTCCGCCTCGCTCATGCGCTACGCCAGGCCTCGATGCGACTCGCTCTGCGGCACGCCACGAGGTCCCTCGCTCCAGTATCAATGCACCACCAGGAACCAAAAGCACCACGCGGAATCAAAAGCACCACGCGTCCAACGCAGGGCCAGCGATCCCCACACAAAGCCAATCTCCAACCCGAAGGGGCCGATCTCCAACACGAGGTCCAGCGCGAAGAGAGACAAAAAGACAAAGAGCAAAGAGAGACCGTGCAGCGCCAAGTGAGCCAATGTCAGCCAGCGCGTCCTTTTATAACTTTGCCTGTTCTTTTGTAGCCTCGCATGTGACGTCAGCCTTGGTGCGCCACCAACCGGAGCTTCGTAGCTTCCCGACCTCTCAAATCTTCTCCAATGTTCTCTTTCGCTGGTGCCCTGTCATTGGCCGAGTGCCTCCCGCACTGTGGTGTTGCTCGCCCCTCCCCCTGGCCAATCAACAGTCCTCCTGTGCGTGGCCTCCCAGCCTTGCTCGATGTCTGACGCCCACGCCGGTGTTGTACGTGGCCCTTGCCTGCTTGTCTTCCACAGTCTTTGTAAGGGAAGGGAATTTAATTACTGTTGCACTAAGGGCCTATCTAAGTGTTTATATGAGTATGCATTGCCATAAGGGACAAAGGTTTGGTGACAGGGGACGACGACGAACAAAGGAATCTCATCCAATGGTCATCCATAATCCCTGCACAATTTAGCACGCCCTGCTCCCTCGTAGCTGGGACACCAATACAGCTTATCCCGACAAACCGGACTAACATATAACTTATTACGGGGTAGATTCCCTATCGCGACAGTCGAAGCATGTTACCCATACAGATCTACCTGGCTCTAGATATTCCTTTCCCCCCCCCCCCCCCCCGACATAACAGTATTTTCTGTTAAAGGAAAAAAGACTGGTTCACAGAGACAATCGCAAACTCTCCGCACAGGGAGGAAAGGAAGAGGGAAAAAGATTATAGATGGGATATGACGTGTGGAGTGGGGTTGCTTGATTTTTTACATAATTATTTTATCATTCATTTTTGATCAGGAACCGCCAGTGATTATTTCATGATATAATCTATTCTTTAGTTTTAAGTCTCGTGATTCCTTCAGTCTGCACATGATTAATGTCTAACTCTTTCCCCTATGTAATATGGTATAAGTCTTGCACCGATCAGCAAAGCTGGTTCATGGAGCAGAAGTAAAAATGAACTTTTATTTTGAATCTAAATTAAAATTAAATATATATATACATTGTCGAGTGACTCCCCTTGGTTAATCCCGGGGAAATCACACACAGCGAAAGCCAGCTTTAACTCCAAAGGCGTTCAGTTCAAATAGCAGATTTTATGTATATGCACGGAGAAAGAAAGAGGAGGGGAGTAGGCTGAAGAGTTTACCTTCACGATCGCCGGCAGTTCCAAAGCCTGCAAAGAAAATAACTCACACAAACACAGATTTAGAAATATACAGAGAAAATAATGAGAAGATTTATTACAATGGAGGTCAGGACAAGAAGAGCGCGATGATAAAAAAATATTGTTCCCACATGGAGCGCTCCCATACCAGACTGATAACACAGACGAAGGGAAGATACATAAAAAAATAACCATGTGTTTGTGTGCACTTAGCTCTGAATAGCTCGAGGGCTTCGTCAGTGTCTCAACAGGGTCTGTGAATGGGTCCGGCCGGGGTGACCGCGCGAAACGCGCGCGTTGGCGGGAACTAGGCCTTGTTGCGCCCGTTCGCGCCGCAGCGCTCGCATCAGGCCTCGTCATGCTGCAGCAAGCCGCGCCCGTCCACACGTCGTACGCTCAGAGAACTGCAGTTCCCATTACCTCTCCTGGTTTCCCGGTGGCGTACTCGACATGGTCGGTCCAAGCACGAGAGCGCAAGGAAGGACAAAGGAACAAGAGAGAGGAAGGCGAAAGCAAAGGCAATAGATGAGGGCAAGCGAGCAAGGGCGGAGGGCAAGAAGAAGAGAGAAAATGTCAGTGCTTGAGTGCTTTTATCGGCCGTCTAGGGACGTCACCGGCGCTTCTCTTCCACTCAGCGCAGTCCAACACGACCATGTCCAGTTATCCACCTATCAGCATGCAGTCTGCCTCTGACATCAGCGGTGGTCTTCACCAATCGGCGCACTCCTTACTTCTCGGCCTTCCTTCCACCAATCCGCGGGAAGCTTCTTGCCCCGCCCTTGGCCAATCGTGAGTCCTTCCTTACTCAATCCTTCCCATTGGTCAACTCCCACCCAATAGCGAGTCGCTTCTTGCTCCGCCCCGGCCAATCACGAGTCTCAGGGGCGTGTCTTCGGCCTGCTTAACTGTGTGTGCTTTCCATGCCTGACTTCCGGTTGGGTTTTATTGTTTATTTGGTTTAATTAATGGGCATTTAAATGTGGGATTCTAACTAGTGTCTATGGTGTGGTGCCAAAAGGGACAACGGATAAATCACATAGGGTAAGACGAACAGGGATAATCTACCCTTATGCCTGAGGCTCGTTAACATGCCCCGCCTCCTCGTGGCAGGGACAAATATAACAACTTAATCCGAACACTGTTTACACAGGTCCTCTACTTATTGTACATCTAAATGGTTCTTCTACACAACAATCGGAGCATGATATCTACACAAAGCTACCTGACTCTACATATCACTACCCCCACAAACATAACACAGGCTCCCCTTCCCCTCCCCCAGCCCCCCCACCCCTCTGCAGGATAGGAAGAACGTATTTCACCCCACTGCAGGATCATGGCATAGATGTCATACACATGTGTGTGCGTTTTTACTAGGTAGCGGGGAGGTACCATACAAGCAAGATGGTGGGGGCGCTTCAGGTTGTGGTGCCGGCAGTCCTACAAACAAGTCGCCCGACTTACGACTTCCCCCCCCCCCCCACCTCCCCCCCCCCCCCCCCGTACACCTCTTGGCCTCGTGACAGCCAAACAGCTCCTTATGCTGTCGTCCCGCCGGAGGGGGTCTCCACACACCAGGCTCTGTCGCTTCAGGCTTCCATACAGCCTCACTGGTCGCCGGAAGTCCCATACCCCAGGGCGCCCAAACAGACCCCCACCACCGACGAGCTCCAATTTCCAGACACCACTGGCTGCCAGGGGTAATTACCGCAGAGGGGACCGCGGTCATCGCTCCTCCAGAGCTTGATCCATACCTGCGGACACGCACGCCCTCCCCACCCACAAAATCCACAAAAACATTTCCTCCCCACTGCCATTGAATTCTCAACCACATATTTCCAGAGAAGATGTCACAAAAATGTTTCCAAACGTTGCTGCCATGGCCTGCCATTATGTGAAATCCCCGTTCACATTTTAAAACCACTTTTCTAAACACATTAATCACTCATTCTCAATTTCCAACCTCACGACCACATGAAAACACAAAACCTCGGCACATAAACAAATGCCACACACTAGACTCTGTGGCACACATTCGATCCCTCCCTCCCTCCCCCCCCCCCCACCACCCCCACCCCACCGGCCATGCAATCACTCTCACCCGCCTCCTATACCAAATTCCATGTCCTAATTTACATAAGCAAGTCCTGAAGCCTGGGACAGTACACATCAAGGCCTTACCTCTACCTTGATGTGCAGGTATTTGCCTTTTTTTTGCAACACCACACCTGCACACCACCAACAATGAACATCACGTGGCCTCATAACATTAACAGCAAAAGGGCGTCGGTGTTCTGTAGACTTTAAGAAAAAGGAAAAATAAACAAAAGAAAGGTCCTATTTGGTATTTGGCAAATCACAGCCGAACTGACATTGACATTGTCAATATTGTCATTGTCATTGATAGTCAGGCAGATAGGTGTATCCATCATAAGAATTGTGGGTTTAGACGTACAAGCATGAAATTTGGCACAGTCATAGATAATAATCTAATGAATAATTCCAGATATGGACCCACCGCGAAAACGTCCTATGGTAGCCATGGCGGCCATTTTACAAAATGGCCGTTTTTACCGCGATTATTTTTTACCGGACGACACAAATGCTTCTTTATGTTCTAATGAAATGACTCTAGATACACATATATGCCATAATTGTATTCTCCAAATGACCACAATTTGCATTTGTGTTGCCAGCAATGTCAATTAACCCACCAAGCACTGTAACGGTAACTTATATTACTAGATAGTTCCAGTTTGATCTTGTTTATACGTCACAATTTTCTCCACCACACTGGCACAAAGCGGTACATTTCAAACTAGCTTGTTTGCACTTGCATCGTCCCTTGCAACCCTTTTTGCATTTACAACAAATCAGCTCCCTTGATGAAATGCTGGCTTCAGGAAGCATGGACCACAGGGGTTTCCAGTTGTGGGGATCGATCCATCCCCAATCCCCAGGTGAGGGCAGATCCATAACAACCGTGAGCATGTTTCCCCAGCAGTGGCCACCCGTGTACACAGCCCTCTTGATTTGTTGTACCAGGGCTCCTCTGGTAGGG
Organism: Myxine glutinosa; assembly: GCF_964187855.1. Lineage (NCBI taxonomy): Eukaryota > Metazoa > Chordata > Myxini > Myxiniformes > Myxinidae > Myxine > Myxine glutinosa. The sequence goes on along the minus strand of NC_136261.1, from coordinate 207,863,467 downwards.
GGAATAGCTTGCATGGCTCGTCCTTTCTTCGTGAAGAGTGCCTGTCGAGCTTCGTCTATGTTAACGAGATTGCTGGTGCGATCGTAGAGAAGAATGGTGAACCGCTCGAGCACTGCCACAACGTCATCAGAGATGTCTGCTGTCCCCGTGGAGAGATGAACTAACGCTGGCGTCAATTCGTCAAATACTTTCCAGTTATCCCAGGCTGTATTCTTGCCCCGTGTATTAAATGACGAGACTGTGTCACACCCTGTGTATGCATGGAACATCGGGAGGGCCTGTGACTTATCTGGTCCGAGGAATGCTGCAATTTCATGTGCTGGAATATACCTGAAGTGCTGGCCTGTCCCAAAGGCCACCCAAAGCTCCTGGAATTTGAGTTTGGTTGTTGCTGCCACAGCCAATACCACTATATCTGTATCCACCGTACGCAGAAGAATTTTCTGAAATCCATCACGGACTGCATCCGCGAGATGTATCATCATTCGTGTATCAGCCTGCCATTCCCGTCATCAAGGCGTCCTAATTCTAGTGGCATCGGTAATTCGTGAAGTTCATTGAAACGTCTGATGTTGAAGGCAATGGTAGAATAACCAACTCCAACATCGTGCCGTTTTGATTCTGCTGGGCATTGCAAACTTTCTCGTGTGATTTTTTGGCACAAAACGCACTTGTTCCAATCCGTCTGTACCTGCGCCTTTGATTGTCCAGGTTGCAGTGGATCCACTAGCTGATAACTCTTAGACATTTCGCTGTTCGAAACACCAACTGAAAAAAAAGATAAGATACGATAACAAGTTGCAATAAATAAATAAAAACTTTATTTAATTTGCACTTTATTTAATTTGCTAATTTGCACTAATTTGCATTAAAATGATACGTGGGACATTTTTTCAACTATTTAACATAGCAAATCATTTTCTACACATTTTTTCCTATCTATAGACACCAATGAGAAGTATATTTTGGGGGGTGCACGAGACCCGTATCTAGCCACGAGACTAAAAGCGGCCATTTTGTAAAATGGCCGCCACGGCTACCATAGGACGTTTTCGCGGTGGATCCATATCTGGAATTATTCATTAGACTATTATCTATGACTGTGCCAAATTTCATGCTTGTACGTATAAACCCACAATTGTTACACCTATCTGCCTGACTATGAGTATGACATTGACGAGGCGATGCAACACATTTCCCGAAATGACCGACTTTCGTTTGCCCACAAACGTGACGACATGTTCGACATCTTTTTTGCAATTCAGTGTATACTATACGAATCGTGGTAAGAAAGCAGATACTCTATTGTGCAATTGTACATTTATGTGACTGTGAGCTTCGACCCACTTACAGTTACAGTGTGCCCGAGGAGCCGGAGGGTGTTGCTTTATATTCTTCTTCTTCCTCGTACTCGACGTCGGCGTCGGCGTCTTCGTCTGCCTCTTCCTCTTCTTCTTGGCGTCAAGTTCCTGGAAAGGGAAGTTATATTTTCTTTTATTCTTTCATGATGTTACCCCGCGTCATGTCCATCGATTTTATATATATATAATTATAAACCGAAAAGTTTTATATAAATATCCTTCAAAAAAAAGACAACATTTAGATTTACGATCGGTTGAATGTGACGTCACGACAACGAACGGTGGACGATTTCAAATGCATTAATTAGCTTTTCAGTGATTAGTTATTGATTAATTGGTTTAGATTCAAAAGGGTGGAGGCCCGGGTGGACCGGGGCGTCTGTCCAGACGTCTTTAGCTTGAGGCTCATTTTCCGCAGCGCAACACTTGCGGGGGCCCAGGCTCGAGGATTCGAGCCTTTGCAGTTTGCAGCTCTCGAAGTCTCATCGTTGATACGTCATCGTGGCCCGCCTTAGCCCGGTGTACCACGACGCCTCCACCGATTGGAGCTCACTTGTAACATGCATTTAACCCCCATGTGATTGATCTAGTTAGGCAGCTTAGCAATAATTTCTTGGGGAACGACTTTACAAAAGTACCATTTTTATTTTCGTGCTTCATTGGACCATATGCAATAGTATTACTATTAGGACCGGAGGCAAGACATATACAGCGTTTGACTTTTGCACAAACACGACTCGCACAGCATAATATTAATATTGAAGGAGCCCGTGCTCCTGCATGAGACGGACGAAGTGACGTCCGTCTGTCTGTCCGTCCATCTGTCCGTCCGTTCGAAGGTACCGCATAAATGGCTGAACCGATCGCAACAATATTTTGGGTGGGTAATCCTGGGATCTCCTGGAGTAAAATAGGCTATTGAAGGAGCTCGGGCTCCCACGTCGATCGGAAGAATGGACGCGACAAAAAGCTGGAATTCGTCCGAGTTGCTTTATTCAAACAAAACACTCAGGTACTCTGAAAAGCCCGTTTATCGGGCAGCAATATATATACACACATTATCCCGGAGCGTTTGCCCAGGAAATGCGAGAGGGGGCGTGGCCGAGCGTCCTGGCTGCGGCCTGGCAAGTTGAGGGCGAGCCTGCCCGGGCATGCTCGGGCGTCCCGACCGAGGCCTGGCAAGTTGAGCGCGGGCCTGCCCGGGCGTCCTGGACGAGCCCGGCATGGTGATCGCTCCGCGTCCTTGATAGGTGCAAGGCGATTGTGAAAACCCAGCGGTAGCTGCTACACACGTCCCCCCAGAATCGACTTGCACCGGCAGGGTCAATTTGAGGGGGGTCCTGATGACCCGGCCGAAGCGACCCCTGGCGGGTCGTGGGGGGGGGGGTCCAGTGTGGTGGTGGGTGGTCGAGTGGGGGGCACCGTGGACGGGGGGCGGCCTCGCCGCGGCGGAAGGGCCACCCGTGGTGGTTGGTCGACGTCCACGTGCGTCGGCTTGAGGCGGTCCACCGCAATCCGGTCCGACCTGCCGCCGATGTCGATGACGAACGACTTGTCGTCCCGTCGCAGGACCCGGAAGGGCCCGTCGTACGGCGGCCGGAGTGGCCCCCGATGTGCGTCGTGACACACAAAAACATACTCCGCTGTGCGAAGTGCTGGGGGGATGTAGGACTGGGGGTCACCGTGGTGGGATGTTGGCACGGAGGCAAACCGTCGGGCGGCCTCCTGGAGGTCCGAGCGCTGGTGAGCTGCGGACCAGGGACTGGTAGCGTCGGGCACGAATTCGCCCGGGACGCGTAGCGCCTGGCCGTAGACAAGCTCGGCGGTGGATGCCTGGAGGTCCTCCTTGAGGGCCGTGCGGAGGCCCAAAAGGACCCACGGCAGCCGGTCGGCCCAACCGCTGTCTTGAAGGCCGGCCATGAGCGCGGCCTTCATGGAGCGGAGGAATCGCTCGCACAACCCGTTTGCTTGGGGGTGGTAGTACGGTGGAGCTTGACCCCCAGGTTGCGGGCGACTGCGCCCCACAGCTCGGAGGTGAACTGTGGTCCGCGGTCTGACGAGATGTCCGCCGGTGCGCCGAAGCGGGCGACCCAGGTGGCGATGAAAGCCTGCGCCATGTCGGCGGTGGTGATGGAGACGAGGGGAACGGCCTCCGGCCACCTGGTGGTCCTGTCCACCATGGTGAGCAGGTGTGTGAACCCCCGTGACGGGGGGAGGGGGCCCACCAGATCCACGTTGACGTGGTCGAAACGTCGTTCGGGCACGGTGAAAGGTGCCAGCGGGGCCTGGGTGTGTCGTTGGAGGTACTGACTTCTATAGGGAGGCCCCATCACCCTCCCCCATCACCCTGCCATCACCCTGCCATCACCCTCCCATCACCCTTTATTGGACCATTTGACTTCTATAGGGTTGGTTTTCTAAGGATTATATCAAGATATTAACTTATATCAAATGTCTTTTAAGGTGAAAGCGCGATGACGTCACCACGTCACGCGGCACGAATGCGCGCCTGTATCGTTGGAGGTATTGACTTATTTAGGGTTGGTTTTCTAAGGCTGTAGGCCGCACCTCATTTTGTCAAATAAAGTGGTATTCGGGTGGTTCCGGTATTTGGGACCGCAGGGACGGAAAGTGCAGGTACGGGGTGCTTGGCACTCCCCAGCCGGCCCGCTCTGAAGGTTCGGATCGGGACACCGGGATTCATTCCGGTCACCCGGTCGGCCCGGAGGTGGGGGTGCGGGGCCTGTCACGGAACGTCAAAACAAACGGCCTGCCGGGGCCGCCCAAAAGTCGGGCGTGAGGGGCGCGTCCACTAATGGAACGCCTCTCGCTTCCCAGATCGAGGGCCACGTGGTCAGGAGAACCTCGTCCCTTCTGGTTGCCCTGCCGTCCCACCGGGAGCGCTGGCAGGGTGTACTTCAAACTAAGCTTAAGTGTCAAGTGTTAAGTTCCTCCTTGCCCTCGCAAGGGAAAGGCTAGGGTCAAGCTCTTCCAAATTTCCAAACACTAGAAATCGGACGTCTCAAATTAATTAACTAATTTGTTAATACATCTCAGTCGCCCGCGACCTCTCTAGCGCGGGCGTCGAACCAGTTCATTTCCGGGCGACCGGGCCGAGTATCGGCTCGGCCGTGGCCGAAGCCGTTGATTCCGCCCTAGCACGCTAACGCGTAGGCCCGCGCGTCCCCAGTCCGCCGGGGCTCCGCGGGTGTCCTACCGTGCCCACGTCGCCATGCTCCCTGAATAAGAGAGTCAGACGTGGTGCCCGGGGACGGAGGTCGCTGTCTAAACATGGTAGCGCTAGGCCAGTGGGACCGCCGGGACCCACGTGCACTCACAAGTTGTTTTGTGCTAATAGCATCCTCTAAAGCAGGGGTCGGCAACCTTTTTGACATGAAGTGCCAGTTTGTAATGTTCTTGTTAATTAGTGTGCCATATCAACATTAAGTTTAATTTTGACACCACATCAAAAAAATATTTCCAACAGACATGGAATTTTATTCCATCCATATAGGCTACATGCATAGCAACAACATTTTAAAGAAACATTTACTAAACATCTACCGAACCTGAACTGCTTCACTGCAATTCCTGTGGGAAATGTGAGCGGGAGGCCGTACCGTCAATCAAACTAAATATTCCTGTCAATTCCTGTCAACCTGTCAATAAAACAAGCATTCTGAGTATTGCGCTGCAATACATGTCCCCTACCGGCATTGGTAGCACTGTCATAGAAGACTGCATTATGACTCATCGCACTCCAAATTATAGTCCGGAAAACTGTTGGGGAAATTCCCAAATGTCAAAGTGCCATAACTTTGTCAAAAATGATCGAAACGTCGTGAAGTTGGAACTTGATCTGTAACTTGTCATGACGAAACCATGTACCAAGTTTGAAATCATTAGCATTAAGAGTTTAGAAAAAAAAGTCCAGAAAGCTGTTCTTTGCGTGACGGACTGACGGATCGACAGACTGACAGACGGAGGGACGGAGTGCAAACCTATAGTCCCCTACGGTGTACACCGGAGGGGACTAATAAGACAGGCCATGTGTTACGAGAAAAACTACTACCCCCATTTTCCTTACAACCACCCCATAAAAAACTCAAAATAATGACGAGATCAATATTAAAACGCAGAAGGCAGCCTGAATGATAACAAAGAGTGGAGATGCAACCGCTGACCACCAGATGTTAACAGCACAGCCGCTCTTACAGCACCTCAGGTTGCCGCGAACGGCATATCGGAAGGCACCAAGCCTGCATCTCCTGTTTTATATCTGCGATTATTATACAATTAAGAATAATGATGATTAATAATATTAAAACTCAGAAACCAGTCCAAATAATAATAATGAGTGGAGATGCAGCCTCGGACCATCTGCTGTGAACAACACCACTGTTCTTACAGCACATCCGGTTGCCGCGAATATTGTGTTTGAATGCGCCAGGCCGGCATCTCATGTTGTGCATCTTTGATTATTATTCCAGTAATATAATTTGGAATTGGAATGGTGACTCTGCTCTGATCCATCTACCTCATCACCCTGCACAATCAAACCGGAATACTGTTATAGTGCCACACGCACAACAGCCAATGGCTGTTCAATAGGTGATTTGGCATGCAGTGGAGAGGGCACTGCTTTCGCCAGTGTGCCAATGACTACGCTGCCGTGTGCCAATGGTGGCACGTGTGCCTAAGGTTGCCGACCCCTGCTCTAAAGCATATATCTTTAAAAAAAGTTCATGATCGTGTCCCTTTAAGCTTAAGGGCAATTCCCCTTTCTAAACAAAGTTCATTTTCAGTAATCCCCCTCGAAGTTTTTCTTGGTCTCTTCCTCCTCCTTTCCCCCATTGGTGTCCAAAACATGGCTTCTTTAGTCAAATGTCCCTCTTGCTTTCTAATATGTCTTACCCATCACCATCTTTGTTTTTTGCCCTTGCCACAATATCTTTCTCTTGGCCTCCTCCACATGTACTAATTTCTTACCTTCTTTGGCCAGAAAAATCTTTAAAATCCTTCTAAAACATCCATCGTGAAAAAAAAAAAAATAGCCTAACTTTAATTTGATGGAAGCGTTGATGCCGGTGTGATATTTTTCTTATTCATGACTGGCAAAACAAACATCTTTATGCAGCAACAACAACAAAATTGGAAACGAGCAATATGTAAACCACATTATGTCGCAGACCCACTTAATGTTGGCACGGAGCAGGTGCGACGGCACGCCGACCATATGGATACACTCCTGCACATTGTCATAATAAGTGCGATATACAGGCTCTTGATGGTCAGCAAGTCGATTTCCACTATGTGCTTATGGGCATATTATTCATGTCGTTTGCTGCAGGATAGTAATGTTGTAAAAGCTGTGGTAAATTTGTCCAGATGTATTGTCTTTCGGAACAAATCGGGGAGTGATGGCAAAATTAAGGCCCTTCTGCAATAAGCTGGTTTGTGCCTCCGAGAGCTGCGTACTCGACCGGTTAACCACCCACCGGTTCCGAAGAATGTTCACGTCAACGACGGGAGTCATGCGATGTGTGGTTTCATCAACCAATGCTGTGAACTTTCGTTGATGTCGTTTCCCCATCGATGTCCGAGTGTGCTCCGCGAAAGTGTGAGCTCTCCGTTGTATTCGGTCCCATAACTCGACAGGTAGTCTTGGCGCAATAGTACGAGCCAACCGTTGCACCTGGTCATACCGTTTAGCGAGGCGATGGTGGCAGTTTGAAATGCGCAAACGAAGAAACCTCCGTCCTGTTGCCTGCGGACAAAGGACGGGCAACGGTGCTCATGGATCGTCTTGTATACACGAACAAAATGCAGGATATGTTGGCGGACCAAAGTACTTATGAACGGTTAACTGCAGATCCAACGAAGAAGGAGGAACGAAGGTTAAACTCAATGCTTGCCAGATTAAAAGCGACTGGGAGATTATCAGCTGCGGCATACAAACGTCTGTACAGCAGTAAGGGCGTGGCTCCCAGGGCCTACGGGCTACCGAAAGTGCACAAAGAGGGATTTCCGCTCCGGTTAATCGTTTCCTGTATTAATGGTCCATCATATGCGCTATCCAAGTTTTTGGCAAACATTTTGAAGCATTTGGTGGGGACGACAGAGCGAACCGTACACAATAGCACAGCATTTGCTGAAAGAGTGAAGCAGCTCACCATCGAGGCACACGAGACCATGGTTTCGTTTGATGTTGTGTCTTTATTTACCAACGTGCCCATAGCCCTGGCGATTGAGGTGGCAGACCGGCGTTTGATGGAGGATGATCGATGGAAAGAGACTGCGGGAGCTTTAAGCCCGATGGACGTCTGTGACATGCTTTCTACCTGCCTCTCTTCCACCTACTTTGTATTTAATGAGGTATATTACAAGCAGGTTTATGGCACAGCCATGGGTTCCCCGGTATCGGCTGTGATTGCCAACATGGTGATGGAGGATTTGGAGGAACGCACCATTCCAGCCCTGTTAGTGCAACCACGTGTTTGGTTCCGGTACGTGGATGACACATTTGTCATCTGTCATTCTGATGAGGTGGGCATCATCCATGAGACCATAAATAAAACTTTTTCCTCCATTAATTTCACCATTGAAGAGGAGAAAAATGGAGCCCTTCCCTTCCTGGATACACTCGTAGCAAGGGATCCCAAAGGAGCCTTAAAGGTAACGGTGTACAGAAAACCTACACACACTGATCGCTACCTTGATTTCAAGTCTTGCCATCCAATGGAACACAAAAGATCGGTGGTGCACACCCTCTCAAAAAGAGCACGTGATTTACCATCTACCTTTGAAGACAAGATGAGTGAGGTGGACCATCTTCAAAATGTGTTAAGGGCAAATGGCTATCCTGACAGCTTGCTACCCAACAGGAAAACGATAAGGGCTTCCCCACACAACAGGTTGAGACCGCGAGAACAACCAAAGGGTTGGTGTGTTCTCCCTTTTGTACCGGGGGTTTCACAGAGGGTCGGCAGAATTTTGAAATCGGCAGGAGTGAGGGTGAGTTTCACACCGGTTTTCACCCTTCGCCAAGCCCTTATGAGGGTCAAGGACAAGCTTCCGAGGAAGGATAGGTCAGGGGTGGTATACGTGGTGCCCTGTGGTTGTGGAGCTGAGTATGTGGGTGAAACCGGGAGGACCTTAGGTCAATGTATTACTGAACACCAAAAAGCATTTGAATGTAATTATCCTAGCAGATCTGCTATTGCCAAACATGGCCTTAAGGAAGGCCACACACCTTTATGGGACAGGGTTGATATTTTGGGCTCCACACCCAACAGAAACAGAAGACGTGTTTTGGAGGCTTGGCACACAGAAGAAACTGTTACCTCGATCACACAAGAGGTCGTTGACTTACCGGTAGCTTTTGACCCACTCTTGTGTAAACGAAGCAGGCATTCCGTACTTTGAACAACGAGTCCACATAATATATCACACAAGGTTTTTATTCGGACAATTGCCCCCTCCCACCTCCAATCCCTCCAAACCACCCCTCTCCCACACCCCCCCCCCCCATCCACTTCCAACCCCTTCTGGTTCCCCCCCCCCCCCCCCATTTTATCCCCCCTAAAACCAACCTCCTTCCCGCATTCACCTTTACCGCATAGGGCCACATGTGATGATCTTGATAATGTGACAATTTTATTTTGTCTTAAAAATTTTTGGCTTTAATATATTTACAGTTTTAATTTAATTTACAATTTAATTGTTTGCAAGTTTAACTTTTGATTAAATGTAATGATTGTTCCGGATTTTCTCAACACTTGCGTTATAATCCAGCATTGCTTACAGGATTATTTTGAACTGTTAATATGCGGTTGATTTTTGAATTTGGTCGGTAACGTCCCTGTTCACGAGAGCGGTGTGATACGGTTTCATTGGCTGTCCAGCATTGCCCACCCCACTTTGCATATACCACGCCCACTGTGCATGTAAGGGGATGTTGAGATGATTTTATCACTCTTGAGGAAGATTAACGGAGGCGTGTGGCTTCACATGTTGTTAATCGAAACGTTGAGTCATTGTTTGTTCAATTAAAGGTTGGAGATCTTACCATGGAGTCATTTGGATATACTCCCAACCGCAAATCTTTGCTTATATATACACAAAGAATTAAGTTAAGCACCCCCCCCGTTTTTTTACAACCTCGCAGATTACAAGTTTGTTGTCGTCAAAACAGTGTAATATACCCATGATATTGCTATATTTTCTGGAGAAGTGATATCATGGTCACATAAAAACATAACAATCATGCCGTTTTCAATATTTTATTCTGAATAATTTAAGGTGAAAATTTTTGGGAATTTTAGGCATATTTTCACCTCAATTTAAGTATGGAGCTATAGGTCCATCACGGACAGTGTGGATGACGTTTATGTTTTCTAACGTACAGTCATTGTTCTGAGAAGACCTCTAGCGATCTTTGCGTCAATAACGTGTGTAGGACCCACGTGATCGTGCTGCACGAGCGATGGGCGTCACAGATGAGTGCACTCATCTGCATTTCATCAATGGATAATTGCTAATGTCATACCAATCATTATTTGATCTCACATACCTTAGAATATATGCCAATGTATACATATACACAAAGAATATATATTAGGGGGTGCTTACCTTAATTCGTTGTGTAGGGGTGCTTAACTTAATTCTTTGTGTATATATATATATACTGAAACGCAAAAGAAACTTACCACCTTTGACACCTTTAAATATCAACAATAACACTGCGTGTAGTAAATGTGTGAACTTATTTGTGGACAATAGTGTCCTCACTGTCAGACAAAACGGTCATGGATGGTCACTTGAACCTTCAATGGTCACTTCATAGCACAGCTGTTGAACAGCCGTTTTGACTGTCAGTGATTAGCCAAGGGGTACGGGATGATTTTAATGAGCTGCACGTGATGTCTTGATATTGGCTTTAAAAAGGCCAGTGCAAAATGGGCATTTTGACCAAAAAATTTGACCATTTTGACCAACTTCAAAAAGACCGAAAACGCAAAAGAAACATCACTTGTTTGAAATGTAATAAAATTGTAACAGTTCAAAATAAAACAAACCAACAATTGATAATTGAAACATTGGCATTTTATTGATGACATGTCAAGTTTTTGACCAAGATACACCATCTCATCAGTTTGTTCTACAGTACAGAACAGCACAGGGTGCAATGTCAGTCCCCTTTCAATAGCGTGTGTGGCCACCATTGTTTTGGATACAGGCAGTGCATCGTCGGCGTATACTGCCTACCAGTCTTTGGATGGATTGCTGCTGGATTCTGTCCCACTCAGTCCTCAATGTCTGAAGCAGCTCTGCCCATGTCCTGGCCCTGCCAACTACGCGTCTCCCAAGCTCATCCCACAGGTGCTCTATGGGATTCAGGTCAGGGGAGAACGCAGGCCACTGCATGGTGTTGATGTTCTCGCCTTGGAGAAATGCAGTGGTAAAGCGAGCAGCATGGGGACGAGCGTTGTCATGCTGAAGGGTTCTCAGTTCTGGGTGGTCTAGCAGGAATGGCAGCAGATGAGGTCGCAGGATGTTATCCACATACCGCTGGGTGTTGAGATTCCCATCCACAACCACCAGTGGCGTCCTGTACCGGCCTGATATGGCGGCCCACACCATCACACTTGGGCCACCCCACCTGTTGGCTTGAAGCACGCAACAATCGGCATATCGCTCGCCAGTTCTTCTCCAGACACGCTCACGCCCATCAGGACTGTCCACACAGAACCTTGACTCATCGCTGAAAGCGACCTCGTTCCACTGCGCCAAGGTCCACGGCTGATGCTGCTGGCATCATCTCTGTCGGTTGCGGCGATGGGCAGCCATCATCACGGGGCCTCTGTATGGTCTTCAGGCAGTCAGACCATAGTCATGCAGTCGTCTTCGTGCAGTATCATTGGAGATCCATGGTTTGCATGCCCCGGAGTTTCTGCCGCAGTGCGGGATGCTGGACGGAATCGATCCCGCAGGTGACTTCAGACCATCTGCCTGTCCTGCCTTGCAGTGGTGACTCTTGGCCTCCCTGATCGAGGTCTGTCATCTGCAGAGTTGTGGAGGGTGTCTCTGTCCACCAGGGCCGATATCGTCTGGTGTGAACAGCCAAGGCGACGTGCCACCTCACGGTAGCTCAGTCCGCCTTGCAGCATGCCCAGGGCACGCTGCCGTTTATCCCTTGACAATCGTGGCATGTTGATTGAAATGCCCATTTTGCACTGGCCTTTTTAAAGCCAATATCAAGACATCACGTGCAGCTCATTAAAATCATCCCGTACCCCTTGGCTAATCACTGACAGTCAAAACGGCTGTTCAACAGCTGTGCTATGAAGTGACCATTGAAGGTTCAAGTGACCATCCGTGACCGTTTTGTCTGACAGTGAGGACACTATTGTCCACAAATAAGTTCACACATTTACTACACGCAGTGTTATTGTTGATATTTAAAGGTTTCAAAGGTGGTAAGTTTCTTTTGCGTTTCAGTATATATGTTGGAACCCATCTGTGGATCGGTCCCATCGGCCGATGGGTCTGACCCATCTGTGGATGCACGAGAAATGACAATGCAGACCCATCGGCCGATGGGTCTGCGCCATCTGCGGATGTGTTGTTCACCTTGAAGGTGAACCCATCTGTGTTTCCTATGCATCAATGGTGGATGAGTATGTTTATTTGAACCTAAAAATAAGCAATTGATGTCATAAATGTTTATAAAGCAGTCCCTGACATGTGGTTTCATCTGTTAAACATTTAAAAATCATCTCTGTTAAATTCCTACCACATGTAATTCCAATGACTGTGTACCTGATTGAAGAGCACCATTCTGTCAACACATTCCTTCAAGGTGAACAATACATCCGCAGATGGCGCAGACCCATCGGCCGATGGGTCTGCATTGTCATTTCTCGTGCATCCACAGATGGGTCAGACCCATCGGCCGATGGGACCGATCCACAGATGGGTTCCAACATATATATATATATATATATATATATATATATATATATATATATATATATATATATATATATATATATTGTAACGATTTTGAGAAGTGTGTAACGAATTTGAGAAGTGTAACGGTTTTTGAGAAGTGTAACAATTTTGGAGGAAGTGTAACGAATGTGAAAACGTTACAATGTGAACGTTACAAAAGGTACGGTAACACCCTGGTAATGTAAATAATGGTCGTAGCCGGCCTCCTAGTTAATTCCATGAAACTTACACGCAGGTCACGATATATCTTTTAAATAGTGTATTTCCTTATTCCATGTAGGCTAAATATGTGTTTTCCCACTAGATTGACTTTGCATTGTATCAAACTAAATAAGCGTAGGCCCTTGCAATTTCCCCAAAACCTCCCTTCCAATTGCCTTCCGCATTTTGGGCGGTTTTCTTCAAACCACCATTGGCCACGAGGTAGGGTTGGGGAAGAAAGGCGTGTCTCCACCTCGTCATAAGAGGGAAGGAGTGAACCAGCTCTAACAGCCAATCAACACCGCGGTGAGCGACCCGGTAGGCGTGCCCTGGGAGCCGGCGGCTTGATTTCGCCCGAGGTGATAAAAGCGACTGTAAGGGACTGCTTTACCAGATGAGCTGCGAGATGACTTGGAGAGGCCTTGGGAGATGAGCAAAGAGGTGAGATGCGAAACGCTCCAAGCCAAAGAGGAGAGGTGCTCGGCAAGGAAACCAGCTTTGGAGAGACGCGCTGAAAGGAGGGAGACGGCCCCACCCCAAGAAGAGGAGCAGGTGTGCCGAACCAGCGCGTAACGTCTACCGCAGTGGAGACACGACGGAGGGTTTCCCGCCAAAACCACGAGGAATTGCGAACTGCGGCCTCCCGACCTTGCCTCCCTCTCAAGCAATCCATCTCAAGCCTTACCTGCCTGCAATATCCCCTGTGTAAGTGTGAACGTCCTGTCCTACTCGTTTGTCTTGGGGCTAAGTAAAAATGAATAGTGTAAGTTAATGATTTGCTGTGTTACTGCTTCTTCCATCCATTGCTTGTGTGTGTATAATAAATCTGTTCTTCCTCCGTATTCTTCTTCTTCTTCTTTTTCATTCTCTTTCGGTCGTTTTAGAGGTTTCCCGATTGAATATCTGTGGGGCGATCTGGTCAACGTCGGGTGGAATCGGGTTCTAATCGGGGAGTAACTGTTCGGACGCGGTTAAATACACCACCGCTCGGTCAATATAACATCTAAAAACCGCGTCTGTAACATTTGGTGTCAGGAGTGGGATTCGGACCTGGGACTAAATTTGTTAGGCCCAAATTTTGGAACACCAATTGTACCATTAGGGTAACAATTGGTGTTGGGAAGTAGAATTCGATCCGGAGCGCGTTTCACGCGCTCGAAATTATAACGGCGAAATTTGATTTTGTTTTACGAAAATATAAAACCCGAATTTTGAGATCGCGCCATGGACAATCAAGGCGATCGGATGTCGGTGGGGGAAATAGACGGGTTAGGGGTAACCCAGGACTTAGGGAAAGAAAGGGAGGAGGAGAGCAATGAGGAGGCGGTTGAGGGGGTATCAGACGCACAAAATGGCGCTCTCGCGCACGTGGTTGAGGCGGTCGCGGAACCAATGAGTGCGGCCCAAATACAAGCCTTCATGGCCCAATTCATGGTGGAAATGCAGAAAAAAAACGACAGTATGAAACAAATGGAAAGCAGAATGATGGGGGCCCTTATGGGGCAAATGGGGGTAATGGGGAACCGGATGGATGCTCAGGGTGAGCGATTGGAGGGCCAAATGGGGGTAATGGGAAACCAAATGGGGGTAATGGGAAACCAAATGGGGGTAATGAGGGACGAAGCGAGGGGTACCGGTGAGGAGTTAGACAAGAAATTTGGGAAGTTCGACAATAATTTTGAGGAGTTAGACAAGAAATTTGGGAAGTTAGACAATAATTTGAGGGGTTAGACAACGGGATAAAAGAGGTAAAGAATGGGTTAACGGGGGTGGAAAACAGAATGGCTGCTCAGGAGAATCAGTTAGAGGGGGTGAAAAATGGGTTAATGGGGTTAGAAAATAGGATGGAGGACAAATTGCGGGAAATAGGGGAACAATCTGCCAGGGAAATCAAACAAATGGGAGAGCAGATAGAGGAGGTGAAAATCGGGGTAGAAACCAAACTGGATGCTCAGAGGGATGAATTGGGACAGATGAGGGTGGCATCTACAAAAGAGATGGAGGAAATACGACGAGGGGTAAGTGAGGAGGTTTCGGGGCTACGCGAGGAGGTAAAGCGAGGGGAGAAGCGTATGGAGAAAGAGGTGAGAAATAATACGGCTAAGTTACAAGGGGGAATAGAAGATCTGACGAAGGGAGTAGAACAGCTGACAGTCGGACAAAGAGAACTAGCGGACCAAGTGGAAAAGAACACTGCAATCATCGGGGGTTTGAAAGCGACACAAAAGGACATTAAAAACGAATTAATAGCAACACAAAAGGAATGTCAGATGGTACATGAGGGGTTGACGAAGAAGTTGGAGGAGGTGACAGAAGTGATGGAGACGAAGGACCGAGAGGTGAGGACGCACATCGAAACGGTTAAGGTGGCGTTAGAGGAAGAGATAGAGGGGGCGCACCGGGAGATGAAGGAGGTAAAGGAAAAATTAGAGGAGGTGGAAGAGGAGGTGAGTGAAATTAAGAAGAGACGGACAGAAACTAAAAGAGAAATCCAGGAGGAGGTGATGGAATATGTGCATGGTCGGTGCTCAACTCATGATGTGATGCTCACTAACCAAATAAAGAGTTTGCAGGTGGCAGAGGAGGTGCGACGACGAAGTACGGAGGTGAGTGGCAATGTATATGATGTGAGGAAAGCTTCAGTCGGCTTGTGGGTTGCTTTGGATCCGGGTGTTCGTGAAAGGCCGTTGGTGAAGTGTGCGACAGGTCTGGTGTGCGAAAAAAGAGGTGTGCGAGAATGTCCGACCATGGGGTGTGTGAGGAAAAAGTGCACGCCGAGGAGTGAGTGCGCGGTCAAGAATGGAGGTGAGAGTAGTGAGAGTGAAACGGAGCGTGAGTTGGTTATGACAGGTGAGCGAGGATGTACACCTGGAATGGTAGAGCGTGTGTGGGAAGGCACATTTGAGTTGGTGGTGAGGCACGTGGTTGGGTGTGCGAATGAGAGCACACCTGTGATTGTCACGGAGGAAGTGACCGAGGAGGGGGCGCGAAGAGGCGTGTGGGTGAGGTGTGCGACCAACGAATGTGTGCCAAAGTGTTCGGTGGTCGGGTGTGTGACCAAGTCGGCGAGCGGAATGAGTGTACCGAAGTGTGTAAGGAAAGGTACGAGGAGAATGGGAACAGCTGCATGTATGAGCAAGAAAGGGGTAGCGTATGCATGTAAGCGTCCAGGTGAAGCGTCGACGGTAACCAGGCTAGAGGTTAGAACGACTTATAGCCGAATCAGGCCCTCGGTGCGCGTCGGGCAGCTTCGCGTGCCGCGAGGATCAGCGGGGATCCGAACCACGGCGGTTTCGAAAGAACCGCCGTACGCGATCCACGCTGTGCCTCGCTTGGAACGGCCGCGTCCGGGCTCCACTAGGCGGAGCGGGCAGCTGGATAGGAAGGGTCGTTATGGCGACCACGTTTTGTTGAGACGTGCCGGCAGGTCGAGATCGGGACATTGGATGGCTCCACGCCGAGGTGGTGCGTGGGATCTCGGCCCGGGTAAGCCCCCGCCCCTGCCCCGAATGCGGGACGCATCCAGCCGCCGGCACAAAAGAATCCGCGTTCATTGCTCGGCTGTACGAAGCCGGGCTGTAGACGTGAATTGGCGCACCGAGAGGATGTAATAAGTAGACGGGTGATGATAGTGTTTCGGCCCCGAAATTAGAAAAAGGCGAAATTTGATGATTGGTACGATGATTGGCAGAATTTTTGATTGGTTGGGTTTAGGTGTGCCAAATTGATAGTGAGACTGTGAGAGACCCCCGATGTGGTGGGATGGCAAATCCACCATCCCTCACAGAGTGGGGGCAAATGCGCAATAGTTTATGGGGTGGCTATGACAACCGAGCCAGGGAGGGCTTGGATAATTGTAGGGATCTAGCGAAGATGACATTAGGTAACGTTAAGTTTAGTTAGTGACTGATACCTGTAGTGGGGACGCAGGTAGATTAGTGTGGATTATAATGACGTGGGAGCGCAATAGTTTAAAGGGACGACTGGGAAGCGCAAGTTTCAGAGGGGAGTAGTTAGCTGAGATGATGCCGTGTGTGTGAGGATTGAACAGGTGAGAATGGAACAGGTGTGATTGCACAGGTGTGCAACTGAACAGGTGTGTGGAGCAGTGTATGAGGGAGTAGTGGTGATTGCGTGTTGTGTTGACCAAATGGTCCAGGAAGAAAGGAGGGTGCAGGTGGCACCAGGTGTGAGGGCACAGGTGTGCAACAACAGGTGTATGTGGCTGTGTGGAATAAATGGTAGTGTGGAATATCTGGAGTAGTGGAATGGATGGTCGTGGAGTGAGAATGGTGGAAATGGTGGGGTGGAGTGGATGGTGCGAAGGTGTGAATGGGGGAAGAGTGGACCCCCATCACGGATACCCGGGGCGGGTAGTGTAAGTGTTAGGTAGAGGGTACAGGTAAATTGTGGTTGGATATTGGCATCTGTGGTGCGGGTGGCAGAATGGTATGTGGATGGGTGCATTAGTGTTGTGGAAATGGCTGGGCGTGTAGCCTGTTAGTGTGTGTAGTTGGTTTGGGCACTCCACCACTGTGAGGATGTCGGCCAGGTGAGGCCGCAGGTGGGCTCTGGGAGCCGGTAGTAGTTGTTGTGGATGGGGCCCGAGGATCCGGAGGACGGACCCGGGTAGCCCAGTGCCAGAGGGCACCATGGGGTGACAGAGCCAGGAGAGGGGCTGTCCCCAGTTAGTTAGGTTAGGGTGAGGAGCTAGGTAAGCTCGGGTGGCAACTACAGTGGTGGAGGTGTGCAGGTGAGTAGACCTGTTGGGAGAGCTAGACGTCGCGGCCCAGAAATCGTGCGAGGGCACCGGGAGATGAATCGGGGGAGTGAGACCCCAAATTGAAAAGCACCACAGTTTGGCCAATGGGAATTGGTTTTTAGAACCCATAGTGTAAGTTGGCCAATGGATTGGCAGGGAAAGACCCCGGGGTAGTGTAAAGTGTGTTAAAGTCATTTAGAAAATAGTTAGGATGAAGGATCTCCTCGCACCATCTGCATCCACTCACCTGAGGTGACAGGTACTCCACACCATGCCATGCTTTGATTATTTTTTATGATGCAAATGTTTGGATTGTGAGACGCATCATGACGTGGGTGTGACATTGTGCGTAATTCCATCTCTCCCTCCTTATGAGGATTGATGATGAATTGGTGATGGCAAATTTTGAAGTAAAGGGATTGTGGAGACGAATTTGGTATAGGGGAAATATGGGGAAGACGTGACAGTAGTGACGAATTTGTAAATGGGTAGATTTTTGTACATATGGGGTAAAGGTAGGGTAGGTGACAGGGGGGTGACGTACGGTAGGGACGAGCTTTCTCACTTCGCCCTCCGTACGCATTTCACCTTGCATTGCCTTATTGACGTGTACCCTTGTGACCTTACCCCTCGCTCAATTGTCTTTCTTTTGTCTCCCACATGACCTGTGCGCCATTGGGTGCTGATGGGAGCGTGCGTGAGGTGGCCATTGTGCGCCCGAGATTCCCAGAACCAGCATGCATTGCGTTGATGTACCACTGTATGGACCGCTGTTCTGCGGCCAAGTACCACTTGATGGACCCCAGGTTCTGGGGCAGGGAACCTCTGTTGGAGACCGGCCATAGTGGCCAGGGAATCTTGCTTGCGGACCTCGGTAAGGTGGCACCTATGCCAAACAGGTGGACCACCCTTAGTTGGCCCCTGAGGCCCTAAATAAAAATGGACACAAGTTGTGCTTTTTATTATTTCCAACTAGGCCGCATGAAGCCAGAAGACGTCGGGAAGAACATCGGCCCAGCAGAGAAAGAGAAGACCACCACCAGTTGTTTTGTTGTGTTTATTATGAACCATGGTGACTGCGCACCGGATGGTGCTTTTGGGTGCTTTGTGGTGCTTTGTGGTGTTTGGTGCTTTTGGGTGCTTTGGTGGTACTGGTACTGGTGCATCGATGCAATGCGTGCTGTCTCCTCCCTCCCAACAGGAATTTCTTTCTCTTGTTCCCTAAAAAGAAAAAAAAACAAAAAACACAGGTCCTGGGTTGCGTTGTAAATAAGAAATCACGTCATTGTAAATAATGCTCCCCACCGTAAATGTATAGTTTGAGAATAATTCCGTAATTCGGTTAGCTGTGGGCTTGAGTCTGTTAGACAGGATGCAATGCAATAGGGGGACATACTTATTTGTGTTTTAAAATTGTCACACTCAGGGTCAGGTTAATTGTAGAGGGAATTACACCTACGTGTCACACTAAGTTAAAGTTTAATAGGCCCGAGTACGGCCCTGAAGAAAGGGGGGTGCAGTGTAACGATTATGAGAAGTGTGTAATGAATTTGAGAAGTGTAACGGTTTTTGAGAAGTGTAACAATTTTGGAGGAAGTGTAACGAATGTGAAAACGTTACAATGTGAACGTTACAAAAGGTACGGTAACACCCTGGTAATGTAAATAATGGTCGTAGCCGGCCTCCTAGTTAATTCCATGAAACGTACACGCAGGTCACGATATATCTTTTAAATAGTGTATTTCCTTATTCCATGTAGGCTAAATATGTGTTTTCCCACTAGATTGACTTTGCATTGTATCAAACTAAATAAGCGTAGGCCCTTGCAATTTCCCCAAAACCTCCCTTCCAATTGCCTTCCGCATTTTGGGCGGTTTTCTTCAAACCACCATTGGCCACGAGGTAGGGTTGGGGAAGAAAGGCGTGTCTCCACCTCGTCATAAGAGGGAAGGAGTGAACCAGCTCTAACAGCCAATCAACACCGCGGTGAGCGACCCGGTAGGCGTGCCCTGGGAGCCGGCGGCTTGATTTCGCCCGAGGTGATAAAAGCGACTGTAAGGGACTGCTTTACCAGATGAGCTGCGAGATGACTTGGAGAGGCCTTGGGAGATGAGCAAAGAGGTGAGATGCGAAACGCTCCAAGCCAAAGAGGAGAGGTGCTCGGCAAGGAAACCAGCTTTGGAGAGACGCGCTGAAAGGAGGGAGACGGCCCCACCCCAAGAAGAGGAGCAGGTGTGCCGAACCAGCGCGTAACGTCTACCGCAGTGGAGACACGACGGAGGGTTTCCCGCCAAAACCACGAGGAATTGCGAACTGCGGCCTCCCGACCTTGCCTCCCTCTCAAGCAATCCATCTCAAGCCTTACCTGCCTGCAATATGTGTAAGTGTGAACGTCCTGTCCTACTCGTTTGTCTTGGGGCTAAGTAAAAATGAATAGTGTAAGTTAATGATTCGCTGTGTTACTGCTTCTTCCATCCATTGCTTGTGTGTGTATAATAAATCTGTTCTTCCTCCGTATTCTTCTTCTTCTTCATTCTCTTTCGGTCGTTTTAGAGGTTTCCCGATTGAATATCTGTGGGGCGATCTGGTCAACGTCGGGTGGAATCGGGTTCTAATCGGGGAGTAACTGTTCGGACGCGGTTAAATACACCACCGCTCGGTCAATATAACATCTAAAAACCACGTCTGTAACAATATATATATATATATATATATATATATAATATCGTTTTTAGCCCTAAAGCTGAATCACTTTTAAAATTTATGTATCTGGATCCACATTCGGATCTTCACCAAAATCTAATCATTTTGTCCTCATCACCCACCCAACCGGCCCACCATATTTCATCCGAATCCATCTACAACTTTTTGAGATATCCTGCACACAAAGAGACAGAGAGGGGTGAAAACATAATGTCCGTACATCAGATGGTGAAGGTAACAAGTGCTACACATGATTGTTGTTATTTATTTATTTATTTATTTCCCTCCATAAATAAAATACAAGTGACTAAATTAATTTTGGGTAAAAAATAATAATAAAGAAAGCATCTTTTTTTAGAATCAAGAAAGTATTTTTGGAATGTTGTGCTAATTTATCCTTTGTAGTTATTTACCGCCCTTCAAACCACTTATCTTCCTGCAATCGCAATGCAACATCAGCAGCTTCAAAAAATTCCCTTTGCTCTCAATTCCTCTTGCACACGCTTCAGGTAATCTGGATCTGGATATCCGTAACTGCAAAACAGAGCCAATTCACATTGTAAGTTAAATACAGAATGAATTATATGCAATACAAGCAATTCTGTCAATCGGTTTAATCACACCACAAAGGTGTACTGTACATAAGAATGCCTACCTCCTTCCCCACCCTTCTACACTAGAGATCGTAGAATTGCTAGCAATCATCTTCAAAAGTGCAGGTAGTGGTGTCTGAAATACCAGTATGACATCTGCAATCTATTTCACTGACATCAGTAATAAGATGTCACCTTTTATCATTTCTGAACAAGTGAAACAGTAAGTTTTGGTACTTTGTTGGGAGGGTGTCCACAATCAACATCTATACCAGCTGTAAGAGTACAGGTAGTCTTGTGGCGAGATGCAAACTATTTTATGTAATCCAAAGAAAGGCCCAGCAATAGAAAGTAAACTCACCCAGATTATTATCACATCCTTCAAAGAAAAATGTCAAGAGCTGTTTTCCGGGAGTGAGATATCATCCTGTGACACTAAACTTTCTTCAGTGTCTGATAATCGTAAGAACCAATCAAACTTGGTGGCCCACACTCTCCACCATGCGCTGCCTTCATTAAGAAACTTCAAGCGTACAAGTCTTAAAGTAACATCATTCTACAACATCACCCTGTCGCTCTGCAGGAAATATTCAATTCTCACTTTGTTCCCCCACAAGGACTGGCATGCATATCTCCAAATTTATTTCTGTGTGTATAATCTCTGGAGCTACCGTGCCTCACTACCAGCTATAATCTATCTAATACAGGTCATATATTTAGGCATCGTTAAAAAAATAAAACTCGACAATGCATTCCAAAGATGCTGATTTGGAATCTTACAGCATTAGTCCACCGTGAATGCTGGTTTTGTGATGAATGTCATTCCAAGTGACGACGTCGTCCATGCCGGTTGTACGGGAAGTACCAATGGTGAAAACGAGCCGCTGTTTAAAAGCCCTCTGAAGCAACCCCAGGACATGGCCTCCCTCAGGGTTGTCTGGTAGGAATGCTGTGCGGAATGTTCCATGATAAGGGTGCCCTGGATGGGGATGTTCTGCCTGTGGATGTGGAACATTGCCAACGAATCATACCAAAATACTCAATTTGGTGTCTAAGACTGCGATACATTCGATCGTTACTTATCCAATCGCAACCAAACTTGACAGGAGAACTAAAGGTCGCACGATGGAGGTTGTAGTGACTTCATTTCCCCTCCCTCCTCTCAAAGAGGATTTCCCACCTTCGGCGAAATCCGTGTTAAGTTGCCAAATTTTGGCATTTTTCCAAGGCCGCTTCTCATAACAAAGGTAATTTCTGTGTGTATAATGATAAGAACTCATTATAAGAACACAATATTAATGTTGTTGCAAACCAATATTAATACTAACAAAAGGGAGAAATGCTTTGCAATACATGTCCCCTACCGAGTAATCATGCCTTAATTTGGCCAGTGTATAATGCCGCTTTCTGTGCTGGCAATAATAAAAAATAACCTGATGGACATACGCATACCTGAAGCACAAACATGCATACAGCTTATGAGAATATATAAATACATCGTGGTTAAATACCTGGAATCATTCCAATTACACTGGGCCATGGACTGTCACCCAGGCCTAAAGCCTAAGGCCTGCCAATCTGTGCTGCTTCATGGAATGGTGGCACATGATTTTAATTGGGGTGGAGTCAGACCAGCTGTCCAGCCAATGGGTGTAAAGCAGTGGGGTGGAGTCAGGGCAGCTGAAAACGAAAACTGACCCATGTATAATATGTGATGTTCTCTATGTCCATAAAGTACATAACTGTGGAAAATTGGGGAAACGTGCCAAAACCAAACTTGTTCTGTAACTTGTCAAAATAAAGCCATGCACCAAGTTTCAGTTGAATATGTTAAAGTTGAATATGTTCAATATGTTTCAGTTCAATATGGAAGGGTGGCAGGTCTGCAAAACCACAGCTGGGATGGACAGACAGACAGATGGAGAGCAAACCTATAACCCCTTCTGGTGAAACTGGTAGGGGACTCATAATATCCCCTCTCCATAAGGAGTTTTTCTTCTTTGGCCTTAACTGTTATGTTAACGTGTATAAAGAGATTATCTTGGCCTATCGTAGGTAAAGCCTAGCAGAAGTAAAAAATATTATAAACCACACACATGTATGATAACCTTTTTAAACCGTCGCTGCTGCTGTTTAACACAAAACTGAAAAATTTGGAGGAATCCCGACATCCTTGAGGAATTCTATGCTTATCACGTCCACCACAGACCAATGGACCAGAGCCTATAGATCTACTGTAATCTATATACCCCAGAGAGGATAATAACATGACCTTGCCTGTCGCTCCCATAGTAGTGGAGTGGCTTATGGAAATGATCGTGACACGCTGGCCCAAAGCACTAAATTTGGCACAGTTATACTTTAGGACCATACAAAACTTTTGAGAGGGGGCTGCCCGATTTTCGAGGCCCAGGTCAAGGTCAGGTCAAGGTCAAAGGTCAAATTATGTGTTTGTCATGTTTTTGCCATATCCAGCTCATAGCTGTCATAGAAACATTATCTCAGTGTCTAAATAATCATTTTTAAGGACAAGGAATCCATTTGTATTATGGAAAATATCCTCAGGTGCTGCCATATTGTATTTCAAGGTCAGGTGAAGGTCAAAGGTCAAATTATGTGTTGGTCATTTTTGCATCGGTGTTTTTGACATACATCGATACGCTGAGGGAGGATACTGGATTGGCCAGTACAGAGGAGGTCGCGGCCTGCATGACTTATGCTTCACAATTTCCGCGACAGAGACACAGTCCTGTGCATGGCAGTCCTGCGTTCCTGCACATGCAATTCTTTGAACAAGTGGGTGTCGCCTTACATCCGCACTTGAGTAGTTCTCTACAACTAAGGGCAGCAGCTGACAGGGTTGTCCAGGTTGGACGCCACCCGGTATCTGCTTTGGTCCACCCAAAGCCATCTGGATTTGGTGCAGCTAGGATGGGCTTCAGACTCTCTCTCCAAATGCTGGCTTGGTACAGGCATCGATTTACATGCTGGAGCAGTGCGTTCTGAGTTGGAGGAAGCTTCTCCATCATCTTCACTCTCCTTGGGAATAGCTCCTGTCGAAGGTCATTCACATTGACATGTGGGGTTGTGTTGTCGTACATGATACAGGTAAACCGCTCGATCACATTGAATGCTGGAGATGTAATCACATGTGGAACAAACGCAGTCAGGGACGTAATGGTGAATCCTTCTGTGGCTGTCGGGTAAGCTTTCCATGCCTTCCAAGCTGACTTTTTGCCTTTACCACTGAATTGGGATGTTACATCAGAGCCAGAGAATGCATGGAAAAACGTCAGAGCACGAGCTTTGTCTTCCCCAAGTTCCTGGCAGATCGAGTTGACATGGTAATAGCGGAAGTGTTGACCAGTACCAAAGCCAGCCCATAGTTGCATACCTGGATGGTGCTGCACAAGATCATGAAACACTCCCACCAGAATCACAATCACGTCTGTGTCTACGGTTCTGATGAGAACAGTAGTCGCCCCTTCCCTTAGGGCATCGTTTACATGAAGACATATTCTACTGTCTGTTTCTTCGTGATCACTCTCTCCCATTGTGATGTTAGCCTGATTCGATTGGACTCGTGGACCAGATGTAATGTAAACCTGTTTGGTAAGCGGATAGTCGCGTTTGACTACGTCCTCCGTCAGCAGTGCGAAAAGCTCCTCCTTGTTGGTAGGACCCTGTAGAAAGCCAGCGAAGTTACTTGGTAACTTCGTATTGCGGGATACCTTTCTACGTAATCCTTTCCCTCGTTTCTCTCGAGTTGTGGCTTTGAGCCTATATGGCCGTCACCTGGTGGAACTTCCCATAATAGTAATGGATTCATTGACTAAATATGTTGGTTATGTGACTAAGACCAAGTTTTTTAGGTTATCTATAAGCTGGATATTGCAAAAACATGACAGACACATAATTTGACATTTGACCTTGACCTGACCTTGACCTGGGGCTCGAAAATCGGGCAGCCCCCTCTCAAAAGTTTTGTATGGTCCTAAAGTAGAACTGTGCCAAATTTGGTCCTTTGGGCCAGTGTGTCACGATATCACTTAAATTTGGACTTTAGCCACCCCACTATAGGGAGTGGGTCTATTGTACATCAAATACATCATTTCATCCCAAAATATAATCAATAGCCGAAGCCAAACTCCTTACAAAGTTCCAGTTTTTCCTTTCTGAGAGCTTGCTTCTATATCGTGTCAAATTCCATGCAACCCCTCATTCCTCCCCACACCCATTATTTGTCCTTCCATGAGGCTTGACTTTGAATATAATATATATAATTATATATATATATATACATGCACCCACGGACATACTTGGTATTTGGTTAATTACCCCATTTCACCTGTGGGAAGGGATCTCAAATTAATATCATTAGTATTGTCATGCGGCCGCCTCTGATGAAAATCAGGCGGTCACGGAAGCCGATTGCGAAGGCCTTAGCTCTCGAGGCGAAAACTCAATGGCGGACTCAAAGACAGAAAGCTATACAAAATTGCGCAGGGTGGAGGGGCGGCGCAAGACCCCTGCAGTCTTACCTGTTCTCGGGGCGTCTCCAATGCCGCTGCAAATTAAATAAACCACACGGAAAACTGCATTCAGGTATATACAGAAAATAATACAAGGATTTATTTACAAAGATAGCGGGACAGGAAAATACGCGCCGGTAATAAATGTCCAAATCGGGACGTCCCCACACACTGATTTCGGATACGAGACAAGGGAAAATGAATTAAGGAAAATAAAACGTTCGTTATGTATTTGTGAAATGTGGGGTGCGGCCCTATCTGTCAGTAGTGGTGCGTCCGTCGTCCAACGCGGCCCCCTCAGTCCGCCTCGCTCATGCGCTACGCCAGGCCTCGATGCGACTCGCTCTGCGGCACGCCACGAGGTCCCTCGCTCCAGTATCAATGCACCACCAGGAACCAAAAGCACCACGCGGAATCAAAAGCACCACGCGTCCAACGCAGGGCCAGCGATCCCCACACAAAGCCAATCTCCAACCCGAAGGGGCCGATCTCCAACACGAGGTCCAGCGCGAAGAGAGACAAAAAGACAAAGAGCAAAGAGAGACCGTGCAGCGCCAAGTGAGCCAATGTCAGCCAGCGCGTCCTTTTATAACTTTGCCTGTTCTTTTGTAGCCTCGCATGTGACGTCAGCCTTGGTGCGCCACCAACCGGAGCTTCGTAGCTTCCCGACCTCTCAAATCTTCTCCAATGTTCTCTTTCGCTGGTGCCCTGTCATTGGCCGAGTGCCTCCCGCACTGTGGTGTTGCTCGCCCCTCCCCCTGGCCAATCAACAGTCCTCCTGTGCGTGGCCTCCCAGCCTTGCTCGATGTCTGACGCCCACGCCGGTGTTGTACGTGGCCCTTGCCTGCTTGTCTTCCACAGTCTTTGTAAGGGAAGGGAATTTAATTACTGTTGCACTAAGGGCCTATCTAAGTGTTTATATGAGTATGCATTGCCATAAGGGACAAAGGTTTGGTGACAGGGGACGACGACGAACAAAGGAATCTCATCCAATGGTCATCCATAATCCCTGCACAATTTAGCACGCCCTGCTCCCTCGTAGCTGGGACACCAATACAGCTTATCCCGACAAACCGGACTAACATATAACTTATTACGGGGTAGATTCCCTATCGCGACAGTCGAAGCATGTTACCCATACAGATCTACCTGGCTCTAGATATTCCTTTTCTCCCCCCGACATAACAGTATTTTCTGTTTAAGGAAAAAAGACTGGTTCACAGAGACAATCGCAAACTCTCCGCACAGGGAGGAAAGGAAGAGGGAAAAAGATTATAGATGGGATATGACGTGTGGAGTGGGGTTGCTTGATTTTTTACATAATTATTTTATCATTCATTTTTGATCAGGAACCGCCAGTGATTATTTCATGATATAATCTATTCTTTAGTTTTAAGTCTCGTGATTCCTTCAGTCTGCACATGATTAATGTCTAACTCTTTCCCCTATGTAATATGGTATAAGTCTTGCACCGATCAGCAAAGCTGGTTCATGGAGCAGAAGTAAAAATGAACTTTTATTTTGAATCTAAATTAAAATTAAATATATATATATACATTGTCGAGTGACTCCCCTCGGTTAATCCCGGGGAAATCACACACAGCGAAAGCCAGCTTTAACTCCAAAGGCGTTCAGTTCAAATAGCAGATTTTATGTATATGCACGGAGAAAGAAAGAGGAGGGGAGTAGGCTGAAGAGTTTACCTTCACGATCGCCGGCAGTTCCAAAGCCTGCAAAGAAAATAACTCACACAAACACAGATTTAGAAATATACAGAGAAAATAATGAGAAGATTTATTACAATGGAGGTCAGGACAAGAAGAGCGCGATGATAAAAAAATATTGTTCCCACATGGAGCGCTCCCATACCAGACTGATAACACAGACGAAGGGAAGATACATAAAAAAATAACCATGTGTTTGTGTGCACTTAGCTCTGAATAGCTCGAGGGCTTCGTCAGTGTCTCAACAGGGTCTGTGAATGGGTCCGGCCGGGGTGACCGCGCGAAACGCGCGCGTTGGCGGGAACTAGGCCTGGTTGCGCCCGTTCGCGCCGCAGCGCTCGCATCAGGCCTCGTCATGCTGCAGCAAGCCGCGCCCGTCCACACGTCGTACGCTCAGAGAACTGCAGTTCCCATTACCTCTCCTGGTTTCCCGGTGGCGTACTCGACATGGTCGGTCCAAGCACGAGAGCGCAAGGAAGGACAAAGGAACAAGAGAGAGGAAGGCGAAAGCAAAGGCAATAGATGAGGGCAAGCGAGCAAGGGCGGAGGGCAAGAAGAAGAGAGAAAATGTCAGTGCTTGAGTGCTTTTATCGGCCGTCTAGGGACGTCACCGGCGCTTCTCTTCCACTCAGCGCAGTCCAACACGACCATGTCCAGTTATCCACCTATCAGCATGCAGTCTGCCTCTGACATCAGCGGTGGTCTTCACCAATCGGCGCACTCCTTACTTCTCGGCCTTCCTTCCACCAATCCGCGGGAAGCTTCTTGCCCCGCCCTTGGCCAATCGTGAGTCCTTCCTTACTCAATCCTTCCCATTGGTCAACTCCCACCCAATAGCGAGTCGCTTCTTGCTCCGCCCCGGCCAATCACGAGTCTCAGGGGCGTGTCTTCGGCCTGCTTAACTGTGTGTGCTTGCCATGCCTGACTTCCGGTTGGGTTTTATTGTTTATTTGGTTTAATTAATGGGCATTTAAATGTGGGATTCTAACTAGTATCTATGGTGTGGTGCCAAAAGGGACAACGGATAAATCACATAGGGTAAGACGAACAGGGATAATCTACCCTTATGCCTGAGGCTCGTTAACATGCCCCGCCTCCTCGTGGCAGGGACAAATATAACAACTTAATCCGAACACTGTTTACACAGGTCCTCTACTTATTGTACATCTAAATGGTTCTTCTACACAACAATCGGAGCATGATATCTACACAAAGCTACCTGACTCTACATATCACTACCCCCACAAACATAACACAGGCTCCCCTTCCCCTCCCCCAGCCCCCCCACCCCCCTGCAGGATAGGAAGAATGTATTTCACCCCACTGCAGGATCATGGCATAGATGTCATACACATGTGTGTGCGTTTTTACTAGGTAGCGGGGAGGTACCATACAAGCAAGATGGTGTGGGCGCTTCAGGCTGTGGTGCCGGCAGTCCTACAAACAAGTCGCCCGACTTACGACTTCCCCACCTCCCCCCCCCCCCCCCCCCGTACACCTCTTGGCCTCGTGACAGCCAAACAGCTCCTTATGCTGTCGTCCCGCCGGAGGGGGTCTCCACACACCAGGCTCTGTCGCTTCAGGCTTCCATACAGCCTCACTGGTCGCCGGAAGTCCCATACCCCAGGGCGCCCAAACAGACCCCCACCACCGACGAGCTCCAATTTCCAGACACCACTGGCTGCCAGGGGTAATTACCGCAGAGGGGACCGCGGTCATCGCTCCTCCAGAGCTTGATCCATACCTGCGGACACGCACGCCCTCCCCACCCACAAAATCCACAAAAACATTTCCTCCCCACTGCCATTGAATTCTCAACCACATATTTCCAGAGAAGATGTCACAAAAATGTTTCCAAACGTTGCTGCCATGGCCTGCCATTATGTGAAATCCCCGTTCACATTTTAAAACCACTTTTCTAAACACATTAATCACTCATTCTCAATTTCCAACCTCACGACCACATGAAAACACAAAACCTCGGCACATAAACAAATGCCACACACTAGACTCTGTGGCACACATTCGATCCCTCCCTCCCTCCCCCCCCCACCACCCCCACCCCACCGGCCATGCAATCACTCTCACCCGCCTCCTATACCAAATTCCATGTCCTAATTTACATAAGCAAGTCCTGAAGCCTGGGACAGTACACATCAAGGCCTTACCTCTACCTTGATGTGCAGGTATTTGCCTTTTTTTTGCAACACCACACCTGCACACCACCAACAATGAACATCACGTGGCCTCATAACATTAACAGCAAAAGGGCGTCGGTGTTCTGTAGACTTTAAGAAAAAGGAAAAATAAACAAAAGAAAGGTCCTATTTGGTATTTGGCAAATCACAGCCGAACTGACATTGACATTGTCAATATTGTCATTGTCATTGATAGTCAGGCAGATAGGTGTATCCATCATAAGAATTGTGGGTTTAGACGTACAAGCATGAAATTTGGCACAGTCATAGATAATAATCTAATGAATAATTCCAGATATGGACCCACCGCGAAAACGTCCTATGGTAGCCATGGCGGCCATTTTACAAAATGGCCGTTTTTACCGCGATTATTTTTTACCGGACGACACAAATGCTTCTTTATGTTCTAATGAAATGACTCTAGATACACATATATGCCATAATTGTATTCTCCAAATGACCACAATTTGCATTTGTGTTGCCAGCAATGTCAATTAACCCACCAAGCACTGTAACGGTAACTTATATTACTAGATAGTTCCAGTTTGATCTTGTTTATACGTCACAATTTTCTCCACCACACTGGCACAAAGCGGTACATTTCAAACTAGCTTGTTTGCACTTGCATCGTCCCTTGCAACCCTTTTTGCATTTACAACAAATCAGCTCCCTTGATGAAATGCTGGCTTCAGGAAGCATGGACCACAGGGGTTTCCAGTTGTGGGGATCGATCCATCCCCAATCCCCAGGTGAGGGCAGATCCATAACAACCGTGAGCATGTTTCCCCAGCAGTGGCCACCCGTGTACACAGCCCTCTTGATTTGTTGTACCAGGGCTCCTCTGGTAGGGGGAATAGCTTGCATGGCTCGTCCTTTCTTCGTGAAGAGTGCCTGTCGAGCTTCGTCTATGTTGACGAGATTGCTGGTGCGATCGTAGAGAAGAATGGTGAACCGCTCGAGCACTGCCACAACGTCATCAGAGATGTCTGCTGTCCCCGTGGAGAGATGAACTAACGCTGGCGTCAATTCGTCAAATACTTTCCAGTTATCCCAGGCTGTATTCTTGCCCCGTGTATTAAATGACGAGACTGTGTCACACCCTGTGTATGCATGGAACATCGGGAGGGCCTGTGACTTATCTGGTCCGAGGAATGCTGCAATTTCATGTGCTGGAATATACCTGAAGTGCTGGCCTGTCCCAAAGGCCACCCAAAGCTCCTGGAATTTGAGTTTGGTTGTTGCTGCCACAGCCAATACCACTATATCTGTATCCACCGTACGCAGAAGAATTTTCTGAAATCCATCACGGACTGCATCCGCGAGATGTATCATCATTCGTGTATCAGCCTGCCATTCCCGTCATCAAGGCGTCCTAATTCTAGTGGCATCGGTAATTCGTGAAGTTCATTGAAACGTCTGATGTTGAAGGCAATGGTAGAATAACCAACTCCAACATCGTGCCGTTTTGATTCTGCTGGGCATTGCAAACTTTCTCGTGTGATTTTTTGGCACAAAACGCACTTGTTCCAATCCGTCTGTACCTGCGCCTTTGATTGTCCAGGTTGCAGTGGATCCACTAGCTGATAACTCTTAGACATTTCGCTGTTCGAAACACCAACTGAAAAAAAAGATAAGATACGATAACAAGTTGCAATAAATAAATAAAAACTTTATTTAATTTGCACTTTATTTAATTTGCTAATTTGCACTAATTTGCATTAAAATGATACGTGGGACATTTTTTCAACTATTTAACATAGCAAATCATTTTCTACACATTTTTTCCTATCTATAGACACCAATGAGAAGTATATTTTGGGGGGTGCACGAGACCCGTATCTAGCCACTAGACTAAAAGCGGCCATTTTGTAAAATGGCCGCCACGGCTACCATAGGACGTTTTCGCGGTGGATCCATATCTGGAATTATTCATTAGACTATGATCTATGACTGTGCCAAATTTCATGCTTGTACGTATAAACCCACAATTGTTACACCTATCTGCCTGACTATGAGTATGACATTGACGAGGCGATGCAACACATTTCCCGAAATGACCGACTTTCGTTTGCCCACAAACGTGACGACATGTTCGACATCTTTTTTGCAATTCAGTGTATACTATACGAATCGTGGTAAGAAAGCAGATACTCTATTGTGCAATTGTACATTTATGTGACTGTGAGCTTCGACCCACTTACAGTTACAGTGTGCCCGAAGAGCCGGAGGGTGTTGCTTTATATTCTTCTTCTTCCTCGTACTCGACGTCGGCGTCTTCGTCTGCCTCTTCTTCTTCTTCTTGGCGTCAAGTTCCTGGAAAGGGAAGTTATATTTTCTTTTATTCTTTCATGATGTTACCCCGCGTCATGTCCATCGATTTTATATATATATAATTATAAACCGAAAAGTTTTATATAAATATCCTTCAAAAAAAAGACAACATTTAGATTTTCGATCGGTTGAATGTGACGTCACGACAACGAACGGTGGACGATTTCAAATGCATTAATTAGCTTTTCAGTGATTAGTTATTGATTAATTGGTTTAGATTCAAAAGGGTGGAGGCCCGGGTGGACCGGGGCGTCTGTCCAGACGTCTTTAGCTTGAAGGCTCATTTTCCGCAGCGCAACACTTGCGGGGGCCCAGGCTCGAGGATTCGAGCCTTTGCAGTTTGCAGCTCTTGAGTCTCATCGTTGAGACGTCATCGTGGCCCGCCTTAGCCCGGTGTACCACGACGCCTCCACCGATTGGAGCTCACTTGTAACATGCATTTAACCCCCATGTGATTGATCTAGTTAGGCAGCTTAGCAATAATTTCTTGGGGAA
Source organism: Myxine glutinosa (assembly GCF_964187855.1). Lineage (NCBI taxonomy): Eukaryota > Metazoa > Chordata > Myxini > Myxiniformes > Myxinidae > Myxine > Myxine glutinosa. The sequence continues at coordinate 207,831,554 of NC_136261.1, read as the reverse complement.
CGACTTTACAAAAGTACCATTTTTATTTTCGTGCTTCATTGGACCATATGCAATAGTATTACTATTAGGACCGGAGGCAAGACATATACAGCGTTTGACTTTTGCACAAACACGACTCGCACAGCATAATATTAATATTGAAGGAGCCCGTGCTCCTGCATGAGACGGACGAAGTGACGTCCGTCTGTCTGTCCGTCCATCTGTCCGTCCGTTCGAAGGTACCGCATAAATGGCTGAACCGATCGCAACAATATTTTGGGTGGGTAATCCTGGGATCTCCTGGAGTAAAATAGGCTATTGAAGGAGCTCGGGCTCCCACGTCGATCGGAAGAATGGACGCGACAAAAAGCTGGAATTCGTCCGAGTTGCTTTATTCAAACAAAACACTCAGGTACTCTGAAAAGCCCGTTTATCGGGCAGCAATATATATACACACATTATCCCGGAGCGTTTGCCCAGGAAATGCGAGAGGGGGCGTGGCCGAGCGTCCTGGCTGCGGCCTGGCAAGTTGAGGGCGAGCCTGCCCGGGCATGCTCGGGCGTCCCGACCGAGGCCTGGCAAGTTGAGCGCGGGCCTGCCCGGGCGTCCTGGACGAGCCCGGCATGGTGATCGCTCCGCGTCCTTGATAGGTGCAAGGCGATTGTGAAAACCCAGCGGTAGCTGCTACACACGTCCCCCCAGAATCGACTTGCACCGGCAGGGTCAATTTGAGGGGGGTCCTGATGACCCGGCCGAAGCGACCCCTGGCGGGTCGTGGGGGGGGGGTCCAGTGTGGTGGTGGGTGGTCGAGTGGGGGGCACCGTGGACGGGGGGCGGCCTCGCCGCGGCGGAAGGGCCACCCGTGGTGGTTGGTCGACGTCCACGTGCGTCGGCTTGAGGCGGTCCACCGCAATCCGGTCCGACCTGCCGCCGATGTCGATGACGAACGACTTGTCGTCCCGTCGCAGGACCCGGAAGGGCCCGTCGTACGGCGGCCGGAGTGGCCCCCGATGTGCGTCGTGACACACAAAAACATACTCCGCTGTGCGAAGTGCTGGGGGGATGTAAGACTGGGGGTCACCGTGGTGGGATGTTGGCACGGGGGCAAACCGTCGGGCGGCCTCCTGGAGGTCCGAGCGCTGGTGAGCTGCGGACCAGGGACTGGTAGCGTCGGGCACGAATTCGCCCGGGACGCGTAGCGCCTGGCCGTAGACAAGCTCGGCGGTGGATGCCTGGAGGTCCTCCTTGAGGGCCGTGCGGAGGCCCAAAAGGACCCACGGCAGCCGGTCGGCCCAACCGCTGTCTTGAAGGCCGGCCATGAGCGCGGCCTTCATGGAGCGGAGGAATCGCTCGCACAACCCGTTTGCTTGGGGGTGGTAGTACGGTGGAGCTTGACCCCCAGGTTGCGGGCGACTGCGCCCCACAGCTCGGAGGTGAACTGTGGTCCGCGGTCTGACGAGATGTCCGCCGGTGCGCCGAAGCGGGCGACCCAGGTGGCGATGAAAGCCTGCGCCATGTCGGCGGTGGTGATGGAGACGAGGGGAACGGCCTCCGGCCACCTGGTGGTCCTGTCCACCATGGTGAGCAGGTGTGTGAACCCCCGTGACGGGGGGAGGGGGCCCACCAGATCCACGTTGACGTGGTCGAAACGTCGTTCGGGCACGGTGAAAGGTGCCAGCGGGGCCTGGGTGTGTCGTTGGAGGTACTGACTTCTATAGGGAGGCCCCATCACCCTCCCCCATCACCCTGCCATCACCCTGCCATCACCCTCCCATCACCCTCCCATCACCCTTTATTGGACCATTTGACTTCTATAGGGTTGGTTTTCTAAGGATTATATCAAGATATTAACTTATATCAAATAAGTCTTTTAAGGTGAAAGCGCGATGACGTCACCACGTCACGCGGCACGAATGCGCGCCTGTATCGTTGGAGGTATTGACTTATTTAGGGTTGGTTTTCTAAGGCTGTAGGCCGCACCTCATTTTGTCAAATAAAGTGGTATTCGGGTGGTTCCGGTATTTGGGACCGCAGGGACGGAAAGTGCAGGTACGGGGTGCTTGGCACTCCCCAGCCGGCCCGCTCTGAAGGTTCGGATCGGGACACCGGGATTCATTCCGGTCACCCGGTCGGCCCGGAGGTGGGGGTGCGGGGCCTGTCACGGAACGTCAAAACAAACGGCCTGCCGGGGCCGCCCAAAAGTCGGGCGTGAGGGGCGCGTCCACTAATGGAACGCCTCTCGCTTCCCAGATCGAGGGCCACGTGGTCAGGAGAACCTCGTCCCTTCTGGTTGCCCTGCCGTCCCACCGGGAGCGCTGGCAGGGTGTACTTCAAACTAAGCTTAAGTGTCAAGTGTTAAGTTCCTCCTTGCCCTCGCAAGGGAAAGGCTAGGGTCAAGCTCTTCCAAATTTCCAAACACTAGAAATCGGACGTCTCAAATTAATTAACTAATTTGTTAATACATCTCAGTCGCCCGCGACCTCTCTAGCGCGGGCGTCGGACCAGTTCATTTCCGGGCGACCGGGCCGAGTATCGGCTCGGCCGTGGCCGAAGCCGTTGATTCCGCCCTAGCACGCTAACGCGTAGGCTCGCGCGTCCCCGGTCCGCCGGGGCTCCGCGGGTGTCCTACCGTGCCCACGTCGCCATGCTCCCTGAATAAGAGAGTCAGACGTGGTGCCCGGGGACGGAGGTCGCTGTCTAAACATGGTAGCGCTAGGCCAGTGGGACCGCCGGGACCCACCCCGTGCACTCACAAGTTGTTTTGTGCTAATAGCATCCTCTAAAGCATATATCTTCAAAAAAAGTTAATGATCGTGTCCCTTTAAGCTTAAGGGCAATTCCCCTTTCTAAACAAAGTTCATTTTCAGTAATCCCCCTCAAAGTTTTTCTTGGTCTCTTCCTCCTCCTTTCCCCCATTGGTGTCCAAAACATGGCTTCTTTAGTCAAATGTCCCTCTTGCTTTCTAATATGTCTTACCCATCACCATCTTTGTTTTTTGCCCTTGCCACAATATCTTTCTCTTGGCCTCCTCCACATGTACTAATTTCTTACCTTCTTTGGCCAGAAAAATCTTTAAAATCCTTCTAAAACATCCATCGTGAAAAAAAAAAAAATAGCCTAACTTTAATTTGATGGAAGCGTTGATGCCGGTGTGATATTTTTCTTATTCATGACTGGCAAAACAAACATCTTTATGCAGCAACAACAACAAAATTGGAAACGAGCAATATGTAAACCACATTATGTCGCAGACCCACTTAATGTTGGCACGGAGCAGGTGCGACGGCACGCCGACCATATGGATACACTCCTGCACATTGTCATAATAAGTGCGATATACAGGCTCTTGATGGTCAGCAAGTCGATTTCCACTATGTGCTTATGGGCATATTATTCATGTCGTTTGCTGCAGGATAGTAATGTTGTAAAAGCTGTGGTAAATTTGTCCAGATGTATTGTCTTTCGGAACAAATCGGGGAGTGATGGCAAAATTAAGGCCCTTCTGCAATAAGCTGGTTTGTGCCTCCGAGAGCTGCGTACTCGACCGGTTAACCACCCACCGGTTCCGAAGAATGTTCACGTCAACGACGGGAGTCATGCGATGTGTGGTTTCATCAACCAATGCTGTGAACTTTCGTTGATGTCGTTTCCCCATCGATGTCCGAGTGTGCTCCGCGAAAGTGTGAGCTCTCCGTTGTATTCGGTCCCATAACTCGACAGGTAGTCTTGGCGCAATAGTACGAGCCAACCGTTGCACCTGGTCATACCGTTTAGCGAGGCGATGGTGGCAGTTTGAAATGCGCAAACGAAGAAACCTCCGTCCTGTTGCCTGCGGACAAAGGACGGGCAACGGTGCTCATGGATCGTCTTGTATACACGAACAAAATGCAGGATATGTTGGCGGACCAAAGTACTTATGAACGGTTAACCGCAGATCCAACGAAGAAGGAGGAACGAAGGTTAAACTCAATGCTTGCCAGATTAAAAGCGACTGGGAGATTATCAGCTGCGGCATACAAACGTCTGTACAGCAGTAAGGGCGTGGCTCCCAGGGCCTACGGGCTACCGAAAGTGCACAAAGAGGGATTTCCGCTCCGGTTAATCGTTTCCTGTATTAATGGTCCATCATATGCGCTATCCAAGTTTTTGGCAAACATTTTGAAGCATTTGGTGGGGACGACAGAGCGAACCGTACACAATAGCACAGCATTTGCTGAAAGAGTGAAGCAGCTCACCATCGAGGCACACGAGACCATGGTTTCGTTTGATGTTGTGTCTTTATTTACCAACGTGCCCATAGCCCTGGCGATTGAGGTGGCAGACCGGCGTTTGATGGAGGATGATCGATGGAAAGAGACTGCGGGAGCTTTAAGCCCGATGGACGTCTGTGACATGCTTTCTACCTGCCTCTCTTCCACCTACTTTGTATTTAATGAGGTATATTACAAGCAGGTTTATGGCACAGCCATGGGTTCCCCGGTATCGGCTGTGATTGCCAACATGGTGATGGAGGATTTGGAGGAACGCACCGCACCATTCCAGCCCTGTTAGTGCAACTGTCGGTCGAAGACCTCAAGGGAAGGAAGAAGAAGAAGAATCAGAGCAACAATGTTTAATAAAATCGATTACAAACACACAGTGTGGAGCAAGGCTCGAGAATGCACCGCCTAACACGCAGCGGGCAATTCCTCAAGACACTCGCTCAAATATAAGTAAAAAGGCATTTCATTTATAGCAAAATATCAGACAAGAATCTGCGCTAAAGACATAGCAAAACCTGGGCCATAAAGACCCACCTTCCCTCGTCCCTTCCTGAAGAAGGCCAAACTTAGACAAAAAGATGTAAGCATAGGATAGGCTGAGCCTTTTTGGCTCTTTATCTAAACATATCAGACCCGAGTGCAGGCCGAAGAAAATATTCTCATACACTAGGCTAAATGGTAGATGAATGATTGGATACACATGCTGAATACACAACTATCAAAGGATGTGTAATGTCTATATTTCTTTCCAAGGTTGGTTACATCCTTGATTTAGGAGACATACTAGAAACTACAAAGATATATAATTAATTATTCCCTTTGTGAAGAAGGCGTTTGGCAACATGTTTTCCCTGTACGTGGGTCGCGAGCATTTTATCTACTGTCTGGCACATACATTCAAGGACTTGTTTACTGGGCTAAGGATCCACCCTGTACCTCGAGTCTCGAAACCACATTTTGTCCCCCCGCCTCTGCCTGCAGCTGAGTTCAAATCAGTTTTCAGAAGCACGATATATAATTTCAGATGTTATGCAGAATTGAGTCATGGGGTTTAAACCCTAATGGCTAACAGTTCCTTCCTTTGTCTTTACAAGACAACTCCTTGGAAAGACACCGTATACCTAGTGGTTAGCATCCCAATTAGTCACATGCCAGGCGCGACACAGCATCACGCATGCTCAAGAAAGATATCGGCCCTAACTGGCCGTCTAACATTCAACGCATAAATTGTTAGCCATAATTCGCGACGACGGCGCCTGGTTAAGAGATTGCTGCCGCCCGGCCGGATTCCGAATCCACCCTCGCAGCGGCGTAGGTGCGATCCGGTTGCCAGCCAGATTTAGGGCCCTCCTTATGCAGGCGTGGTCCTCGCGAATTAGGGCAAACAATCGATGTCCAATGCCATCAAGCCTTGTACATGTGATTGCTCTGTGGAAGGAAAGGATGCACATTCGTCATCACCAATATCCATCTCCTCATAATCACAAATCTCCATCTCCACATAGTCTGTGTCAACGTCAGTATTCAAAGTGTTGGGTGTTCTAAGCTGAGACGATCCCAAAGTGGTTGTTACGGGTGGTGTAAGTGGTGGTGAGGGTGGTTCTCCCGGATACATGTTTGCCATCCGCTCCTTACTGCTGGCATAATAGCAATAACCTTTAAAAGAACCTACACTTTCGAAATCACAGGTATAAATCGTCCCAACTAAAATAATCATTATCAGAATCCCAAGCATCAACAGGTTCATCGATTACCCCACATACTCCTTCCTTTTCTGCCAACAACATATCCAAAGCCACTTGATTCTGCATCACCATCGTTCGCATATGCACTAATTCATTTTCCAATTGTAGTTCTGCGATTCGGGTTTCGTTTCCAATTCGTTCCATTACTAATGCGAGACTATCTATTCGCCAATCATTCATAATACATAAGAGGCGTTAGCCAGTACACGCAAGGGGTTTACCACACAAGTATCACAGTCATCACAAAAATCAATACAGGCATCAGCCAGTTCCCACAAGGGATTTTTCAACACAAGTATCACAGTCATCACAAAAATCAATACAAAATTCTGAAGCGCCGGTCACATCTGCCTTGTTGAAGGACCCATTCAGGTCGACGGCCTCTATGGTCAAGATCATGGTCTTCCGACGGCGGTTTCTTCATTGTCCATCCTGAAAAATACTTTCTTACACACACCATGATCAAATTCCTAGCCCCCCGTCCCACCAATTGGCATTTAGTTACCTTATCTCTCAGATGGTTGGCTTATTCATAGCCGCATTTCCTGTGTTGTGTCTGGAAATTTGAATGCCATATTTACTTTCACCAATTTCCGAAAATACCTTCCTTTTAATCATCTTCCCTACATCTAATAATACATGATTTACCAACCATTTCCCCCCCAGTGCAAGCCAACCCCTTGTATCACCTTCTTATCACGAAACAACAGTCCATAACTAACCACTTTCCTTTATTTCCTGTCTTTTCCATTAACTTTTATAACCTTGTCCTCCACTTTCTCATCAATTCCTGCAGTCACCTGTCATTGACAAATAATCCATCTGATTCGACTTTCCACTCCAATCATCTTTGCACTTTCCATGACCTTCTTCACACTTCCTTTTAAACCTTTTCTTCAGACACAACCCACATGAGTTATGAATACAATTTCCCCTTTCAGGCACGTGTCTAGCCACTCACAAAGTGTCCATAAGACAACGTCATCATATTTCACACCTCAGCTCTCGAGACCACCCAGGGGTCCCTTGAGAGATGCATCCTAATGTTAATCAGCTCTCGAGAGCTCAATTTTGAACAGGGGTAAAACCAGCAATACTCAATTCTGCCGAGCAAGAGGCCAGAGCAGTATCACTCCCTCTTCCCTCTGCCCACCATAACTGGCAGACAGACAATGGCGAGCCATAAGCCCCAAAATGACATTGCACGAACCCTTTCAATATCTGTCTAAACCTACTGCCATTTAACGACGCTTCCCAGATGACGGCTCCCATACACTATTCTGGCACAAAATTGTTGCATCCCACAGATGCCACGATTATTTGAACAAATTCATTTTCCTAATCCACCCTTTCAATTTTCATTTCAATTTAAAGTCAATCCAATGTCCTCTAATACCTCTCTTAGCATCCCATGCACCTGTTGCAGACACCTGTTTTAGCCTCTGGCCCCAGATAACTCTCTGCCGGTAGACCTTAATGGTTTGGTCGCCATATGCATATGTCTCCGTGTTCGCCCATGCCCTCATGTCCCCAGTGCTGGCAAAGCGGTATATTAAACTAAGTGTGATTGCCACCCCTAACAGGCGGTGGTGCAGCATCCTCGATCTGTGGTGGTGCGTTTGAGGTGTCTGTGTTTGTGGGTATGGCCAACTTACAATGTGTGGCATGTACCCAGGACGACTTGCCCTCACAAAACACCGCTGTTGGTGTGATCAGAAGAACTTGGTATGGCCCCGTCCACCTTGGTTCGAGCGCAGTCTTACGGGTGAAATGCTTCACCAGCACGTAATCTCCTGCCTCGAAGGTGTGGATAGGCTTGCTTGCTGGCTCCGGCAGGGCCTCCCGAACGCGTTCATGTATGCTGCGCGCCACATGGGAGAGACCTATGCAAAACTTTAAAAGCATGTCATCCATGATAGGTAATTCAAGGGCTGCCATATCCACTGGCGCCGATACCGGCAAACTCATGGGCCGACCCATTAATATCTCATGCGGAGAGAGACCAGTGGTGCGCCCTGGAGTGGAGCGCACGCTCATTAACGCTAGCGGAAGGGCCTCCGGCCACTTGAGGCCTGTCTCGTCGCAAATCTTTGCCAACTTACCTTTCAGTGTGCCATTCGTTCGTTCTACAAGTCCCGCCGATTGCGGGTAGTAAACACAGTGGAACGACTGTATCACTCCCAAGGCCTTTAACACGGCTTTAATGACGTCACCTGTGAAGTGCCCGCCCTGATCGGATGACACTTTCTGCGGGACACCGAATCGACATATAAAGTGCCGCAAAAGGCACTTGGCCACCGTTATAGCGTCAGCCCTGACGCATGGGTAGGCCTCCACCCACTTGGTGAACATGTCCACCACTACCAATACATGCTTAAAGGACATACAAGGCGGTAAATTGAAAAAATCGAACTGGATATGACAGAACGGCCCGACGGGAGCCGGGTGACCCACGTTGTGGTGGCGTCTGGGGGGTGCCCCCCTATTATGCCGTTGACATATAGCGCACGAGCGACAGACCATGGTAACCGCAGCCGAAAGGCCTGGTGCTGCCCAGGTGGAAGTGACCTGCCTCATCACCCCCCTATGGCACACATGGCCATTTTGATGCGCCATGCGTGCCAACCATGGCAATAAAGCTCGCGGTGCCACGGGTTTGTCATTAATCGTCCACATTTGTCCTTCTGCGGGGCGCTGAGCTCCCAATTTAATCCAATCTTGATGTTCTACGTTTGAGGCCGCGGCTTGTAATTGTATTACATCGAACTCTGTAGGTGCGGATGTCGGAACGTCTGTCTGGGCGGTCGCTTTAGCGCCCTGTTTACGCGTAACTACTGGCATATTATACCCAATCTGTTGGTTTGCCGCTTGTGCTGCTGCTTCGTCGGCTCGGGCGTTTCCACGGGCCACAGCGTCGTCTGTACGCTGGTGACCTCGGCATTTAACTACAGCTATTTCACGTGGAAGCATAATACTATGAAGCAGATTTCGCACTAAGTCCCCATTTTTAATGAGTGCTCCCGCTGAAGTGAGGAACCCTCTCATTTTCCATATGGCCCCTTTGTCGTGGACCACTCCGTGTGCGTATGCCGAGTCAGTATAAATTGTCACTGCCTTTTCCTCGCTTACTTCGCACGCTCTCGTGAGTGCGTACAGTTCAGCTTGTTGTGCTGACCAGGTGGGCGGGAGGCGGCCGCTTTCGACCGTCTCCGTATCCGAGCATACTGCGTACCCAGATAACAGGGATCCGTCTCAAGCCCGTTTGGCTGAACCATCGACGTAATAGGTGTGATCGGCTTCCTGTAGCGGTGTGTCCTGTAAGTCGGGCCTTACCGTGGATATTAATTGGACCACGTCCGTACAAACGTGCGGGATTCCCTCCTCCTTTGTTGGCAAAAGTGTCGCTGGGTTAAGAACGGTACACCGCATCACCGTCACGTTGGGTGCCATAATTAATGCCGTTTCGTATTGCATCAGTCGAGTGGCTGTGAAATGCTGTGTGTTTCGCTGTTGTAGTAGTGTATGGACGCAATGCGGTACCTGTAAAAGGACAGCATGTCCCATTACTATGTCGGCCGTCCGCTCAACTGCGTATCGGGCAGCCGCCACGGCTTGTAAGCACAGCGGAAAGCCTTGTTCTACCGCATCAAGCTTTTTGCTGAAATAGGCTACCGGACGTTCCCTATCTCCATGAGTCTGAGTTAGCACGGATTGCGCGAATCCCCCTACTGCATGGGTGAAAAGTGTGAAGGCCTTTTTATAGTCGGGAAGGCCCAAGGTTGGGGCCGTTACCAGGGCTCGTTTGAGTCCTTCGTAGCAGCGTATTCGATTGTCCGTCCAGTTCACCATCCGTGGCTGGTCGTTTTTCGTCGCCTCATATAGAGGTTTTGCTAGTAACGCATAGTCAATTATCCATGTACGACAATACCCTGCCATTCCCAAAAATCGCAACACCTCCCTTTGTGTACGAGGCAACGGGGTTTCCATGATGGCCGTGACCTGGCTCGCGTTGAGCTCGCGTCTCCCATGCGAAATCGCGTGTCCCAAGTATGTAACTATCTCCCGCACAAATTGCAATTTTTCCCGGCCTACTTTGTGGCCTTTCTCGGCTAGCGCATTTAACAGCGCTAGTGAATCCGTCTCGCAGGCTGCCTGGGATGGAGAGCAGATTAATAAGTCGTCGATGTACTGCAACAGCACCGAGCCGCCTTCCAATTGGACATCTGCGAGATCGCGGTGCAGCGCTCGTGAAAACAAGGTGGGGCTATTTGCGAAACCCTACGGAAGCACTGTCCAGGTGAATTGTCTCCCCCGGAAGGTGAAAGCGAAGAGATACTGGGACTCTGGAGCTATTGGCACTGAAAAGAAGGCGGAACACAAGTCTATGACTGTAAAATGTGTAGCATCTGGCGGAATGGAAGTCATCAAAACTTCTGCATTTGGTACAACCGGATGAATACCCTGAATTATTTTATTAATCTCTCGCAAATCCTGCACAAATCGCCACTTTCCTGTCATTGGTTTTGGCACTGGGAAAATGGGGGAGTTACATGGGCTGTTGGTTTCGATTATTATTCCTTGCTGCACGAGCGATTCTATCACCGGAAAAATGCCTGCGTCGGCCTCGTGCCGAAGTGGGTACTGCCGAATGTGTGGTAAAGGTAACCCTTCTTTAATTGGAATCACCAACGGAGGTGCATTCCTAATGCGCCCTACTTCATTCTCGTGTTGCACCCATAGTGACGGGGTGACGGTATCGAGCAATCCATCGGAGTCCCCTGGAGTCGTGGGGACCGCCCTGACCATATGTGCCGCTTTGGGTGGCAGTTCCACCATCTCAAATCGAACTCGTCTGTCTTGAGGTGCCAAATTAATTATGAACCCTTCATTGTTGTCCAACACATGGACCGTTCGGTGTTCAACATTGTATCGACGCCTTACTGGCGTTTTCCGCAGTCGGTCCATCATCCATCCAATGCTCTCGGGTGGCCATCCTCTGGCGGTGCTAAGGGTAACATGCGCTACCATCCCCTCGGGGTACTTAGCCTTTGATCTCTGGCGTGGCGACAAGGTTACCGTAATCCCAATGCCCTCTCGGCCAATCCATATGTGTGATAATTGAAGATCAGAGGTTTCCCCTAAAGCTGCCGCAACCATGTCTAAATAATAATCATCGCTTCCAGTCGCGTCATAACATGCGGTGCAATGCGGCGGATTATATTTCAATTTTGTGGCTATGTGGTGTTCTTCTAGCCAATCACGAATTTCTTGCGTTTGCGCGCCAATCGTGTCGATCACATGAGTCCATGTTGCTAAAGCCCCTTCCTCCAACCGCCACCAATACACGGTGGGGCTGGCGCGCTGCAATGCCATCATTAACAAATCGCGGTTCGATTCTCCGACGTCGACGTATACACCTTCTTTGGTGCACGCAATGTTACAACCTAATCGACACAGCAAATCCCGTCCTAGTAAATTAGTTGGGGCAGTAGTGGTCATGAGAAATGCATGCTTAGCTTCTAGCGGTCCGAGCATTACTCGGGTCTCCTTTGATACGGGGAGAGCTTCTAATTTTCCTGAAACACCCTGGATTTGGACGCTTTTGTGTGTCGGTTTCAAAGTAGGTAGTTGTCCCTTATTGATACAACTGCGAGTCGCACCGGTATCCACTAAGAATTTTAGTGGTTGTCCATTTACATCTAACGTCAAGGTCGGTTCCTCATCTGGGGTCATTGTTATCAATGGACATTCCTTTGGCGGCCCGCATTCGTCCCGTCAATAGGCGTTTCCATATGACGGCCCTTGCTGTCCCTGGGGTCCTCGTGGTCCCCTTGGATAATTTGGACAATCCCGTCTCCAGGGGCCCATCTGTCCACATTCAAAACATGCCCCTCTCCCTGGGGGTCCCTGTCCTGGACCCCCCTGTTGGTTTGGCCTTCGCCCCCCTTTGTAGGGAGGTGGGCGCCCTTGCCCTCCCCTCGGCATTTGTTGGACTGGGGCACAAGGCCCGTATGGCATGCCCGAATTGGGGGTAACCCATGGGGTGGGGCCCATATTGGAGGGTCCCCATTGCGGTGCCCATCCTGGCATGGGTGTTTGTGGTGGCCAATAGGCCGGCGGGGGACCTAGCACAGAACATGGTGGAGCAGCCCACTGGGGTTGTTGGGGTTGTCTCCACGTCTGATTCCCTGGCCCACTAGGCCCTTGTTGTGGTCCCCGGGGTACTTGCATCACAGCTGCCTGCAGTGCCGGACCGAGTGTCTCGTCATCATTTGACTCACTCTCACTGTCACTTCCCATTATTTTTGCCCCCTTTTGTTTCTTCTTGCTCCCCATTGTTCTTGTTGTTTGTTGCTGGGCCAATTTTTCCCTTACTAACATCTGCAACATTTCTTCTTTAATTTCCTTTTTTTCCTCCGAAGAGGAGCCCGGACATTGTTCGAGTTTTGTACATAATTCATTGGTCCCCATTCCTTTCCAACCGAAAAGGACGGCATGCACTTGTTTTTTTAATGTGGGCCGAAGCCCTTCTACTAGGTAATTGTTCACCAGGGGAGCGGGTAGGTCCTCGACTTGGATTAATCCTAACCCGCCCCATCGAGCTATCGCTTTTTCTATTCTCTCTCGGTAATCGCCGATAGTCTCTCCTGCTTTCTGTTTTATGTTCCCAATTTTTCCCCAATCTGGCCTTCCAGGTGGCGCGAGCGCATTGCCAATGTTGGTCAGGAGATGATTTTTCAAAATGTCCCAATCGTTTCCGGTCATGGGTGGCACCCGAGCCATGGGGTCATCTATTGGCCATAATGAAAGGGTTTTAGCCTTTACCCATACCTTTGGTGGCAATATAGATGCTCCCAAATGACAAATATCTCTCCAATCTGGGGCATCCTCTGTAATCCAGTGACGGAGCAATATTACTATATCCAAAGGTTGGTCGATCAACATTTCCTGAACCCTCTTTTGCATGGCCGTTAAATCAGATTCTTTCCAAGGCACACGTTCCCTTACTGCCACGCCGTTTGCGTCTATTCCCACGCATCGCATGGGGAACACTCCCTTTGTTTCTATCGCACGTTGCACTGGTGCCCGATACTCCACTAGTGAAGGGTAAACTTTCTGACCTGGACCTATCGGGGGTGGAAACCCCGGGGTGTCTGTGCCGCTATCTCTATCGTCCTCGACTTGAGGGGCTGATGGTTGTGGGGTCTTATGAACTTTAGGGGGTCTCCCATTTGTTTCCCCTATAGCGCCCTGGTGTCGGGTACGTGCCTTAGATCCTGGGACTGGACCATGGGGGGGGGGGGGGGGGGGTAGGAAACAGGGATTTCATCTTCCTCATCCTGTTCCTTCTCATCGGAATTAATCCGGGCTACCATTAGCCTCTGACTTGTCTGCGCTGCGAGCGCCTTCATCTGTTTACCCTGCTTTTTTGGACCCTGTTTGCGCTCATTCTGGTATTTGCCCAACTCTCCTCGCAAACTCGCTTGTCTGGAGGCTGCCTGTCTCTTCAAGGCCTCCACCTTCCACCAACTATAGACCTTCCATGAATCAGGTGGGAGTCTCTTCTTCTTCTTCCCTAGGGCATCTAAAGCCCCATATAGCACATCTAACCTGTCTATTGCAAATGACCCTTCCTCTGGCCAAGGCGTATTCAAACCCTCGGTCAATATAGTCCATGCCTTGCTCGGTTGCAAAGCAGCATACCCATAATCTCTTTTCATGTAAAACGCTGGAGTGTTCTTCAACGGCTCTCCCTCCTTTCCTACCTTATTACCCATTCTTCCTACCTTCTTGGGTTAATCCCTCCTGGTAGTCCTAAGATCGGGTCGCCCCCCGATCTCTAGCCTTAAACGCAGTTCTCACGCCGGAGTAACTTTCCACCTATTATCTATCTCCCACATATGGGTCTACCTGCTTCCCACGCAGGAAGCTTACCTGAGGGATATCCCTCCTTATCTCGGGCGCCCTGTATAATCGATTCGTTACCCACTGCTGCTCTGGTTTAAACTAAATATGGTTCGGAATACAAGCCAGGTAGTACAGCCGACAGAGGTCCACACGTCCAAAGCAAGGCAGGAGGCTTCAATTTCGATGTGCAAAAATGCTTACCCAAATTTGATGCCGGCAGGCCTCCTTCCCGACCTGGAACGTGAGGGTCCACCTCGTCTGCACACTTGGATGATCCCACTCCTGACACCAAAATTGTCGGTCGAAGACCTCAAGGGAAGGAAGAAGAAGAAGAATCAGAGCAACAATGTTTAATAAAATCGATTACAAACACACAGTGTGGAGCAAGGCTCGAGAATGCACCGCCTAACACGCAGCGGGCAATTCCTCAAGACACTCGCTCAAATATAAGTAAAAAGGCATTTCATTTATAGCAAAATATCAGACAAGAATCTGCGCTAAAGACATAGCAAAACCTGGGCCATAAAGACCCACCTTCCCTCGTCCCTTCCTGAAGAAGGCCAAACTTAGACAAAAAGATGTAAGCATAGGATAGGCTGAGCCTTTTTGGCTCTTTATCTAAACATATCAGACCCGAGTGCAGGCCGAAGAAAATATTCTCATACACTAGGCTAAATGGTAGATGAATGATTGGATACACATGCTGAATACACAACTATCAAAGGATGTGTAATGTCTATATTTCTTTCCAAGGTTGGTTACATCCTTGATTTAGGAGACATACTAGAAACTACAAAGATATATAATTAATTATTCCCTTTGTGAAGAAGGCGTTTGGCAACATGTTTTCCCTGTACGTGGGTCGCGAGCATTTTATCTACTGTCTGGCACATACATTCAAGGACTTGTTTACTGGGCTAAGGATCCACCCTGTACCTCGAGTCTCGAAACCACATTTTGTCCCCCCGCCTCTGCCTGCAGCTGAGTTCAAATCAGTTTTCAGAAGCACGATATATAATTTCAGATGTTATGCAGAATTGAGTCATGGGGTTTAAACCCTAATGGCTAACACAACCACGTGTTTGGTTCCGGTACGTGGATGACACATTTGTCATCTGTCATTCTGATGAGGTGGGCATCATCCATGAGACCATAAATAAAACTTTTTCCTCCATTAATTTCACCATTGAAGAGGAGAAAAATGGAGCCCTTCCCTTCCTGGATACACTCGTAGCAAGGGATCCCAAAGGAGCCTTAAAGGTAACGGTGTACAGAAAACCTACACACACTGATCGCTACCTTGATTTCAAGTCTTGCCATCCAATGGAACACAAAAGATCGGTGGTGCACACCCTCTCAAAAAGAGCACGTGATTTACCATCTACCTTTGAAGACAAGATGAGTGAGGTGGACCATCTTCAAAATGTGTTAAGGGCAAATGGCTATCCTGACAGCTTGCTACCCAACAGGAAAACGATAAGGGCTTCCCCACACAACAGGTTGAGACCGCGAGAACAACCAAAGGGTTGGTGTGTTCTCCCTTTTGTACCGGGGGTTTCACAGAGGGTCGGCAGAATTTTGAAATCGGCAGGAGTGAGGGTGAGTTTCACACCGGTTTTCACCCTTCGCCAAGCCCTTATGAGGGTCAAGGACAAGCTTCCGAGGAAGGATAGGTCAGGGGTGGTATACGTGGTGCCCTGTGGTTGTGGAGCTGAGTATGTGGGTGAAACCGGGAGGACCTTAGGTCAATGTATTACTGAACACCAAAAAGCATTTGAATGTAATTATCCTAGCAGATCTGCTATTGCCAAACATGGCCTTAAGGAAGGCCACACACCTTTATGGGACAGGGTTGATATTTTGGGCTCCACACCCAACAGAAACAGAAGACGTGTTTTGGAGGCTTGGCACACAGAAGAAACTGTTACCTCGATCACACAAGAGGTCGTTGACTTACCGGTAGCTTTTGACCCACTCTTGTGTAAACGAAGCAGGCATTCCGTACTTTGAACAACGAGTCCACATAATATATCACAGAAGGTTTTTATTCGGACAATTGCCCCCTCCCACCTCCAATCCCTCCAAACCACCCCTCTCCCACACCCCCCCCATCCACTTCCAACCCCCTCTGGTTCCCCCCCCCCATTTTATCCCCCCTAAAACCAACCTCCTTCCCGCATTCACCTTTACCGCATAGGGCCACATGTGATGATCTTGATAATGTGACAATTTTATTTTGTCTTAAAAATTTTTGGCTTTAATATATTTACAGTTTTAATTTAATTTACAATTTAATTGTTTGCAAGTTTAACTTTTGATTAAATGTAATGATTGTTCCGGATTTTCTCAACACTTGCGTTATAATCCAGCATTGCTTACAGGATTATTTTGAACTGTTAATATGCGGTTGATTTTTGAATTTGGTCGGTAACGTCTCTGTTCACGAGAGCGGTGTGATACGGTTTCATTGGCTGTCCAGCATTGCCCACCCCACTTTGCATATACCACGCCCACTGTGCATGTAAGGGGATGTTGAGATGATTTTATCACTCTTGAGGAAGATTAACGGAGGCGTGTGGCTTCACATGTTGTTAATCGAAACGTTGAGTCATTGTTTGTTCAATTAAAGGTTGGAGATCTTACCATGGAGTCATTTGGATATACTCCCAACCGCAAATCTTTGCTTATATATATATATATATATATATATATATATATATACATATATATATATATATATATATATATATATATATATATATATATATATATATATATATATATATATATATATGTATATATATATATATATATATATATATATATATATATATATATATATATATATATGTATATATATATATATATATATATATATATATATATATATATATATATATATATATATATATATATATATATATACTGAAACGCAAAAGAAACTTACCACCTTTGAAACCTTTAAATATCAACAATAACACTGCGTGTAGTAAATGTGTGAACTTATTTGTGGACAATAGTGTCCTCACTGTCAGACAAAACGGTCATGGATGGTCACTTGAACCTTCAATGGTCACTTCATAGCACAGCTGTTGAACAGCCGTTTTGACTGTCAGTGATTAGCCAAGGGGTACGGGATGATTTTAATGAGCTGCACGTGATGTCTTGATATTGGCTTTAAAAAGGCCAGTGCAAAATGGGCATTTTGACCAACTTCAAAAAGACCGAAAACGCAAAAGAAACATCACTTGTTTGAAATGTAATAAAATTGTAACAGTTCAAAATAAAACAAACCAACAATTGATAATTGAAACATTGGCATTTTATTGATGACATGTCAAGTTTTTGACCAAGATACACCATCTCATCAGTTTGTTCTACAGTACAGAACAGCACAGGGTGCAATGTCAGTCCCCTTTCAATAGCGTGTGTGGCCACCATTGTTTTGGATACAGGCAGTGCATCGTCGGCGTATACTGCCTACCAGTCTTTGGATGGATTGCTGCTGGATTCTGTCCCACTCAGTCCTCAATGTCTGAAGCAGCTCTGCCCATGTCCTGGCCCTGCCAACTACGCGTCTCCCAAGCTCATCCCACAGGTGCTCTATGGGATTCAGGTCAGGGGAGAACGCAGGCCACTGCATGGTGTTGATGTTCTCGCCTTGGAGAAATGCAGTGGTAAAGCGAGCAGCATGGGGACGAGCGTTGTCATGCTGAAGGGTTCTCAGTTCTGGGTGGTCTAGCAGGAATGGCAGCAGATGAGGTCGCAGGATGTTATCCACATACCGCTGGGTGTTGAGATTCCCATCCACAACCACCAGTGGCGTCCTGTACCGGCCTGATATGGCGGCCCACACCATCACACTTGGGCCACCCCACCTGTTGGCTTGAAGCACGCAACAATCGGCATATCGCTCGCCAGTTCTTCTCCAGACACGCTCACGCCCATCAGGACTGTCCACACAGAACCTTGACTCATCGCTGAAAGCGACCTCGTTCCACTGCGCCAAGGTCCACGGCTGATGCTGCTGGCACCATCTCTGTCGGTTGCGGCGATGGGCAGCCATCATCACGGGGCCTCTGTATGGTCTTCTGGCAGTCAGACCATAGTCATGCAGTCGTCTTCGTGCAGTATCATTGGAGATCCATGGTTTGCATGCCCCGGAGTTTCTGCCGCAGTGCGGGATGCTGGACGGAATCGATCCCGCAGGTGACTTCGGACCATCTGCCTGTCCTGCCTTGCAGTGGTGACTCTTGGCCTCCCTGATCGAGGTCTGTCATCTGCAGAGTTGTGGAGGGTGTCTCTGTCCACCAAGGCCGATATCGTCTGGTGTGAACAGCCAAGGCGACGTGCCACCTCACGGTAGCTCAGTCCGCCTTGCAGCATGCCCAGGGCACGCTGCCGTTTATCCCTTGACAATCGTGGCATGTTGATTGAAATGCCCATTTTGCACTGGCCTTTTTAAAGCCAATATCAAGACATCACGTGCAGCTCATTAAAATCATCCCGTACCCCTTGGCTAATCACTGACAGTCAAAACGGCTGTTCAACAGCTGTGCTATGAAGTGACCATTGAAGGTTCAAGTGACCATCCGTGACCGTTTTGTCTGACAGTGAGGACACTATTGTCCACAAATAAGTTCACACATTTACTACACGCAGTGTTATTGTTGATATTTAAAGGTTTCAAAGGTGGTAAGTTTCTTTTGCGTTTCAGTATATATGTTGGAACCCATCTGTGGATCGGTCCCATCGGCCGATGGGTCTGACCCATCTGTGGATGCACGAGAAATGACAATGCAGACCCATCGGCCGATGGGTCTGCGCCATCTGCGGATGTGTTGTTCACCTTGAAGGTGAACCCATCTGTGTTTCCTATGCATCAATGGTGGATGAGTATGTTTATTTGAACCTAAAAATAAGCAATTGATGTCATAAATGTTTATAAAGCAGTCCCTGACATGTGGTTTAATCTGTTAAACATTTAAAAATCATCTCTGTTAAATTCCTACCACATGTAATTCCAATGACTGTGTACCTGATTGAAGAGCACCATTCTGTCAACACATTCCTTCAAGGTGAACAACACATCCGCAGATGGCGCAGACCCATCGGCCGATGGGTCTGCATTGTCATTTCTCGTGCATCCACAGATGGGTCAGACCCATCGGCCGATGGGACCGATCCACAGATGGGTTCCAACATATATATATATATATATATATATATATATATATTGTTGCGGATATGGGATTTGGCCTCCATATCCGCTTGTAAATATTCCCCTATTTCCCCAATACTCCCCAACTATCCCCAATCCCCCATTCCCTAGTCCCATTGTCTGTAAACAACACTCTGTAGAACCGACCCTCCCCTTCTTCCCCCATTAAATGTCGTGCCCAGGTCCACCGCATCCCACGTAGACAACTTTCGGACATCTTGCTAGTTATTCTTAGTCTATGTCAGTTAAGGACTCGTTTCCATTAATTCTGACTCTTCGTTGCACCAGAATGTGATTGTATGGCACCAGTAGTGAGTTTCGGACCTCCCAATACCTCCCCCCAACCTCATCTCCGCATCCTCCCATCATCTCAAGGAACAACAACAACTACAACCACAGCGGGGGCGGCGCGGCCGCGGTGCGGGGAGTGGGCGTCCTCACTCCGGCTCGGTTAGCCGCCATGGCCCATGTGCTCCAGGTTACGGGGTTACCACGAAGGGGCTGGCTGTCAGCTCCTCGTCAAGGGCGGAGCCCGGTAACCCCCCGCAGCCAATAAGAAGCGGCGGGCCGATTCCATCTGGGGCGGAGCTAACGAGCCGAGGGCGTGTCACTCCCCGCCGGATATACGCAGCGACTGACCGGACGTGACGTCAGATGCGCCCCCAGCTTGGAAAGACAAGTCGCGACCTCCGAGCGCTGAGCGACCTCCCCGCATCTTTGGACCGGACCGGGTCGATTTGCCCCTGAGCCAAGGTGCACCTTGAGCCATCGAATACCTGCCCCTCCTTGCCATCAATCCCCGTGTGAGTCAGTTTTGTCCCGTTTATCTGTGGTCTGTCGGGAATAAGATAAGTGTGTCTAAGTGCCTATCTTTCTATGCTGTCTCTCTCATCCTTGTAATCTAACCTTCCGCAATATTATAACCTCCTCCGGAGGTCTTGAGAACCGTACCCCTGGTGTCGTGTCATTTTAACCCAGCCGCTGTGTCCTTTCCTCAATTGATCTAGCGTAGCGCGACTCGGCCAACGTTCGAGTATAATCGGGTAACTTGTGCGAACACGGCGGCCATTCCGCTCGGCCCATCATAACATCTAAGTCGTGTCCGTAACAATTGGTGTCAGGAGTGTCGGATTCGGACCTGGGACTAAATTCATTTAGCCCAAATTTTGGAACACCAATTGTACCATTAGGGTAACAATTGGTGTCGAGGAGTGAGATTCGATCCGGAGCGCGTTTTACGCGCTCGAAATTATAACGGCGAAATTTGATTGTGTTTTACAAAATATAAAAACCCGAATTTTGAAAGTCGCGCTGTGGCAGACCAAGTCGGCTGGGGTCCGGTAGAGGAGAGTGAGGCAGGGTCGATCCAGGACCAAAATGAGGGACAAGAGGAGAGCGAAGCAGTGAGGGTAGCAGACGCACAAAATAGCGTCGTTGCGCCCGACGTTGCGGGCGCGCAAAATGGCGCCTCGCAAGAGCGCGCGGTAGCCGAGCCCGCTGTATCAACGGGCTTTAACATGCAGCCGATTGACATGCAGGCCCTCATTGCGCAGCTACAGGCAGCTGTACAGATGAGTATGGGGAGCCAAATTGAGCGATTGAGTGAGCGATTGGAGGGCCAAATGGGGGTAATGGGAAACCAAATGGGGGTAATGGGGAACCGGATGGATGCTCAGGGTGAGCGATTGGAGGGCCAAATGGGGGCAATGAGGGACGAAGCGAGGGGTACCGGTGAGGGGGTAGAAAACAGAATGGCCGCTCAAGAGAATCAAATGGAAGGGATTTAAAAGGGGTTAGAGGGGTTAGAAAACAGGATGGAAGGCAAATTGAGGGACATGAGGGACCAAGCGGAAAGGGAAGTTAAACAAATGGGGCAGCAGATAGAGGGGGTCAGAATGGGGGTAGAAACCAAACTGGATGCTCACAGGGAGGAAATGGAGCAGATGAGGGTGGCATCTGGGCAGGAGATGCAAGTGATGGGAGAGGAGATCAGAAGAGGTGTGAGTGAGGAGGTCAGAGGAGTGCGCGAGGAGGTGAGGCACTGTAAGGAGCGCATGGAGAAGGAGGTGAGAAAGGGGACTGTAAAATTGCAAGGGGGTATAGAGGAGTTGACGCTGGGAGTAGAACAACTGACAGTGGGACAAAAGGAGTTGGGGGACCAGGTAAAGAAGAACACAGCGGTAATAGAGGGTTTAAAATCGACACAGAAGGAGATGAAAAAGGACGTAGGGGTAATTAAAAAAGAGTGTCAGACGGTACATGAGGACCTGACGAGGAAAATGGACAAGGTGGTAGAGGTGATGGAGGTTAAAGAGCGGGAGGTGCGGGAGCACATCGAAAAAAATAAAGTGGAGTTAGAGGAAGAACTTAAAGGGGCGCACGAGGAGATGAAGGAGGTGAAGCAGAAATTAGAAGAAGTGGAAGAAGGGGTGAGCAAAATTAAAAAGCGACGGAGAGAGGATAAGAAAGAGATAAAGGAGGAAGTAAAAGAATTGGTCCAAAGTCTGTGTTCGGATCGTGATGATGTGCTCATTAACCGGATGAGGGATTCGCAGGTGATGGAGGAGAAGCGAAGAGAAAGAGGACCCGGTGTAAGTGGTGACCAATATGGTCGTGCGTATGATGCGCCAGGTGATTTAATAAGCTTGGGGGTCGAGATAGACCCGGATGTTCGTGAGAGGCCAAGAGTGAGGTGTATGGCTGGTCCGGAGGGTATGGAACGAGAGGTGCGAGGTGTGGGTGAGCAAGGTTGTGGTGGTATGGAATGGGTAGCGGGTTGCGGAGGTGTGACCCATGCATCGACACCAACAGGGGTAGTTGTTGGAGGGACCGGGGAGGCACGAGAGCCCCTTGGGGGTAATGTACTGTGGGGGCCCGGCCGGTTCGGCCCCGCGCTGACCCCGCAAGGGGCGACGCACGGGGTCCGGTAGGCGGGCAACGACTCGCATACGAGGTGGTCCCACAAGGTCCCACTCGCGCCGTATGACGGCAAGAGTGATCTACGCGCGTACCTGGCGCAGTTCGACTGTGTGTGTAAGGGCAACGGTTGGGGTGAGGACGAAGGTGGAGTACACCTGGTGGCCGCATTGCGCGGCGCGGCGGCGGAGGTGCTGACGGCATTACCAGCGGGTGCTCTCACCCTGCCAGCCCTCCGCGACGCCCTAATTAATCGATTCGGCATTGAACAGCAGAGCGAGCTTGTTAAACAGCAGAGCCAGGAAGCCATCGGGGAGCTTGCCCACGACATTCGCCGCGCAGTGGGGATCGCACATGCTAGCATGGCAGCGGATTCCCGGGAAAGCCTGGCGCTGGACCATTTTATCCAGGCCCTCCCGGATATTGAGCTCTGGCAACAGCTCGCCATGTGGCGCCCGCAGACTCTGAGCCAGGCGGCTGACGCTGCGGCCCGTTGGGAAGCAGCGAGGCCCCTGGCCCGGGGGGGCGAGCGTCTCGCAATGGCGGTCCGCCAGGTGGGACCCCCGATGGAGGGCGGACCCCTTAGGGGGCCCGCCCCCGACGTGGGTCCTGACCTGGCGGGCATGGTCCGGAGGCTGGTGGACCAGCGCCTGGCGGGACCTGGACCATGGCAGGCGGCCCCGGAGGTGGCCCGCGGTGGACCACGAGCGGGTAATCC
Organism: Myxine glutinosa; assembly: GCF_964187855.1. NCBI lineage: Eukaryota > Metazoa > Chordata > Myxini > Myxiniformes > Myxinidae > Myxine > Myxine glutinosa. Next base: position 207,808,805 of record NC_136261.1, on the reverse strand, counting down.
AATTCGGACCTACAGGGGGGGAAATTTGGAATTCCGGAGGCAAGCACCTTATCAGGTGAGGTGCTATACCTGCAACCGTCTGGGTCACCTGGCGCGGCACTGTCGAGCCGCGCGCCGGGATGATCCCCGGCGGTTGAGGTCCTCAACTCCGCCCAGGGGGGAGCGGGTTAGCCGACCCCAGACACCCCCCCGCCAGACCCCGGGAAACTAGAAGGTGTCGGGCACGTAGGGCGGTGTTCGGCAGAAGAGGATGGAGGAGAGCCCTCATTGACGCGACAGGTCATTTATTGTGGCCAAATTGGAACCGGTAGCCTGACAATCAGATGCAAAATTGCCGGCGTGGGGGTAGACGCCGTAGTGGACACAGGAGCTAGCGCCACGATCATCAGCCCTGTGGTCCTTGATTCGAGCGCAGGTGGCTGGGATAAGATCCAGCGCCTGCAAAATTATAGTTTGCAACTTGCTACCGGGGTAACGGCCCCGATCATAGGGCGTGGTTCTGTGACCCTCAAGTTAGGGTCGGTAAGGAGGGAGATAGATGTTTGGGTAGCGGAGGTGTGCGACCCATGTTTAATAGGGTTGGATTTGTTGACTGCCAGCGGTTGTAAAATCGACTTGTGCCGGGGGATCCTGCAGGTGGGAGTAGAAGAGCTGCCGTTAGGGGGAGTGAGCACGGCCGAGAGAGCGGAGCTGGAGGCTTCCGAGGCCGTGACCATCCCCCCAAGGGCCGAGGCGATAGTGCCGGCCCGGTGGGCAGCTCGCCCAACATGGCAGGAGTCCTGTGGCCTGGTCAAACCGGTGGCAGCGCAGTCCATACCGGGTTTAATCGTGGGCCGCACTCTTGTAAAAACGGACGGACCGGTAGTGGCCGTCCGAGTAATAAATATGAGTACAGAACCACGCACTATAGTAAGGGGCACGAGGGTAGCTGGCTGCACCCCAGTTGAGGAAGTCGCGACAGTGAGGGGCGAGAACGTCCAGCCGAGCCGACCCCGGGGGGAGCCTTCAATAAGAAGTAGGAATTGGCCCGATCCCATTTGCGAGATGGTAAATCGTAGTAGCGTAGAGTTGGGAGGTACCCAGAGGGAGGCCTTACACAAACTGGTTGGGTCCCATTTGGACCTCTTCTCCCTGTCCACCGAGGATATTGGACGTACGGGCCTGGTGAAACATCAGATCCACACCGGTGAGGCCCGGCCTATTCGTCAGGCCGCCCGACGGCTCCCTTGGAGCAAGAGGGCGGAAGCTGACGAGCAGGTTGAAAAAATGCTCGACGCAGGCGTGATCGAGCCCTCGGGAAGTCCTTGGATGTCACCTGTTGTGCTGGTCAAAAAGAAGGATGGGACCACGCGGTTCTGCGTGGACTATCGCCAGCTAAACAACGTGACACTCAAGGACTCATATCCCCTGCCAAGGATTGATGACACCCTCGATGCCGTTGCGGGCTCAAATTGGTTTTCAACTTTGGACCTCAAGAGTGGGTATTGGCAGGTGGAGATGGATAGGGCAGGGAAGGAGAAAACGGCATTTTCCACAGGTAAGGGACTGTATCAGTTTACTGTGATGCCGTTTGGTTTGTGTAACGCCCCCGCCACCTTTCAAAGATTGATGGAGCATGTACTGGGCGGCATGCCATGGCAATCATGCCTGGTGTACCTGGATGACGTCCTGGTACATGCCCAAACGTTCCCCCAGGCAGTAGCTAATTTGGACCAGGTGTTCGGGTGCCTCAGACAGGCAGGGTTGAAGCTGAACCCGAGTAAGTGCACTTTGTTTGCAAGAGAGGTGGCCTATCTAGGTCACGTGATCGGCCGCGAGGGGGTAAAAACGGACCCAGACAAAATTAAAGCGGTAGAGGAGTGGCCCGCACCACGTACCATCAAAGAGGTGCGGGGATTTTTGGGACTCTGCTCCTACTACCGGCGCTTTGTGGCGAAATTTGCGGAGTTGGCCCGTCCCCTCCACCGGCTTACGGAGAAGGGGACGCGATTTAATTGGACACGGGAGTGCCACGAGGCCTTCCAAAAATTGAAGGGGTGTCTGACATCCGCACCCCTTCTAGCGTACCCCACTAGCAACGGGGCATTTACCCTGGACACGGATGCGAGCCAGGAAGGATTGGGCGCAGTTTTGTCTCAGACACAGGAGGGCGTGGAGAGAGTGATTGGTTATTATAGTCGGGCCTTAAGTAGGCCCGAGAGAAATTATTGCGTCACTCGCAAAGAGTTATTGGCTATGCTGGCTGCCATGAACCATTTCCACCCGTACTTGTACGGGCGGAAATTTTTGGTTAGAACTGACCATTCCTCCTTGCAATGGCTCCTTCGGTTCAAGGAACCAGAGGGCCAAATTGCAAGGTGGTTGGAAAAGTTGCAGCAGTACGATTTTGATGTGGCCCATAGGGCCGGGAAGGCCCATGGTAATGCGGACGCACTCTCTCGGCGTCCTTGTCTGGGGGAAAACTGCAAATTTTGTGCGAGACACGAGGAGAGGGAACAATTGGGCGATTCGGACCCGACCCTCGTTGTCCGGGCAACCCGGGTGAGAGGGCCAATTTTGCCACTAACCGCAGATGAGGAATTCGGAACTTTGGCATGGAGCACGGCCCAGCAGGAGGATCCTGTCCTGGGGCCAGTGTTCAATTGGGTCAAATTGGGGCAAAGACCAAAGGGGGAAGAGGTCACCCCCCTCGGGGCACAAACAAAGGCATATTGGGCTCAGTGGCAGACCCTGGAATTGAAGGATAACATCTTGTATCGCAAGTGGGTGGAGGTTCCCTCTGATAGAACTTCCTGGCTGGTGATAGTCCCTGACAAATTCAAGAACGTCATATTGCAACAGGTGCATGGTACCCGCTCCGGCGGCCATTTGGGCAGGACAAAGACAATATCGCGGGTACGCCGGAGGTTTTATTGGGTGAATATGGGGCGTGACATACAGGACTGGTGTCGGAGATGCGACGCCTGTACTGCCAAAAAGGGACCAGCACGGAGGATGAGGGCCCCCCTTCAATTACACCAGGTGGGGGCCCCCCTAGAGCGGGTGGCCATGGATATCCTAGGCCCACTACCCCGCACCCGCCTAGGTAATAAGTACATCCTCGTTGTGATGGACTACTTCACCAAGTGGCCGGAGGCCTACGCCCTCCCCAACCAAGAAGCAGGGGTGGTAGCGCAGGCCTTCGTGGAAGGATTTGTGTGCCGGCATGGGATTCCACAGGAGTTGCACACCGACCAGGGACGAAATTTTGAGAGCAAATTGCTAAAAGATGTGTGCAGTCTCCTGTCAATTCGGAAAACCAGAACAACGCCTTTAAGACCTCAATCTGACGGGATGGTGGAAAGATTTAACCGAACTCTAATCCAACAACTGGCACTGTTCACCGCCACCCGTCAGGATGACTGGGACGAACATCTCCCTTATTTGCTTATGGCCTACCGAACCAGCCAGCACGGGGCCACCGCATGCAGTCCAGCGTTGCTTATGTATGGGCGGGAGTTACGGGCTCCCGCCGACTTGCTATGCGGTCCCGTGCCAGACACAGTGGTTAACCCGCCGAGGGAGGGGTACGCACGTCACCTAGAGGAAGGCATGGAGCTAGTCCATGCCTTCGCCCGCCGCCAACTCCATCTGGCGGGGGAAAAGATGAAGCGCAGGTACGACGACCGGAGCCAGGGGAGTCAATACGCTCCGGGGATGAAGATTTGGTTCTTTAATCCCCGGAGGCGGAAGGGAAGGTGCCCAAAGCTCACCTCCCCCTGGCAAGGCCCAGGAGTCGTCCTGTCGCAAATCTGTGACGTGGTCATTAAGATCAAAATGGGGCCACGAGCCCTCCCTCGGATCGTCCACGCCGACCGGATAAGACCTTACACCGGCGAGCAGGCGCCCCCGTGGATTGCCTCGGCTTTAGATGCCGAGGCGGGACCCAGTACCTCTGAATAAGGGGGGCTTATTAGTGCCAGAGGACTGGGGGATTGATGAGCGATGGGCCCGGTGGGTAAGGGTGGCATCCCTGCCACCCTTCCCATGGTGGGGGCAAAGGAGCAATAGCTTATGGGGTGTATGGCAGTGAAAACTAGCCCGGGTGGGTTAGGATATTGGTAGGGATCTAGCGAAGATGACATTAGGTGACGTTAAGTTTAGTTAGTGACTGATACCTGTAGTGGGGACGCAGGTAGATTAGTGTGGATGATAATGACGAGGGAGCGCAATAGTTTAAAGGGACGACTGGGAAGCGCAAGTTTCAGAGGGGAGTAGTTAGATGAGATGATGCTGTGTGAGGATTGAACAGGTGTGATTGCACAGGTGTGCAACTGGACAGGTGTGTGGAGCAGTGGATGAGTAGTGAGTGTTGTGGATCAGCGCGGAAGCGCTTGGGGAGAGAAGGGTGCAGGTGGCACCAGGTGTGTGGAATATATGGAGCAGAGAATGAGTGGTGTGGAGAGAGTTGGAGTAAGTGGTACGGGGTGGTGTGCATGGTGCGAAGGTGTGGATGGGGGAAGAGCGGACCCCTTTCACGAGTACCCGGGGCGGGTAGTGTAAGTGTTAGGTAGAGGGTATAGGTAAATTGTGGTTGGATATTGGCATTTGTGGTGCGGTTGCAGAATGGTATTGCGGATGGGTGCATTAGTGTTGTGGAAATGGCTGGGCGTGTAGCCTGTTAGTGTGTGTAGTTGGTTGGGCACTCCACCACTGTGAGGATGTCGGCCAGGTGAGGCCGCAGGTGGGCTCTGGGAGCCGTTAGTGTCAGTGGGGCCCGAGGATCCAGAGGACGGACCCGGGTAGCCCAGTGCCAGAGAGGGCACCGAGTGGGGAGAGCGCCAGAGGGCCTTCCCCAGGTAGTTAGGTTAGGGTAAGGAGCAGGTAAGCTCGGAGGCAACTGCAGTGGTGGAGGTGTGCAGGTGGGTAGACCGGCTAGGAGAGCTACACGTCGCAGCCCAGAAATTGTGCGAGGGCACCGAGAGATGAATCGGGGGAGTGAGACCCCAAATTGAGGGGCACCACAGTTTGGTCAATGGGAATTGGTTTTTAGAACCCATAGTGTAAGAGGGCCAATGGTTTGGCAGGAGAAAGACCCCGGGTAATGTAAAGTTGTTAAAGTCATTTAGGAAATAGTTAGGATTGATGAACCTGTCGCACCATACGCAGCCACTTACCTGTGGTGATGATGATGACTCCACACCTGTGTTTTCTTTGTTTTGTGTTGCAGGAAGTAAGGATTGCTGTTGGATTTGTGAGACGCATCACGACGTGGATGAGACATTGGGGTGATTCCATCTCTCCCTCCTTAGGAGGGACTGATGATGAATTGGTGATGGCAAATTATGATGTTGAGTTGGAGATGGCAAATTTTGATGAGAGTTGAAAATGGCAAATTTGATTGGTTAGGAGGGAGAGAAGACGAATTTGGTTTATGGGAGGAACGGGGAAGACAGTAGGGACGTTGTTGATGTGTAAAGTAGATGTTTATGGGTAGTGTTGTGTTTTGTGGATACAGTAAGGGGTAAGGGAGGGGCCATGTAGGTTACCTGGTGGGGGGGGGGGGGCATACGGTAGGAACGTACCTGTCTCACCTGGTTCCCATGTGCCCCCAGTGTGCATTACCTTACATTGCGTGCACTTTTGCGCCCTTACCACCTTACTCACTTGTCTGCTTCTTTTGTCTCCCACCTCCGAGGATCTGGCTTTGGGGCAGAGAGAGAGGAGAGAGAGGTGCTGGCTCCGCAGTTGTGGGCCTGCACTTTCGCTGCTTGCTGCCTGGATCGATACACCATATGGACCGCAATTTTGGTGGCCACCCACAATGGACCGCAGTTCTTTTGCAGCCAAGCACCACCCATTGATGGACCTCTGGGTCAACGTGGCACCTATGCCATACAGGTGAACCACTAATAGTTGGCCCCCTGACGGCCACAATAAAGAAATGGACGCGGTTGGCGCCTTTCTTTATTTTTAAAGAAGCCAGAACACCAAGTGCACCACACGAAGGCAAGACCAGCGGCAGAACATCGGCCGGCTGCGACACCACACCATGATTTATAGACACTTTATTGGTGCACCGGATGGTGCTGACTGTGTGATGGGGTGGTGCTTTTGGTGCTTGGAAGGGGTGCTCTGCACATTATTAAAGGCCGTAAGGCCACAGAGCACTCGTGGGTTGGTGTATCGATGCTGGCATGCGTGCTCTCTCTATGCATAACATCTGCATGTGTTCCTCCAAAAACAGGTCCTGGATCGTAGTGTAAATAACAGCGTAGTCTTGTGTAAATAATGCTCCCTACCGGCTGTATGTTTAGTTTGCGAATTCTTTCCGCGATTCGGTTATCCTGTGGGTGTGTTTCTGTGAGGAGAAGGGTGCAACGTCGCAGGGGGACATATTTACTCATTTGTGAATATCTGTAAAACTGTCGCACTCAGGGTAGAGTTAATAGTAGAGGGAACTACATCTGAGTGCCACACTAAAATAGGTAAAAATTTATCGGGTCGGGACGCCCCGAGGGTAGAGAAGGGTGCAATGTTGCGGATATGGGATTTGGCCTCCATATCCGCTTGTAAATATTCCCCTATTTCCCCAATACTCCCCAACTATCCCCAATCCCCCATTCCCTAGTCCCATTGTCTGTAAACAACACTCTGTAGAACCGACCTTCCCCTTCTTCCCCCATTAAATGTCGTGCCCAGGTCCACCGCATCCCACGTAGACAACTTTCGGACATCTTGCTAGTTATTCTTAGTCTATGTCAGTTAAGGACTCGTTTCCATTAATTCTGACTCTTCGTTGCACCACAATGTGATTGTATGGCACCAGTAGTGAGTTTAGGACCTCCCAATACCTCCCCCCAACCTCATCTCCGCATCCTCCCATCATCTCAAGGAACAACAACAACTACAACCACAGCGGGGGCGGCGCGGCCGCGGTGCGGGGAGTGGGCGTCCTCACTCCGGCTCGGTTAGCCGCCATGGCCCATGTGCTCCAGGTTACGGGGTTACCACGAAGGGGCTGGCTGTCAGCTCCTCGTCAAGGGCGGAGCCCGGTAACCCCCCGCAGCCAATAAGAAGCGGCGGGCCGATTCCATCTGGGGCGGAGCTAACGAGCCGAGGGCGTGTCACTCCCCGCCGGATATACGCAGCGACTGACCGGACGTGACGTCAGATGCGCCCCCAGCTTGGAAAGACAAGTCGCGACCTCCGAGCGCTGAGCGACCTCCCCGCATCTTTGGACCGGACCGGGTCGATTTGCCCCTGAGCCAAGGTGCACCTTGAGCCATCGAATACCTGCCCCTCCTTGCCATCAATCCCCGTGTGAGTCAGTTTTGTCCCGTTTATCTGTGGTCTGTCGGGAATAAGATAAGTGTGTCTAAGTGCCTATCTTTCTATGCTGTCTCTCTCATCCTTGTAATCTAACCTTCCGCAATATTATAACCTCCTCCGGAGGTCTTGAGAACCGTACCCCTGGTGTCGTGTCATTTTAACCCAGCCGCTGTGTCCTTTCCTCAATTGATCTAGCGTAGCGCGACTCGGCCAACGTTCGAGTATAATCGGGTAACTTGTGCGAACACGGCGGCCATTCCGCTCGGCCCATCATAACATCTAAGTCGTGTCCGCAACAATATATATATATATATATATATATATATATATATATATATATATATATATATATATATATATATATATATATATATATATATATATATATATATATATATATATATATATATATAATATCGTTTTTAGCCCTAAAGCTGAATCACTTTTAAAATTTATGTATCTGGATCCACATTCGGATCTTCACCAAAATCTAATCATTTTGTCCTCATCACCCACCCAACCGGCCCACCATATTTCATCCGAATCCATCTACAACTTTTTGAGATATCCTGCACACAAAGAGACAGACAGGGGTGAAAACATAATGTCCGTACATCAGATGGTGAAGGTAACAAGTGCTACACATGATTGTTGTTATTTATTTATTTATTTATTTCCCTCCATAAAGTGACTAAATTAATTTTGGGTAAAAAATAATAATAAAGAAAGCATCTTTTTTTAGAATCAAGAAAGTATTTTTGGAATGTTGTGCTAATTTATCCTTTGTAGTTATTTACCGCCCTTCAAACCACTTATCTTCCTGCAATCGCAATGCAACATCAGCAGCTTCAAAAAATTCCCTTTGCTCTCAATTCCTCTTGCACACGCTTCAGGTAATCTGGATCTGGATATCCGTAACTGCAAAACAGAGCCAATTCACATTGTAAGTTAAATACAGAATGAATTATATGCAATACAAGCAATTCTGTCAATCGGTTTAATCACACCACAAAGGTGTACTGTACATAAGAATGCCTACCTCCTTCCCCACCCTTCTACACTAGAGATCGTAGAATTGCTAGCAATCATCTTCAAAAGTGCAGGTAGTGGTGTCTGAAATACCAGTATGACATCTGCAATCTATTTCACTGACATCAGTAATAAGATGTCACCTTTTATCATTTCTGAACAAGTGAAACAGTAAGTTTTGGTACTTTGTTGGGAGGGTGTCCACAATCAACATCTATACCAGCTGTAAGAGTACAGGTAGTCTTGTGGCGAGATGCAAACTATTTTATGTAATCCAAAGAAAGGCCCAGCAATAGAAAGTAAACTCACCCAGATTATTATCACATCCTTCAAAGAAAAATGTCAAGAGCTGTTTTCCGGGAGTGAGATATCATCCTGTGACACTAAACTTTCTTCAGTGTCTGATAATCGTAAGAACCAATCAAACTTGGTGGCCCACACTCTCCACCATGCGCTGCCTTCATTAAGAAACTTCAAGCGTACAAGTCTTAAAGTAACATCATTCTACAACATCACCCTGTCGCTCTGCAGGAAATATTCAATTCTCACTTTGTTCCCCCACAAGGACTGGCATGCATATCTCCAAATTTATTTCTGTGTGTATAATCTCTGGAGCTACCGTGCCTCACTACCAGCTATAATCTATCTAATACAGGTCATATATTTAGGCATCGTTAAAAAAATAAAACTCGACAATGCATTCCAAAGATGCTGATTTGGAATCTTACAGCATTGGTCCACCGTGAATGCTGGTTTTGTGATGAATGTCATTCCAAGTGACGACGTCGTCCATGCCGGTTGTACGGGAAGTACCAATGGTGAAAACGAGCCGCTGTTTAAAAGCCCTCTGAAGCAACCCCAGGACATGGCCTCCCTCAGGGTTGTCTGGTAGGAATGCTGTGCGGAATGTTCCATGATAAGGGTGCCCTGGATGGGGATGTTCTGCCTGTGGATGTGGAACATTGCCAACGAATCATACCAAAATACTCAATTTGGTGTCTAAGACTGCGATACATTCGATCGTTACTTATCCAATCGCAACCAAACTTGACAGGAGAACTAAAGGTCGCACGATGGAGGTTGTAGTGACTTCATTTCCCCTCCCTCCTCTCAAAGAGGATTTCCCACCTTCGGCGAAATCCGTGTTAAGTTGCCAAATTTTGGCATTTTTCCAAGGCCGCTTCTCATAACAAAGGTAATTTCTGTGTGTATAATGATAAGAACTCATTATAAGAACACAATATTAATGTTGTTGCAAACCAATATTAATACTAACAAAAGGGAGAAATGCTTTGCAATACATGTCCCCTACCGAGTAATCATGCCTTAATTTGGCCAGTGTATAATGCCGCTTTCTGTGCTGGCAATAATAAAAAATAACCTGATGGACATACGCATACCTGAAGCACAAACATGCATACAGCTTATGAGAATATATAAATACATCGTGGTTAAATACCTGGAATCATTCCAATTACACTGGGCCATGGACTGTCACCCAGGCCTAAAGCCTAAGGCCTGCCAATCTGTGCTGCTTCATGGAATGGTGGCACATGATTTTAATTGGGGTGGAGTCAGACCAGCTGTCCAGCCAATGGGTGTAAAGCAGTGGGGTGGAGTCAGGGCAGCTGAAAACGAAAACTGACCCATGTATAATATGTGATGTTCTCTATGTCCATAAAGTACATAACTGTGGAAAATTGGGGAAACGTGCCAAAACCAAACTTGTTCTGTAACTTGTCAAAATAAAGCCATGCACCAAGTTTCAGTTGAATATGTTAAAGTTGAATATGTTCAATATGTTTCAGTTCAATATGGAAGGGTGGCAGGTCTGCAAAACCACAGCTGGGATGGACAGACAGACAGATGGAGAGCAAACCTATAACCCCTTCTGGTGAAACTGGTAGGGGACTCATAATATCCCCTCTCCATAAGGAGTTTTTCTTCTTTGGCCAACTGTTATGTTAACGTGTATAAAGAGATTATCTTGGCCTATCGTAGGTAAAGCCTAGCAGAAGTAAAAAATATTATAAACCACACACATGTATGATAACCTTTTTAAACCGTCGCTGCTGCTGTTTAACACAAAACTGAAAAATTTGGAGGAATCCCGACATCCTTGAGGAATTCTATGCTTATCACGTCCACCACAGACCAATGGACCAGAGCCTATAGATCTACTGTAATCTATATACCCCAGAGAGGATAATAACATGACCTTGCCTGTCGCTCCCATAGTAGTGGAGTGGCTTATGGAAATGATCGTGACACGCTGGCCCAAAGCACTAAATTTGGCACAGTTATACTTTAGGACCATACAAAACTTTTGAGAGGGGGCTGCCCGATTTTCGAGGCCCAGGTCAAGGTCAGGTCAAGGTCAAAGGTCAAATTATGTGTTTGTCATGTTTTTGCCATATCCAGCTCATAGCTGTCATAGAAACATTATCTCAGTGTCTAAATAATCATTTTTAAGGACAAGGAATCCATTTGTATTATGGAAAATATCCTCAGGTGCTGCCATATTGTATTTCAAGGTCAGGTGAAGGTCAAAGGTCAAATTATGTGTTGGTCATTTTTGCATCGGTGTTTTTGACGTACATCGATACGCTGAGGGAGGATACTGGATTGGCCAGTACAGAGGAGGTCGCGGCCTGCATGACTTATGCTTCACAATTTCCGCGACAGAGACACAGTCCTGTGCATGGCAGTCCTGCGTTCCTGCACATGCAATTCTTTGAACAAGTGGGTGTCGCCTTACATCCGCACTTGAGTAGTTCTCTACAACTAAGAGCAGCAGCTGACAGGGTTGTCCAGGTTGGACGCCACCCGGTATCTGCTTTGGTCCACCCAAAGCCATCTGGATTTGGTGCAGCTAGGATGGGCTTCAGACTCTCTCTCCAAATGCTGGCTTGGTACAGGCATCGATTTACATGCTGGAGCAGTGCGTTCTGAGTTGGAGGAAGCTTCTCCATCATCTTCACTCTCCTTGGGAATAGCTCCTGTCGAAGGTCATTCACATTGACATGTGGGGTTGTGTTGTCGTACATGATACAGGTAAACCGCTCGATCACATTGAATGCTGGAGATGTAATCACATGTGGAACAAACGCAGTCAGGGACGTAATGGTGAATCCTTCTGTGGCTGTCGGGTAAGCTTTCCATGCCTTCCAAGCTGACTTTTTGCCTTTACCACTGAATTGGGATGTTACATCAGAGCCAGAGAATGCATGGAAAAACGTCAGAGCACGAGCTTTGTCTTCCCCAAGTTCCTGGCAGATTGAGTTGACATGGTAATAGCGGAAGTGTTGACCAGTACCAAAGCCAACCCATAGTTGCATACCTGGATGGTGCTGCACAAGATCATGAAACACTCCCACCAGAATCACAATCACGTCTGTGTCTACGGTTCTGATGAGAACAGTAGTCGCCCCTTCCCTTAGGGCATCGTTTACATGAAGACATATTCTACTGTCTGTTTCTTCGTGATCACTCTCTCCCATTGTGATGTTAGCCTGATTCGATTGGACTCGTGGACCAGATGTAATGTAAACCTGTTTGGTAAGCGGATAGTCGCGTTTGACTACGTCCTCCGTCAGCAGTGCGAAAAGCTCCTCCTTGTTGGTAGGACCCTGTAGAAAGCCAGCGAAGTTACTTGGTAACTTCGTATTGCGGGATACCTTTCTACGTAATCCTTTCCCTCGTTTCTCTCGAGTTGTGGCTTTGAGCCTATATGGCCGTCACCTGGTGGAACTTCCCATAATAGTAATGGATTCATTGACTAAATATGTTGGTTATGTGACTAAGACCAAGTTTTTTAGGTTATCTATAAGCTGGATATTGCAAAAACATGACAGACACATAATTTGACATTTGACCTTGACCTGACCTTGACCTGGGGCTCGAAAATCGGGCAGCCCCCTCTCAAAAGTTTTGTATGGTCCTAAAGTAGAACTGTGCCAAATTTGGTCCTTTGGGCCAGTGTGTCACGATATCACTTAAATTTGGACTTTAGCCACCCCACTATAGGGAGTGGGTCTATTGTACATCAAATACATCATTTCATCCCAAAATATAATCAATAGCCGAAGCCAAACTCCTTACAAAGTTCCAGTTTTTCCTTTCTGAGAGCTTGCTTCTATATCGTGTCAAATTCCATGCAACCCCTCATTCCTCCCCACACCCATTATTTGTCCTTCCATGAGGCTTGACTTTGAATATAATATATATAATTATATATATATATATATACATGCACCCACGGACATACTTGGTATTTGGTTAATTACCCCATTTCACCTGTGGGAAGGGATCTCAAATTAATATCATTAGTATTGTCATGCGGCCGCCTCTGATGAAAATCAGGCGGTCACGGAAGCCGATTGCGAAGGCCTTAGCTCTCGAGGCGAAAACTCAATGGCGGACTCAAAGACAGAAAGCTATACAAAATTGCGCAGGGTGGAGGGGCGGCGCAAGACCCCTGCAGTCTTACCTGTTCTCGGGGCGTCTCCAATGCCGCTGCAAATTAAATAAACCACATGGAAAACTGCATTCAGGTATATACAGAAAATAATACAAGGATTTATTTACAAAGATAGCGGGACAGGAAAATACGCGCCGGTAATAAATGTCCAAATCGGGACGTCCCCACACACTGATTTCGGATACGAGACAAGGGAAAATGAATTAAGGAAAATAAAACGTTCGTTATGTATTTGTGAAATGTGGGGTGCGGCCCTATCTGTCAGTAGTGGTGCGTCCGTCGTCCAACGCGGCCCCCTCAGTCCGCCTCGCTCATGCGCTACGCCAGGCCTCGATGCGACTCGCTCTGCGGCACGCCACGAGGTCCCTCGCTCCAGTATCAATGCACCACCAGGAACCAAAAGCACCACGCGGAATCAAAAGCACCACGCGTCCAACGCAGGGCCAGCGATCCCCACACAAAGCCAATCTCCAACCCGAAGGGGCCGATCTCCAACACGAGGTCCAGCGCGAAGAGAGACAAAAAGACAAAGAGCAAAGAGAGACCGTGCAGCGCCAAGTGAGCCAATGTCAGCCAGCGCGTCCTTTTATAACTTTGCCTGTTCTTTTGTAGCCTCGCATGTGACGTCAGCCTTGGTGCGCCACCAACCGGAGCTTCGTAGCTTCCCGACCTCTCAAATCTTCTCCAATGTTCTCTTTCGCTGGTGCCCTGTCATTGGCCGAGTGCCTCCCGCACTGTGGTGTTGCTCGCCCCTCCCCCTGGCCAATCAACAGTCCTCCTGTGCGTGGCCTCCCAACCTTGCTCGATGTCTGACGCCCACGCCGGTGTTGTACGTGGCCCTTGCCTGCTTGTCTTCCACAGTCTTTGTAAGGGAAGGGAATTTAATTACTGTTGCACTAAGGGCCTATCTAAGTGTTTATATGAGTATGCATTGCCATAAGGGACAAAGGTTTGGTGACAGGGGACGACGACGAACAAAGGAATCTCATCCAATGGTCATCCATAATCCCTGCACAATTTAGCACGCCCTGCTCCCTCGTAGCTGGGACACCAATACAGCTTATCCCGACAAACCGGACTAACATATAACTTATTACGGGGTAGATGCCCTATCGCGACAGTCGAAGCATGTTACCCATACAGATCTACCTGGCTCTAGATATTCCTTTTCTCCCCCCGACATAACAGTATTTTCTGTTTAAGGAAAAAAGACTGGTTCACAGAGACAATCGCAAACTCTCCGCACAGGGAGGAAAGGAAGAGGGAAAAAGATTATAGATGGGATATGACGTGTGGAGTGGGGTTGCTTGATTTTTTACATAATTATTTTATCATTCATTTTTGATCAGGAACCGCCAGTGATTATTTCATGATATAATCTATTCTTTAGTTTTAAGTCTCGTGATTCCTTCAGTCTGCACATGATTAATGTCTAACTCTTTCCCCTATGTAATATGGTATAAGTCTTGCACCGATCAGCAAAGCTGGTTCATGGAGCAGAAGTAAAAATGAACTTTTATTTTGAATCTAAATTAAAATTAAATATATATATACATTGTCGAGTGACTCCCCTCGGTTAATCCCGGGGAAATCACACACAGCGAAAGCCAGCTTTAACTCCAAAGGCGTTCAGTTCAAATAGCAGATTTTATGTATATGCACGGAGAAAGAAAGAGGAGGGGAGTAGGCTGAAGAGTTTACCTTCACGATCGCCGGCAGTTCCAAAGCCTGCAAAGAAAATAACTCACACAAACACAGATTTAGAAATATACAGAGAAAATAATGAGAAGATTTATTACAATGGAGGTCAGGACAAGAAGAGCGCGATGATAAAAAAATATTGTTCCCACATGGAGCGCTCCCATACCAGACTGATAACACAGACGAAGGGAAGATACATAAAAAAATAACCATGTGTTTGTGTGCACTTAGCTCTGAATAGCTCGAGGGCTTCGTCAGTGTCTCAACAGGGTCTGTGAATGGGTCCGGCCGGGGTGACCGCGCGAAACGCGCGCGTTGGCGGGAACTAGGCCTTGTTGCGCCCGTTCGCGCCGCAGCGCTCGCATCAGGCCTCGTCATGCTGCAGCAAGCCGCGCCCGTCCACACGTCGTACGCTCAGAGAACTGCAGTTCCCATTACCTCTCCTGGTTTCCCGGTGGCGTACTCGACATGGTCGGTCCAAGCACGAGAGCGCAAGGAAGGACAAAGGAACAAGAGAGAGGAAGGCGAAAGCAAAGGCAATAGATGAGGGCAAGCGAGCAAGGGCGGAGGGCAAGAAGAAGAGAGAAAATGTCAGTGCTTGAGTGCTTTTATCGGCCGTCTAGGGACGTCACCGGCGCTTCTCTTCCACTCAGCGCAGTCCAACACGACCATGTCCAGTTATCCACCTATCAGCATGCAGTCTGCCTCTGACATCAGCGGTGGTCTTCACCAATCGGCGCACTCCTTACTTCTCGGCCTTCCTTCCACCAATCCGCGGGAAGCTTCTTGCCCCGCCCTTGGCCAATCGTGAGTCCTTCCTTACTCAATCCTTCCCATTGGTCAACTCCCACCCAATAGCGAGTCGCTTCTTGCTCCGCCCCGGCCAATCACGAGTCTCAGGGGCGTGTCTTCGGCCTGCTTAACTGTGTGTGCTTGCCATGCCTGACTTCCGGTTGGGTTTTATTGTTTATTTGGTTTAATTAATGGGCATTTAAATGTGGGATTCTAACTAGTGTCTATGGTGTGGTGCCAAAAGGGACAACGGATAAATCACATAGGGTAAGACGAACAGGGATAATCTACCCTTATGCCTGAGGCTCGTTAACATGCCCCGCCTCCTCGTGGCAGGGACAAATATAACAACTTAATCCGAACACTGTTTACACAGGTCCTCTACTTATTGTACATCTAAATGGTTCTTCTACACAACAATCGGAGCATGATATCTACACAAAGCTACCTGACTCTACATATCACTACCCCCACAAACATAACACAGGCTCCCCTTCCCCTCCCCCAGCCCCCCCACCCCCCTGCAGGATAGGAAGAACGTATTTCACCCCACTGCAGGATCATGGCATAGATGTCATACACATGTGTGTGCGTTTTTACTAGGTAGCGGGGAGGTACCATACAAGCAAGATGGTGGGGGCGCTTCAGGCTGTGGTGCCGGCAGTCCTACAAACAAGTCGCCCGACTTACGACTTCCCCACCCCCCCCCCCCCCCCCCCCGTACACCTCTTGGCCTCGTGACAGCCAAACAGCTCCTTATGCTGTCGTCCCGCCGGAGGGGGTCTCCACACACCAGGCTCTGTCGCTTCAGGCTTCCATACAGCCTCACTGGTCGCCGGAAGTCCCATACCCCAGGGCGCCCAAACAGACCCCCACCACCGACGAGCTCCAATTTCCAGACACCACTGGCTGCCAGGGGTAATTACCGCAGAGGGGACTGCGGTCATCGCTCCTCCAGAGCTTGATCCATACCTGCGGACACGCACGCCCTCCCCACCCACAAAATCCACAAAAACATTTCCTCCCCACTGCCATTGAATTCTCAACCACATATTTCCAGAGAAGATGTCACAAAAATGTTTCCAAACGTTGCTGCCATGGCCTGCCATTATGTGAAATCCCCGTTCACATTTTAAAACCACTTTTCTAAACACATTAATCACTCATTCTCAATTTCCAACCTCACGACCACATGAAAACACAAAACCTCGGCACATAAACAAATGCCACACACTAGACTCTGTGGCACACATTCGATCCCTCCCTCCCTCCCCCCCCCACCACCCCCACCCCACCGGCCATGCAATCACTCTCACCCACCTCCTATACCAAATTCCATGTCCTAATTTACATAAGCAAGTCCTGAAGCCTGGGACAGTACACATCAAGGCCTTACCTCTACCTTGATGTGCAGGTATTTGCCTTTTTTTTGCAACACCACACCTGCACACCACCAACAATGAACATCACGTGGCCTCATAACATTAACAGCAAAAGGGCGTCGGTGTTCTGTAGACTTTAAGAAAAAGGAAAAATAAACAAAAGAAAGGTCCTATTTGGTATTTGGCAAATCACAGCCGAACTGACATTGACATTGTCAATATTGTCATTGTCATTGACTAGGGCATGCCCGTACTATATATATATCTAAAATTATATCCCCCCCCCCCCTCTATTTACATGAAATGGTTTGGTCCATTCGCAAAGCCAAAGCGAACGGCTTGCGAGTACGGTAGAACCCCCCCCCCTCTATTTACATGAAATGGTTTGGTCCATTCGCAAAGCCAAAGCGAACGGCGAACGGCTAAATCGCCATAGCTCGGTAGCTCGCTGCTCTCTGATTGGTCGAATCGTTTTTTGGACATAGCTCGGTAACTACTTGTCCGATTAATATGAAACCTTGAAAAGGCACATCCTCGGGTCCCCAGCAATATACCTGGCAAGTTTCAAGTATATCGGACCGGTAGTTGTCGAGAAACAGCGGTCGCATACACACAGAGATTACTGGAATTATAGATAGATAGTCAGGCAGATAGGTGTATCCATCATAAGAATTGTGGGTTTAGACGTACAAGCATGAAATTTGGCACAGTCATAGATAATAATCTAATGAATAATTCCAGATATGGACCCACCGCGAAAACGTCCTATGGTAGCCATGGCGGCCATTTTACAAAATGGCCGTTTTTACCACGATTATTTTTTACCGGACGACACAAATGCTTCTTTATGTTCTAATGAAATGACTCTAGATACACATATATGCCATAATTGTATTCTCCAAATGACCACAATTTGCATTTGTGTTGCCAGCAATGTCAATTAACCCACCAAGCACTGTAACGGTAACTTATATTACTAGATAGTTCCAGTTTGATCTTGTTTATACGTCACAATTTTCTCCACCACACTGGCACAAAGCGGTACATTTCAAACTAGCTTGTTTGCACTTGCATCGTCCCTTGCAACCCTTTTTGCATTTACAACAAATCAGCTCCCTTGATGAAATGCTGGCTTCAGGAAGCATGGACCACAGGGGTTTCCAGTTGTGGGGATCGATCCATCCCCAATCCCCAGGTGAGGGCAGATCCATAACAACCGTGAGCATGTTTCCCCAGCAGTGGCCACCCGTGTACACAGCCCTCTTGATTTGTTGTACCAGGGCTCCTCTGGTAGGGGGAATAGCTTGCATGGCTCGTCCTTTCTTCGTGAAGAGTGCCTGTCGAGCTTCGTCTATGTTGACGAGATTGCTGGTGCGATCGTAGAGAAGAATGGTGAACCGCTCGAGCACTGCCACAACGTCATCAGAGATGTCTGCTGTCCCCGTGGAGAGATGAACTAACGCTGGCGTCAATTCGTCAAATACTTTCCAGTTATCCCAGGCTGTATTCTTGCCCCGTGTATTAAATGACGAGACTGTGTCACACCCTGTGTATGCATGGAACATCGGGAGGGCCTGTGACTTATCTGGTCTGAGGAATGCTGCAATTTCATGTGCTGGAATATACCTGAAGTGCTGGCCTGTCCCAAAGGCCACCCAAAGCTCCTGGAATTTGAGTTTGGTTGTTGCTGCCACAGCCAATACCACTATATCTGTATCCACCGTACGCAGAAGAATTTTCTGAAATCCATCACGGACTGCATCCACGAGATGTATCATCATTCGTGTATCAGCCTGCCATTCCCATCATCAAGGCGTCCTAATTCTAGTGGCATCGGTAATTCGTGAAGTTCATTGAAACGTCTGATGTTGAAGGCAATGGTAGAATAACCAACTCCAACATCGTGCCGTTTTGATTCTGCTGGGCATTGCAAACTTTCTCGTGTGATTTTTTGGCACAAAACGCACTTGTTCCAATCCGTCTGTACCTGCGCCTTTGATTGTCCAGGTTGCAGTGGATCCACTAGCTGATAACTCTTAGACATTTCGCTGTTCGAAACACCAACTGAAAAAAAAGATAAGATACGATAACAAGTTGCAATAAATAAATAAAAACTTTATTTCATTTGCACTTTATTTAATTTGCTAATTTGCACTAATTTGCATAAAAATGATACGTGGGACATTTTTTCAACTATTTAACATAGCAAATCATTTTCTACACATTTTTTCCTATCTATAGACACCAATGAGAAGTATATTTTGGGGGGTGCACGAGACCCGTATCTAGCCACTAGACTAAAAGCGGCCATTTTGTAAAATGGCCGCCAGGCTACCATAGGACGTTTTCGCGGTGGATCCATATCTGGAATTATTCATTAGACTATTATCTATGACTGTGCCAAATTTCATGCTTGTACGTATAAACCCACAATTGTTACACCTATCTGCCTGACTATGAGTATGACATTGACGAGGCGATGCAACACATTTCCCGAAATGACCGACTTTCGTTTGCCCACAAACGTGACGACATGTTCGACATCTTTTTTGCAATTCAGTGTATACTATACGAATCGTGGTAAGAAAGCAGATACTCTATTGTGCAATTGTACATTTATGTGACTGTGAGCTTCGACCCACTTACAGTTACAGTGTGCCCGAGGAGCCGGAGGGTGTTGCTTTATATTCTTCTTCTTCCTCGTACTCGTCGTCGTCGTCTGCTTCTTCTTCTTCTTCTTCTTGGCGTCAAGTTCCTGGAAAGGGAAGTTATATTTTCTTTTATTCTTTCATGATGTTACCCCGCGTCATGTCCATCGATTTTATATATATATAATTATAAACCGAAAAGTTTTATATAAATATCCTTCAAAAAAAAGACAACATTTAGATTTACGATCGGTTGAATGTGACGTCACGACAACGAACGGTGGACGATTTCAAATGCATTAATTAGCTTTTCAGTGATTAGTTATTGATTAATTGGTTTGGATTCAAAAGGGTGGAGGCCCGGGTGGACCGGGGCGTCTGTCCAGACGTCTTTAGCTTGAGGCTCATTTTCCGCAGCGCAACACTTGCGGGGGCCCAGGCTCGAGGATTCGAACCTTTGCAGTTTGCAGCTCTCGAGTCTCATCGTTGATACGTCATCGTGGCCCGCCTTAGCCCGGTGTACCACGACGCCTCCACCGATTGGAGCTCACTTGTAACATGCATTTAACCCCCATGTGATTGATCTAGTTAGGCAGCTTAGCAATAATTTCTTGGGGAACGACTTTACAAAAGTACCATTTTTATTTTCGTGCTTCATTGGACCATATGCAATAGTATTACTATTAGGACCGGAGGCAAGACATATACAATACAGCGTTTGACTTTTGCACAAACACGACTCGCACAGCATAATATTAATATTGAAGGAGCCCGTGCTCCTGCATGAGACGGACGAAGTGACGTCCGTCTGTCTGTCCGTCCATCTGTCCGTCCGTTCGAAGGTACCGCATAAATGGCTGAACCGATCGCAACAATATTTTGGGTGGGTAATCCTGGGATCTCCTGGAGTAAAATAGGCTATTGAAGGAGCTCGGGCTCCCACGTCGATCGGAAGAATGGACGCGACAAAAAGCTGGAATTCGTCCGAGTTGCTTTATTCAAACAAAACACTCAGGTACTCTGAAAAGCCCGTTTATCGGGCAGCAATATATATACACACATTATCCCGGAGCGTTTGCCCAGGAAATGCGAGAGGGGGCGTGGCCGAGCGTCCTGGCTGCGGCCTGGCAAGTTGAGGGCGAGCCTGCCCGGGCATGCTCGGGCGTCCCGACCGAGGCCTGGCAAGTTGAGCGCGGGCCTGCCCGGGCGTCCTGGACGAGCCCGGCATGGTGATCGCTCCGCGTCCTTGATAGGTGCAAGGCGATTGTGAAAACCCAGCGGTAGCTGCTACACACGTCCCCCCAGAATCGACTTGCACCGGCAGGGTCAATTTGAGGGGGGTCCTGATGACCCGGCCGAAGCGACCCCTGGCGGGTCGTGGGGGGGGGGTCCAGTGTGGTGGTGGGTGGTCGAGTGGGGGGCACCGTGGACGGGGGGCGGCCTCGCCGCGGCGGAAGGGCCACCCGTGGTGGTTGGTCGACGTCCACGTGCGTCGGCTTGAGGCGGTCCACCGCAATCCGGTCCGACCTGCCGCCGATGTCGATGACGAACGACTTGTCGTCCCGTCGCAGGACCCGGAAGGGCCCGTCGTACGGCGGCCGGAGTGGCCCCCGATGTGCGTCGTGACACACAAAAACATACTCCGCTGTGCGAAGTGCTGGGGGGATGTAGGACTGGGGGTCACCGTGGTGGGATGTTGGCACGGGGGCAAACCGTCGGGCGGCCTCCTGGAGGTCCGAGCGCTGGTGAGCTGCGGACCAGGGACTGGTAGCGTCGGGCACGAATTCGCCCGGGACGCGTAGCGCCTGGCCGTAGACAAGCTCGGCGGTGGATGCCTGGAGGTCCTCCTTGAGGGCCGTGCGGAGGCCCAAAAGGACCCACGGCAGCCGGTCGGCCCAACCGCTGTCTTGAAGGCCGGCCATGAGCGCGGCCTTCATGGAGCGGAGGAATCGCTCGCACAACCCGTTTGCTTGGGGGTGGTAGTACGGTGGAGCTTGACCCCCAGGTTGCGGGCGACTGCGCCCCACAGCTCGGAGGTGAACTGTGGTCCGCGGTCTGACGAGATGTCCGCCGGTGCGCCGAAGCGGGCGACCCAGGTGGCGATGAAAGCCTGCGCCATGTCGGCGGTGGTGATGGAGACGAGGGGAACGGCCTCCGGCCACCTGGTGGTCCTGTCCACCATGGTGAGCAGGTGTGTGAACCCCCGTGACGGGGGGAGGGGGCCCACCAGATCCACGTTGACGTGGTCGAAACGTCGTTCGGGCACGGTGAAAGGTGCCAGCGGGGCCTGGGTGTGTCGTTGGAGGTACTGACTTCTATAGGGAGGCCCCATCACCCTCCCCCATCACCCTGCCATCACCCTGCCATCACCCTCCCATCACCCTTTATTGGACCATTTGACTTCTATAGGGTTGGTTTTCTAAGGATTATATCAAGATATTAACTTATATCAAATAAGTCTTTTAAGGTGAAAGCGCGATGACGTCACCACGTCACGCGGCACGAATGCGCGCCTGTATCGTTGGAGGTATTGACTTATTTAGGGTTGGTTTTCTAAGGCTGTAGGCCGCACCTCATTTTGTCAAATAAAGTGGTATTCGGGTGGTTCCGGTATTTGGGACCGCAGGGACGGAAAGTGCAGGTACGGGGTGCTTGGCACTCCCCAGCCGGCCCGCTCTGAAGGTTCGGATCGGGACACCGGGATTCATTCCGGTCACCCGGTCGGCCCGGAGGTGGGGGTGCGGGGCCTGTCACGGAACGTCAAAACAAACGGCCTGCCGGGGCCGCCCAAAAGTCGGGCGTGAGGGGCACGTCCACTAATGGAACGCCTCTCGCTTCCCAGATCGAGGGCCACGTGGTCAGGAGAACCTCGTCCCTTCTGGTTGCCCTGCCGTCCCACCGGGAGCGCTGGCAGGGTGTACTTCAAACTAAGCTTAAGTGTCAAGTGTTAAGTTCCTCCTTGCCCTCGCAAGGGAAAGGCTAGGGTCAAGCTCTTCCAAATTTCCAAACACTAGAAATCGGACGTCTCAAATTAATTAACTAATTTGTTAATACATCTCAGTCGCCCGCGACCTCTCTAGCGCGGGCGTCGAACCAGTTCATTTCCGGGCGACCGGGCCGAGTATCGGCTCGGCCGTGGCCGAAGCCGTTGATTCCGCCGTAGCACGCTAACGCGTAGGCTCGCGCGTCCCCGGTCCGCCGGGGCTCCGCGGGTGTCCTACCGTGCCCACGTCGCCATGCTCCCTGAATAAGAGAGTCAGACGTGGTGCCCGGGGACGGAGGTCGCTGTCTAAACATGGTAGCGCTAGGCCAGTGGGACCGCCGGGACCCACGTGCACTCACAAGTTGTTTTGTGCTAATAGCATCCTCTAAAGCATATATCTTCAAAAAAAGTTCATGATCGTGTCGCTTTAAGCTTAAGGGCAATTCCCCTTTCTAAACAAAGTTCATTTTCAGTAATCCCCCTCGAAGTTTTTCTTGGTCTCTTCCTCCTCCTTTCCCCCATTGGTGTCCAAAACATGGCTTCTTTAGTCAAATGTCCCTCTTGCTTTCTAATATGTCTTACCCATCACCATCTTTGTTTTTTGCCCTTGCCACAATATCTTTCTCTTGGCCTCCTCCACATGTACTAATTTCTTACCTTCTTTGGCCAGAAAAATCTTTAAAATCCTTCTAAAACATCCATCGTGAAAAAAAAAAAAATAGCCTAACTTTAATTTGATGGAAGCGTTGATGCCGGTGTGATATTTTTCTTATTCATGACTGGCAAAACAAACATCTTTATGCAGCAACAACAACAAAATTGGAAACGAGCAATATGTAAACCACATTATGTCGCAGACCCACTTAATGTTGGCACGGAGCATGTGCGACGGCACGCCGACCATATGGATACACTCCTGCACATTGTCATAATAAGTGCGATATACAGGCTCTTGATGGTCAGCAAGTCGATTTCCACTATGTGCTTATGGGCATATTATTCATGTCGTTTGCTGCAGGATAGTAATGTTGTAAAAGCTGTGGTAAATTTGTCCAGATGTATTGTCTTTCGGAACAAATCGGGGAGTGATGGCAAAATTAAGGCCCTTCTGCAATAAGCTGGTTTGTGCCTCCGAGAGCTGCGTACTCGACCGGTTAACCACCCACCGGTTCCGAAGAATGTTCACGTCAACGACGGGAGTCATGCGATGTGTGGTTTCATCAACCAATGCTGTGAACTTTCGTTGATGTCGTTTCCCCATCGATGTCCGAGTGTGCTCCGCGAAAGTGTGAGCTCTCCGTTGTATTCGGTCCCATAACTCGACAGGTAGTCTTGGCGCAATAGTACGAGCCAACCGTTGCACCTGGTCATACCGTTTAGCGAGGCGATGGTGGCAGTTTGAAATGCGCAAACGAAGAAACCTCCGTCCTGTTGCCTGCGGACAAAGGACGGGCAACGGTGCTCATGGATCGTCTTGTATACACGAACAAAATGCAGGATATGTTGGCGGACCAAAGTACTTATGAACGGTTAACCGCAGATCCAACGAAGAAGGAGGAACGAAGGTTAAACTCAATGCTTGCCAGATTAAAAGCGACTGGGAGATTATCAGCTGCGGCATACAAACGTCTGTACAGCAGTAAGGGCGTGGCTCCCAGGGCCTACGGGCTACCGAAAGTGCACAAAGAGGGATTTCCGCTCCGGTTAATCGTTTCCTGTATTAATGGTCCATCATATGCGCTATCCAAGTTTTTGGCAAACATTTTGAAGCATTTGGTGGGGACGACAGAGCGAACCGTACACAATAGCACAGCATTTGCTGAAAGAGTGAAGCAGCTCACCATCGAGGCACACGAGACCATGGTTTCGTTTGATGTTGTGTCTTTATTTACCAACGTGCCCATAGCCCTGGCGATTGAGGTGGCAGACCGGCGTTTGATGGAGGATGATCGATGGAAAGAGTGCGGGAGCTTTAAGCCCGATGGACGTCTGTGACATGCTTTCTACCTGCCTCTCTTCCACCTACTTTGTATTTAATGAGGTATATTACAAGCAGGTTTATGGCACAGCCATGGGTTCCCCGGTATCGGCTGTGATTGCCAACATGGTGATGGAGGATTTGGAGGAACGCACCATTCCAGCCCTGTTAGTGCAACCACGTGTTTGGTTCCGGTACGTGGATGACACATTTGTCATCTGTCATTCTGATGAGGTGGGCATCATCCATGAGACCATAAATAAAACTTTTTCCTCCATTAATTTCACCATTGAAGAGGAGAAAAATGGAGCCCTTCCCTTCCTGGATACACTCGTAGCAAGGGATCCCAAAGGAGCCTTAAAGGTAACGGTGTACAGAAAACCTACACACACTGATCGCTACCTTGATTTCAAGTCTTGCCATCCAATGGAACACAAAAGATCGGTGGTGCACACCCTCTCAAAAAGAGCACGTGATTTACCATCTACCTTTGAAGACAAGATGAGTGAGGTGGACCATCTTCAAAATGTGTTAAGGGCAAATGTCTATCCTGACGGCTTGCTACCCAACAGGAAAACGATAAGGGCTTCCCCACACAACAGGTTGAGACCGCGAGAACAACCAAAGGGTTGGGGTGTTCTCCCTTTTGTACCGGGGGTTTCACAGAGGGTCGGCAGAATTTTGAAATCGGCAGGAGTGAGGGTGAGTTTCACACCGGTTTTCACCCTTCGCCAAGCCCTTATGAGGGTCAAGGACAAGCTTCCGAGGAAGGATAGGTCAGGGGTGGTATACGTGGTGCCCTGTGGTTGTGGAGCTGAGTATGTGGGTGAAACCGGGAGGACCTTAGGTCAACGTATTACTGAACACCAAAAAGCATTTGAATGTAATTATCCTAGCAGATCTGCTATTGCCAAACATGGCCTTAAGGAAGGCCACACACCTTTATGGGACAGGGTTGATATTTTGGGCTCCACACCCAACAGAAACAGAAGACGTGGTTTGGAGGCTTGGCACACAGAAGAAACTGTTACCTCGATCACACAAGAGGTCGTTGACTTACCGGTAGCTTTTGACCCACTCTTGTGTAAACGAAGCAGGCATTCCGTACTTTGAACAACGAGTCCACATAATATATCACACAAGGTTTTTATTCGGACAATTGCCCCCTCCCACCTCCAATCCCTCCAAACCACCCCTCTCCCACACCCCCCCCCCATCCACTTCCAACCCCCTCTGGTTCCCCCCCCCCCCATTTTATCCCCCCTAAAACCAACCTCCTTCCCGCATTCACCTTTACCGCATAGGGCCACATGTGATGATCTTGATAATGTGACAATTTTATTTTGTCTTAAAAATTTTTGGCTTTAATATATTTACAGTTTTAATTTAATTTACAATTTAATTGTTTGCAAGTTTAACTTTTGATTAAATGTAATGATTGTTCCGGATTTTCTCAACACTTGCGTTATAATCCAGCATTGCTTACAGGATTATTTTGAACTGTTAATATGCGGTTGATTTTTGAATTTGGTCGGTAACGTCTCTGTTCACGAGAGCGGTGTGATACGGTTTCATTGGCTGTCCAGCATTGCCCACCCCACTTTGCATATACCACGCCCACTGTGCATGTAAGGGGATGTTGAGATGATTTTATCACTCTTGAGGAAGATTAACGGAGGCGTGTGGCTTCACATGTTGTTAATCGAAACGTTGAGTCATTGTTTGTTCAATTCAAGGTTGGAGATCTTACCATGGAGTCATTTGGATATACTCCCAACCGCAAATCTTTGCTTATATATATATATATACTGAAACGCAAAAGAAACTTACCACCTTTGAAACCTTTAAATATCAACAATAACACTGCGTGTAGTAAATGTGTGAACTTATTTGTGGACAATAGTGTCCTCACTGTCAGACAAAACGGTCATGGATGGTCACTTGAACCTTCAATGGTCACTTCATAGCACAGCTGTTGAACAGCCGTTTTGACTGTCAGTGATTAGCCAAGGGGTACGGGATGATTTTAATGAGCTGCACGTGATGTCTTGATATTGGCTTTAAAAAGGCCAGTGCAAAATGGGCATTTTGACCAAAAAATTTGACCATTTTGACCAACTTCAAAAAGACCGAAAACGCAAAAGAAACATCACTTGTTTGAAATCTATCTATAATTCCAGTAATCTCTGTGTGTATGTTTGTTTGTTTGTTTGTTTGTATGTCTGTGACCGCTGTTTCTCGACAACTACCGGTCCGATATACTTGAAACTTGCCAGGTATATTGCTGGGGACCCGAGGATGTGCCTTTTCAAGGTTTTAAATTAATCGCAGAAGTAGTTACCGAGCTATGTCCAAAAAACGATTCAACCAATCAGAGAGCAGCGAGCTATCACGTGTGCCGAACGTGGCGAACACACTCTGCCTCGGATGGCACATTTGAGAGCGTATTCATTTATTTCCCGTCGGCAAACTATGTTGCCGTTAAACTATGTTTTAAAACTAATTATAAAACTAATTAAAACTAATTTGCGATTCATCGTAACTGCGATTTGCGACCTTCCGAACAGTGAGGACTGCACTTCCGGCATCCAATCACAGAACGCGTTATTGCGTAGGCGTGGCCGATGTGAGAGCGAGCAGCGAGCCGAGCCCAGCGCGTGCGCCATTACGGTACGTAATTCGATTTCTTCCGGAGAAAATAATAATTTCTCGATTTCTTATGCGCATTATTTCTCCCAATTCAGTCAGAGCGAAGGGCGGAAGCGAAGAGCGTTGTTTTTTTTGTTTATGGGCGTACGGGCGGGGTAGAGCGTACGGGTAGCGTTTTTTTTTTTTTTTGGCACATTTGAGAGCGTATTCATTTATTTCACGTTGGCAAACTATGTTGCCGCTATGTTGGCGTTAAACTATGTTTTAAAACTAATTAAAACTAATTTGCGATTCTTTCGCTTTCCTGCGCATTTGTGCACACTATGGCGATTTCTTTACCAAACTCCGCTAGCCGTTAGCTTTGGACCAAACCATTTCATGTAAATAGAGGGGGGGGGATTGTCACCGTACTCGCAAGCCGTTAGCTTTGGACCAAACCATTGCATGTAAATAGAGGGGGGGGGGGATATACTTTTAGATATATATATAGTACGGGCATGCCCTAGTGTAATAAAATTGTAACAGTTCAAAATAAAACAAACCAACAATTGATAATTGAAACATTGGCATTTTATTGATGACATGTCAAGTTTTTGACCAAGATACACCATCTCATCAGTTTGTTCTACAGTACAGAACAGCACAGGGTGCAATGTCAGTCCCCTTTCAATAGCGTGTGTGGCCACCATTGTTTTGGATACAGGCAGTGCATCGTCGGCGTATACTGCCTACCAGTCTTTGGATGGATTGCTGCTGGATTCTGTCCCACTCAGTCCTCAATGTCTGAAGCAGCTCTGCCCATGTCCTGGCCCTGCCAACTACGCGTCTCCCAAGCTCATCCCACAGGTGCTCTATGGGATTCAGGTCAGGGGAGAACGCAGGCCACTGCATGGTGTTGATGTTCTCGCCTTGGAGAAATGCAGTGGTAAAGCGAGCAGCATGGGGACGAGCGTTGTCATGCTGAAGGGTTCTCAGTTCTGGGTGGTCTAGCAGGAATGGCAGCAGATGAGGTCGCAGGATGTTATCCACATACCGCTGGGTGTTGAGATTTCCATCCACAACCACCAGTGGCATCCTGTACCGGCCTGATATGGCGGCCCACACCATCACACTTGGGCCACCCCACCTGTTGGCTTGAAGCACGCAACAATCGGCATATCGCTCGCCAGTTCTTCTCCAGACACGCTCACGCCCATCAGGACTGTCCACACAGAACCTTGACTCATCGCTGAAAGCGACCTCGTTCCACTGCGCCAAGGTCCACGGCTGATGCTGCTGGCACCATCTCTGTCGGTTGCGGCGATGGGCAGCCATCATCACGGGGCCTCTGTATGGTCTTCTGGCAGTCAGACCATAGTCATGCAGTCGTCTTCGTGCAGTATCATTGGAGATCCATGGTTTGCATGCCCCGGAGTTTCTGCCGCAGTGCGGGATGCTGGACGGAATCGATCCCGCAGGTGACTTCGGACCATCTGCCTGTCCTGCCTTGCAGTGGTGACTCTTGGCCTCCCTGATCGAGGTCTGTCATCTGCAGAGTTGTGGAGGGTGTCTCTGTCCACCAGGGCCGATATCGTCTGGTGTGAACAGCCAAGGCGACGTGCCACCTCACGGTAGCTCAGTCCGCCTTGCAGCATGCCCAGGGCACGCTGCCGTTTATCCCTTGACAATCGTGGCATGTTGATTGAAATGCCCATTTTGCACTGGCCTTTTTAAAGCCAATATCAAGACATCACGTGCAGCTCATTAAAATCATCCCGTACCCCTTGGCTAATCACTGACAGTCAAAACGGCTGTTCAACAGCTGTGCTATGAAGTGACCATTGAAGGTTCAAGTGACCATCCGTGACCGTTTTGTCTGACAGTGAGGACACTATTGTCCACAAATAAGTTCACACATTTACTACACGCAGTGTTATTGTTGATATTTAAAGGTTTCAAAGGTGGTAAGTTTCTTTTGCGTTTCAGTATATATGTTGGAACCCATCTGTGGATCGGTCCCATCGGCCGATGGGTCTGCGCCATCTGCGGATGTGTTGTTCACCTTGAAGGTGAACCCATCTGTTTCCTATGCATCAATGGTGGATGAGTATGTTTATTTGAACCTAAAAATAAGCAATTGATGTCATAAATGTTTATAAAGCAGTCCCTGACATGTGGTTTAATCTGTTAAACATTTAAAAATCATCTCTGTTAAATTCCTACCACATGTAATTCCAATGACTGTGTACCTGATTGAAGAGCACCATTCTGTCAACACATTCCTTCAAGGTGAACAACACATCCGCAGATGGCGCAGACCCATCGGCCGATGGGTCTGCATTGTCATTTCTCGTGCATCCACAGATGGGTCAGACCCATCTGCCGATGGGACCGATCCACAGATGGGTTCCAACATATATATATATATATATATATATATATATATATATATATATATATATATGTATATATATATATATATATATATATATATATATATATATATATATATATATATATATATATATTGTTACGGACACGACTTTGATGTTAGGGTGGGCCGAGCGGAATGGCCGCCGTGTCCGCACAAGTTAACCGATTATACTCGAACGTTGCCGAGTCGCGCTACGCTGAATCAATGAAGGAAAAGGACACAACGGCTGGGACTAAAATGACACGACACCAAGGGTTCAGTTCTCAAGACCTCCGGAGGAGGTTATATTAGGGCGGAAGGTTAGATTACAGGAATGAGAGGGACAGCATAGAAAGACAGGCACTTAGACACACTCTTATAATAGCCCCAACAGACGACAGATAAACAGGACAAAAACTGACTCACACGGGGATTGATGGCAAGGAAAGGCAGAATCGATGGCTCCAGGTGCACCTGGGCTCAGGGCAGGATCGACCCGGTCCGGTCTAGAGATGCGGGGAGGTCGCAGCGCTCGGATGTGGTGATTGTCTTCTCAAGCTGGGGGCGCATCTGACGTCACGTCCGGTAAGTGGCTGCGTATATCCGGCGGGGAGTGACACGCCCTCGGCTAGTTAGCTCCGCCCCAGATGGAATCGGTCCGCCCTTCTTATTGGGTGCGGGGGGGGGGGTTACTGGCTCCGCCCCTGACGAGGAGCTGACAGCCAGCCCCTTCGTGGTAACCCCGTGGAGCGCATGGGCAATGGCGGCTAACCACGCCGGTGTGAGGACGCACACTCCCCGCACGCCGCGCCGCGCCCCTCTGTTGTTGTAGTTGTTGTTGTAGTTGTTGTTGTAGTTGTTGTTGTAGTTGTTGTTGTAGTTGTTGTTTGGGGAAGAAGATGGGAGGAGGTATGGGAAGGTCCTAAACTCACTACTGGTGCCATATAATCACATTCTGGTGCAACGAAGAGTCAGAATTAATGGAAACGAGTCCTTAACTGACATAGACTAAGAATAACTAGCAAGATGTCCGAAAGTTGTCTACGTGAGATGCGGTGGACCTGGGCACGACATTTAATGGGGGGAAAAAGGGGAAGGTCGGTTCTACAGAGTGTTGTTTACAGACAATGGGACTAGGGAATGGGGGATTGGGGATAGTTGGGGAGTATTGGAGAAATAGGGGAATATTTACAAGCGGATATGGAGGCCAAATGCCATATTCGCAACATTGCACCCTTCTCTACCCTCGGGGCGTCCCGACCCGATAAATTTTTACCTACTTTAGTGTGGCACGCAGATGTAGTTCCCTCTACTATTAACTCTACCCTGAGTGCGACAGTTTTACAGATATTCACAAATGAGTAAATATGTCCCCCTGCGACGTTGCACCCTTCTCCTTACAGAAACACACCCACAGGATAACCGAATCCGGAAAGAATTCGCAAACTAAACATACAGCCGGTAGGGAGCATTATTTACAAGACTACGCTGATATTTACACTACGATCCAGGACCTGTTTTTGGAGGGACACATGCAGATGTTATGCATAGAGAGAGCACGCATGCCAGCATCGATACACCAACCCACGAGTGCTCTGTGGCCTACGGCCTTTAATAACGCGCAGAGCACCCTTTCCCAGCACGAAAAGCACCACCCCATAACACAGTCAGCACCATCCGGTGCACCAATAAAGTGTTTATGAATCACCGGTGGTGTCACAGCCGGCTGATGTTCTGCCGCTGGTCTTGCCTTCGTGTGGTGCACTTGGTGTTCTCGCCTCTTTCAAAAAAATAAAGAAAGGCGCCAACCGCGTCCATTTCTTTATTGTGGCCGTCAGGGGGCCAACTGTTAGTGGTTCACCTTGTATGGCATAGGTGCCACGTTGACCCATAGGTCCATCCACGGGTGGTGCTTGGCCGCAAAAGAACTGCGGTCCATTGTGGGTGGCCACCAACATTGCGGTCCATATGGTGTATCGATCCAGGCAGCAAGCAGCAAAAGTGCAGGCCCACAACTGCGTAGCCAGCACCTCTCTCTCCTCTCTCTCTGCCCCAAAACCAGATCCTCGGAGGTGGGAGACAAAAGAAGCAGACAAGTGAGTAAGGTGGTAAGGGCGCAAAAGTGCACGCAATGCAAGGTAATGCACACTGGGGGCACATGGGAACCAGGTGAGACAGGTACGTTCCTACCGTACGCCCCCCCCCCCCCCACCAGGTAACCTACATGGCCCCTCCCTTACCCCTTACTGTATCCACAAAACACAACACTACCCATAAACATCTACTTTACAAATCAACAAACATCCCTACTGTCTTCCCCGTTCCTCCCATATACCAAATTCGTCTTCTCTCCCTCCGAACCAATCAAATTTGCCATTTTCAACTCTCATCAAAATTTGCCATCTCCAACTGCACATCAAAATTTGCCATTACCAATTCATCATCAGTCCCTCCTAGGGAGGGAGAGATGGAATCACCCCAATGTCTCATCCACGTCGTGATGCGTCTCACAAATCCAACAGCAATTCTCATTTCCTGCACACAGAACAAAGAAAACACAGGTGTGGAGTCATCATCATCACCACAGGCAAGTGGCTGCGTATGGTGCGACAGGTTCATCAATCCTAACTATTTCCTAAATGACTTTAACAACTTTACACTACCCGGGGTCTTTCTCCGGCCAAACCATTGGCCCTCTTACACTATGGGTTCTAAAAACCAATTCCCATTGGCCAAACTGTGGTGCTTTTCAATTTGGGGTCTCACTCCCCCGATTCATCTCTCGATGCCCTCGCACAATTTCTGGGCTGCGACGTGAAGCTCTCCTAGCCGGTCTACCCACCTGCACACCTCCACCACTGCAGATGCCTCCGAGCTTACCTGCTCCTTACCCTAACCTAACTACCTGGGGAAGGCCCTCTGGCGCTCTCCCCACTCGGTGCCCTCTCTGGCACTGGGCTACCCGGGTCCGTCCTCCGGATCCTCGGGCCCCATCCACAACTAACGGCTCCCAGAGCCCACCTGCGGCCTCACCTGGCCGACATCCTCACAGTGGTGGAGTGCCCAACCAACTACACACACTAACAGGCTACACGCCCAGCCATTTCCACAACACTAATGCACCCATCCACAATACCATTCTGTCACCCGCACCACAGATGCCAATATCCAACCACAATTTACCTGTACCCTCTACCTAACACTTACACTACCCGCCCCGGGTACTCGTGAAAGGGGTCCACTCTTCCCCCATCCACACCTTCGCACCATGCACACCACTCCGTACCACTTACTCCAACTCTCTCCACACACCTGTACCTGCACACCTGTGCTCTCACACCTGGTGCCACCTGCACCCTTCTCTCCCCAAGCGCATTTGCGCTGATCCACAACACTCACTACTCACACACTGCTCCACACACCTGTCCAGTTGCACACCTGTGCAATCACACCTGTTCAATTCTCACACACACACGGCATCATCTCAGCTAACTACTCCCTTCTGAAACTTGCGCTTCCCAGTCGTCCCTTTAAACTATTGCGCTCCCTCGTCATTATCATCCACACTAATCTACCTGCGTCCCCACTACAGGTATCAGTCACTACCTAACCTTATCGTCACCTAATGTCATCTTCGCTAGATCCCTATCAATATAACCTAACCCACCCGGGCTAGTTTTCACTGCCATCAACCCCATAAGCTATTGCTCCTTTGCCCCCACTATGGGAAGGGCGGCAGGGATGCCAGCCTTACCCACCGGGCCCATCGCTCACTACCAATTTTGCACATCAAATTTCAACAAATCAAAAATTTGGCCAATCACTGCCCATCATCTGCCAATCATTACTGCCAATCCCTTGCCAATCATCAAATTTTGTTTTTCTCTAATTTTGGGTCCAAAACACTAACCTCATCACCCAGTCTACTCACTAATGCCTCTCGGTGCGCCAATTCCTGTCCAAAGCCCGGCTTTGTAAAGCCAAGCCATGAATGCGGGTTGTTCTGTGCCAGCGGCTGGATGCGTCCGGCACTCGGTGCAGGGACAGGGGCTTACCCGGGCCAAGATCCCACGCACCATCTCGGCGTGGAGCCATCCAATGTCCCGATCTCGACCTGCCGGAATGCCTCAACAAAAAGTGGTCGCCATGACGACCCTTTCTATCGGGCTGCCCGCTCCGCCTAGTGGAGCACGGACGCGGCCGTTCAAAGCGAGGCCCAGCGTGGATCGCGCACGGCGGTCCTTTCGAACCCGCCGTGGCTCGGATCCCCGCTGGTTCTCGCGGCACGCGAAGCCCGGCACGCACCAAGGGCCCGATTCGGCTATAAGTCGCCCTAACCGCTAAACCGGTTACCGTCGACGCTTCACCTGGACGCTTACATGCATACGCTACCCCTTTCTTGCTCATACATGCAGCTGTTCCCATTCTCCTCGTACCATTCCTTACACACCTCGGTACACTCATTCCGCTCGCCGACTTGGTCACACACCCGACCACCGAACACTTTGGCACACATTCGCTGGTCGCACACCTCACCAACACACCTCTTCGCGCCCCCTCCTCGGTCACTTCCTCTGTGACAATCACAGGTGTGCTCTCATTCGCACACCCAACCACGTGCCTCACCACCAACTCAAATGTGCCTTCCCACACACGCTCTACCATTCCAGGTGTGCATCCTTCCATTCCAGGTGTACATCCTCGCTCACCTGTCACAACCAACTCACGCTCCTTGTCACTCTCACTACTCTCACCACCACTCTTGACAGCGCACTCACCCTTACTTTCGACGGCACACTCTTTCCTCATGCACCCGTCCGTTACACACCTTTCTCGCGCACACCCTCCCGTTACATCCTCTGTAACACTCACCACAGGCGTACACTTCCTCGTTACATCCTCTGTAACACTCACCACAGGTGTACACTCTCTCGTTACTTCCTCCGTAACACTCACCACAGGTGTACACTCTCTCGTTACTTCCTCCGTAACACTCACCACACCGCGCTTCCATGTACCCCCTCGCACACGCGCTTCGACCAACTCACTCTTGACGGCACACTCACTCCTCGGCGTGCACTTTTTCCTCACACACCCCATGGTCGGACATTCTCGCACACCTCTTTTTTCGCACACCTGACCTGTCACACACTTCACCAACGGCCTTTCACGAACACCCGGATCCAAACCAATCCCCAAGCCGACTGAAGCTTTCCCCACATCATATACATTGCCACTCACCTCCGTACTTCGTCTCCGCACCTCCTTTGCCACCTGCAAACTCTTTATTTGGTTAGTGAGCATCACATCATGATTTGAACACAGACCTTGTACATATTCCATTACCTCCTCCTGGATTTCTCTCTTAGTTTCTGTCCGTCTCTTCTTAATTTCACTCACCTCTTCTTCCACTTCCTCTAGTTTTTGTTTAACCTCTTTTATTTCTCGGTGCGTCCCCTCAAGTTCGTCCTCTAGGGCTACCGTGACCGTCTCTATGTGCATCCTCACCTGCCGGTCCTTCGTCTCCATCACTTCTGTCACCTCCTCCAACTTCTTCGTTAACCCCTCATGTACCATCTGACATTGCCTCTGCGTCGCTATTAATTCGTTTTTAATTTCTTTTTGTGTCGCCTTTAACCCTCCTACTACCGCAGTGTTCTTTTGAACCTGCTCCACTAACTTAGTTTGTCCCTCCGTCAGCTGCTCCACCTCCTCCGTCAGATCTTCTATTCCCCCTTGTAACTTTGCCGTATTATTTCTCACCTCTTTCTCCATACGCTTTTCCCCTCGCTTTACCTCCTCGCGCAGCCCCGAAACCTCCTCACTTACCCCTCGTCGTATTTCCTCCATCTCTTTTGTAGTTGCCACCCTCATCTGTCCCAATTCATCCCTCTGAGCATCCAGTTTGGTTTCTACCCCGATTTTCACCTCCTCTATCTGCTCTCCCATTTGTTTGATTTCCCTGGCAGATTGTTCCCCTATTTCCCGCAATTTGTCCTCCATCCTATTTTCTAACCCCATTAACCCATTTTTCACCCCCTCTAACTGATTCTCCTGGGCAGCCATTCTGTTTTCCACCCCCGTTAACCCATTCTTTACCTCTTTTATCCCGTTGTCTAACCCCTAAAAATTTTTGTCTACCTTCTCACCGGTAGCCCTCGCTTCGTCCCTCATTACCCCCAATTGGCCCTCCAATCGCTCACTCTGAGCATCCATCCGGTTCCCCATTCGCTCTCTCTGA
The DNA here is from genome assembly GCF_964187855.1 of Myxine glutinosa. Taxonomy (NCBI): domain Eukaryota; kingdom Metazoa; phylum Chordata; class Myxini; order Myxiniformes; family Myxinidae; genus Myxine; species Myxine glutinosa. The sequence goes on along the minus strand of NC_136261.1, from coordinate 207,773,219 downwards.
GCCCTCATTTGCTCACTCTGAGCCCTCATTTCCTCCCTCATTTCCTCGCTATTCTGGGCCATAAGGGCCTTCATTTGTATGAAAAAAAGGTCCAAATCTACCAGCGGCGCTACTACGGTCGCGGCAAAATTTGGTGCCGCTTCACCCACGTGCGTGAGGACGCCACTTTGCGCGTCTGATACTTCCGCAACCACATTGCTATTTTCTCCTCCTCCCTATCCTCCATATACATTTCCCCGAGGTCCTGGGTCGATTCCACCCTGTCTATTTCTCCCACCGACATCCGATCGCCTTGATTGTCCATGGCGCGATCTCAAAATTCGGGTTTCGCTTTATAAAACAAAATAAATTTCGGCAGCTTGTAATTTTGAGCGCGTTAAGCGCGCTTCGGGTCCGATTTCGGGTCCGATCTCCCTCCTCTACACCAAATGTTACTGACTAACACAATTGGTGTCCAAAATTTGGGCTAAATAAATTTAGTCCCAGGTTCGAATCCGACACTCCTGACAACCAAATGTTACAGACGCGGCTTTTAGATGTTATATTGACCGAGCGGTGGTGTATTTAACCGCGTCCGAACAGTTCCTCCCCGATTAAAACCCGATTCCACCCGACGTTGACCAGATCGCCCCACAGATATTCAATCGTGAAATCTCTAAAGCGACCGAAAGAGAATGAAAAAGAAGAAGAAGAAGAATACGGAGGAAGAACAGGTTTTATTATACACACACAAGCAATGGATGGAAGAAGCAGTAACACAGCGAATCCTTAACTTACACTATTCATTTTTACTTAGCCCCAAGACAAACGAGCAGGACAGGACGTTCACACTTACACAGGGGATAATGCAGGCAGGTAAGGCTTGAGATGGAGGCAAGGTCGGGAGGCCGCCGTTCGCAATTCCTTGCGGTTTTGGCGGGAAACCCTCGTCGTGTATCCGCTGTGGTCGACGGCACGCGCTGGTTCGGCACACCTGCTCCTCTTCTGGGGTGGGGCCGTCTCCCTCCTTTCAGCGCGTCTCTCCAAAGCTGGTCTCCTTGCCGAGTACCTCTCTTCTTTGGCTTGGAGCGTTTCGCATCTCACCGCCTCTCTTTGGTGCAGCCTCTTTGCTCCTCTCCCAGGGTCATCTCCAGCTCATCTCCCAAAGCAGTCCCTTGCAGTCGCTTTTATCACCTCGAGCGAAATCAAGCCGCCGACTCCGAGGGCACGCCTACCGGGTCACTCACCGCGGTGTTGATTGGCTGTTAGGGCTGGTTCACTCCTTCCCTCTTATGACGAGGTGGAGACACGCCTTTCTTCCCCAACCTTACCTCGTGGCCAATGGTGGTTTGAAGAAAACCGGCCAAAATGCGGAAGGCAATTGGAAGGGAGGTTTTGGGGAAATTGGAAGGGCCTACGCTTATTTTGTTTGATACAATGCAAAGTCAATCTAGTGGGAAAACACATACTTAGCCTACATGGAATAAGGAAATACACTATTTAAAAGATATATCGTGACCTGCGTGTACTTTTCATGCAATTTAACTAGGACACTGACTGCGACCATTATTTACATTACAGGGTGGTACCGTACGTTTGTAACGTTCACATTGTAACGTTTTCACATTCGTTACACTTCCTCCAAAATTGTTACACTTCTCAAAAACCGTTACACTTCTCAAATTCGTTACACACTTCTCAAAATCGTTACACACTTCTCAAAATCGTTACAGTATTTTTGGAATGTTGTGCTAATTTATCCTTTGTAGTTATTTACCGCCCTTCAAACCACTTATCTTCCTGCAATCGCAATGCAACATCAGCAGCTTTAAAAATTCCCTTTGCTCTCAATTCCTCTTGCACACGCTTCAGGTAATCTGGATCTGGATATCCGTAACTGCAAAACAGAGCCAATTCACATTGTAAGTTAAATACAGAATGAATTATATGCAATACAAGCAATTCTGTCAATCGGTTTAATCACACCACAAAGGTGTACTGTACATAAGAATGCCTACCTCCTTCCCCACCCTTCTACACTAGAGATCGTAGAATTGCTAGCAATCATCTTCAAAAGTGCAGGTAGTTGTGTCTGAAATACCAGTATGACATCTGCAATCTATTTCACTGACATCAGTAATAAGATGTCACCTTTTATCATTTCTGAACAAGTGAAACAGTAAGTTTTGGTACTTTGTTGGGAGGGTGTCCACAATCAACATCTATACCAGCTGTAAGAGTACAGGTAGTCTTGTGGCGAGATGCAAACTATTTTATGTAATCCAAAGAAAGGCCCAGCAATAGAAAGTAAACTCACCCAGATTATTATCACATCCTTCAAAGAAAAATGTCAAGAGCTGTTTTCCGGGAGTGAGATATCATCCTGTGACACTAAACTTTCTTCAGTGTCTGATAATCGTAAGAACCAATCAAACTTGGTGGCCCACACTCTCCACCATGCGCTGCCTTCATTAAGAAACTTCAAGCGTACAAGTCTTAAAGTAACATCATTCTACAACATCACCCTGTCGCTCTGCAGGAAATATTCAATTCTCACTTTGTTCCCCCACAAGGACTGGCATGCATATCTCCAAATTTATTTCTGTGTGTATAATCTCTGGAGCTACCGTGCCTCACTACCAGCTATAATCTATCTAATACAGGTCATATATTTAGGCATCGTTAAAAAAATAAAACTCGACAATGCATTCCAAAGATGCTGATTTGGAATCTTACAGCATTGGTCCTCCGTGAATGCTGGTTTTGTGATGAATGTCATTCCAAGTGACGACGTCGTCCATGCCGGTTGTACGGGAAGTACCAATGGTGAAAACGAGCCGCTGTTTAAAAGCCCTCTGAAGCAACCCCAGGACATGGCCTCCCTCAGGGTTGTCTGGTAGGAATGCTGTGCAGAATGTTCCATGATAAGGGTGCCCTGGATGGGGATGTTCTGCCTGTGGATGTGGAACATTGCCAACGAATCATACCAAAATACTCAATTTGGTGTCTAAGACTGCGATACATTCGATCGTTACTTATCCAATCGCAACCAAACTTGACAGGAGAACTAAAGGTCGCACGATGGAGGTTGTAGTGACTTCATTTCCCCTCCCTCCTCTCAAAGAGGATTTCCCACCTTCGGCGAAATCCGTGTTAAGTTGCCAAATTTTGGCATTTTTCCAAGGCCGCTTCTCATAACAAAGGTAATTTCTGTGTGTATAATGATAAGAACTCATTATAAGAACACAATATTAATGTTGTTGCAAACCAATATTAATACTAACAAAAGGGAGAAATGCTTTGCAATACATGTCCCCTACCGAGTAATCATGCCTTAATTTGGCCAGTGTATAATGCTGCTTTCTGTGCTGGCAATAATAAAAAATAACCTGATGGACATACGCATACCTGAAGCACAAACATGCATACAGCTTATGAGAATATATAAATACATCGTGGTTAAATACCTGGAATCATTCCAATTACACTGGGCCATGGACTGTCACCCAGGCCTAAAGCCTAAGGCCTGCCAATCTGTGCTGCTTCATGGAATGGTGGCACATGATTTTAATTGGGGTGGAGTCAGACCAGCTGTCCAGCCAATGGGTGTAAAGCAGTGGGGTGGAGTCAGGGCAGCTGAAAACGAAAACTGACCCATGTATAATATGTGATGTTCTCTATGTCCATAAAGTACATAACTGTGGAAAATTGGGGAAACGATCCACCCCCGACCGCTACCCGGTCCCGCATATCCAGGACTTTTCCGCCCGGTTGGCGAACACGACCGTGTTTTCCAAGGTGGACCTCATCCGGGGCTACCACCACGTCCCCGTACAACCGGGCGATGTCCCGAAGACGGCCGTCATCACCCATTTCGGCCTCTTCGAGTTCCTGCGAATGCCTTTCGGGTTGAAGAATGCGGCCCAGGCGTTCCAACGGCTTATGGACAGCGTCTTGCGTGACTTACCTTTCATCTATGTCTACCTGGACGACATCCTAGTCGCGAGCGCGTCCCGGGAGGAGCACCTGCTCCACCTCCGCACGCTTTTCGAACGCCTGGGCCAGCATGGCCTAATCATCAACCCCGCAAAGTGCCGTTTTGGCGTCGCCACCATCGACTACTTGGGGCACCGCATCACCAGGCACGGGGCCGTCCCTTTACCGGCCAAGGTGGAGGGGGTCAGGGATTTCCCGCGACCCCGCACGATCAAGGGGCTCCAGGAGTTCCTGGGCATGGTAAATTTTTACCACCGATTCGTGCCCCATGTCGCCCAGCTCCTCCGCCCCCTGCACGAGGCCCTCCGGGGCAAGCCGGGCAAAGGTGACATCGCCTGATCGGAGCCGATGGCCGCGGCGTTTGCGGGCGCGAAGCTGGCCCTGGCCAACGCCACCATGCTGGCGCACCCAGCGCCCGATGCACCGATCGCCCTCACCACCGACGCGTCGGACTACGTGGTGGGCGGGTGCACGAGCAGTGGGTGCGTGGTGCTTGGCAGCCGCTGGCGTTTTTTAGCCGGCAGCTTTGCCCGCACGAACGCCGCTACAGCACCTTCGACCGTGAGCTGCTCGGGCTCCACCTGGTGGTCCGACACTTCCGCCATCTGCTGGAGGGCAACCCGTTCACGGCTTTCGTCGACCACAGCCTTGTGTTCGCGATGGCCAAGGTCGCCGAGCCATGGTCGGCACGGCAGCAGCGTCACCTCTCTGCCGTGTCGGAGTATACGACGGACATCCGTCACGTGGCGGGTAAAGACAACCCGGTGGCGGATTGCCTTTCCCGGTCCGTCGCGCACGCGGTCCACCTCGCGATCGACTATGCCCGGATGGCGGAGGCTGTGCACACACGACTCGACTCGAGTCGTGTGTGCACAGCACCACAGCATCACACTTAACGCAGAAACGGGATGAACGCGACATTCACCAGCACATATTAAACGAAAAGGTGATGAACCCCCTTCCTCCCCTTCCTCTCCTGCCTCCACCCCCTCCCCCCTACCCCCCCTTCCATCACCCCTTTCCCCCCTGTCCCCCCAACACTACTTCTGCTAGTCATCTACCAAAAAAATCTCGTAGTTCTCTCTCTGCACCTAACATTTGTATCCCGTTATCACTCAGCAGGTATGCTGGTTGTCCTCCAATACAAAAAATTGGTGTAATACTTGCACGAACTCCATGGTTGAACAGTCCACTGCTAGCTCGACATTAACTGCTCCCGTATTTACAGGTGAAGATGACCCCGTCGTGTTTGGTCATCTTATTATGTCCAACCTTCACAAGGTATGGACCAAAGTCATCACAGGATGTGTAGTGGGAAGGTGGAGTAAATGGTGCCGTGTGATGCCTTGGTAAGTTGGCCATCACCTGATATTCTTCTCGATGCTCCATTTCTCGGCAAAATACACATCTTAACCTGATAGACTTGGTGAGCTGTTCGTCTGGTCTTTGCTGCCATGGTTGCCACTCCATTGTACCCATACTGGTGCATCTGATGTGTAAACAAGAAAGATATCCGATTGCGATGTGGAAGTAGTGCTGGATGCTTTGACTCACAGGACATCATAGATTCATCTGCCCTACTGCCAACTCTGATGGCTCCCTCGTCATCCAAAAAGGGGCTCAGGGTCTTGAATTCACCTCTATCAAGGCTATGTCGAAGGGTCTTCTGGGCTTCTTTGATCCAGAAACTCCCAAGCGTTTGTAACTCATGCGGTGTAAGAGGTCCCTTTGTTTCAGTTGTGGCAATTTCTTCATTCAACTTCGTCCGACATTTAGCCTGTAGTTGGTCCCCACATCTCATTACCCTGCGCTCGCAAAGCGATAAACGGGGTGAAGCATTCAGGTACGTACGTGTGCTGTGTGCCATATGCGTCTGCATTTTAAAAATTCATTTTCTCGGCAACCGTTGGTCCGATTGACATGAAATTTTCACCATGGGAGTGCTCTTCCTTTAGAATATTTTAATGATAATCATGACGTCATGTCATTTGGTACAGGCGCCATCTTGGGAAAAACCGAAAACCTTTGCACCTCTATATCTCCAAAACCGATGAATGGAAAAAATTGAGACACAGCTCATTGTAAAGAACTCTCCATGGAGAATAACATATGTTAATGATGACGTCATTGGTGCCATAATTGTGACGTCATAATTCGACAGGGACAACACTTAGTCTGATCAGTTTAAAATGTATTGAGCGTGATGTCTGCAACAATTATATTAGAGAATTAGTGGGGCAGATATGTAACAAAAATTGCACGAGATGTTCACATCCGGCAGAAAGTTTGAAATTTTGCATACAGGGGTATTTTGACATGCTGAGTTCAAAAATTGGCGGATCCAAGAGGTCTGACCAATGGACAGGCCGCCATCTTGAATTCCAATATGGCTGCCAAGACGAAATGTTGATAATCCCTATCTTGGGTTCTAAATGACCTGTGGTGCTCAAATTTTGTACACAAGGGTATGTTGACATGCTGAGTTCAATAAGGCAATAATTTGAAATGTCTGACAAATGGTATGGCCGCCATTTTGAATTCCAATATGGCCGCCAAGACGAAATGTTGAAAATCCGGGGTTCTTTGCAAAAGCAATACCAATTCAATGGATCCTAGTTGACAAATCATATAACAAGTCAAAGAGCTCATTTCAAAGTATATTTCGTACCAGTTGGCAGCCGTAACATGCTGCAAGCTTTTTTCCATCCATTTTACTTCTCCTACTACTGCTCATCTCGGAAGCATTGTCCAGAGCAGAAACATAGTTCTGTGCATGGTAGATTAGCAGCAGGACATTTGCAATTTCCAGCACACCGTTTTTTACACTTGCACTTGATCAGCTCTCGGCACCCTTTTGACGCCTCTGGCATTACTGTCCAAAATGGATGCCAGACATCATCTGCATTTTTAGCCCATCCCCAATCTGCAGGTGAAGGCAGCTCTGGGTTAGCAATTTGGGACTGTCCCCAGATGTGACCGGCCTGAAAGACTGCCCTCTTCACATGTTGACGCAGTGCCTCTTTTGTCGGTGGAATATTTTCCGATTTCCCTGAGCAAACAGCTGCTTGTGTGCTTCGTTCACTTTCTTCAGAGGGGAAGTTCTACTGTACAGAACAACGAAGAACCTCTCTATGTTGTCCATGTCATTATCTGTTACTTCCGCTGGTGCATGTGAGAGATGATTGAAGACCTCCCCCAAGTTTGGCATGGAATTCCATATGCTCCACACAGTCTTTTTGCCAATCCCACATATGGCAGAAACAGTATCGCATCCGGAAACAGTATGCAGGAATAGAAGCCCCCATGAGCGTTCAGGGCCAATGTGAGTCGCAATAGTGTGAGCAGCAATGTGCCTGAAATAGTTTCCATGTCCAAATGCCAACCACATTGCACAACCGTCCATAATCCTTGCCATTGCGATAGCCAACACAACCACATCCGTGTCTGTTGCATGAATGACGATACTTCTGTACCCCTGCTGATATGCATGCCAAGCATGTAGCATCATTCGTGAATCAGCCTCTTCATGCGTACATGGTTGAATTTGAGAAACATCAGAAGGGGGCTTTGATTTAACCTCTTCTTCTAAGGTTGTAAGAAGTGTTTTTCCCTCTGGAATAGGCATCGTTTGCAGGGAATCAGCAAGGAAACTGAATAATGTCTTTTTGTTGGAATCTACACGAAGGAAGCTGCTCCAGTTTCGTGGCACGGATGTCTGTTCAGTCACATGGAGTGGTATGCCAGTGCCACGACCAAGCCTGGTGCCTTCTTTGAGACTGTACGTTCTGTAGGTGTCCCACACCACATCAACACGCATCACAGTCCCCTCATTTAACTTTCGGGCAATGTACGGAAGGACCTGTTTCTGTGCATAGTCACCAAATGTCCTGATCACACTGTTGCACTTCTTAGGCTCCAAATGATGGACTAAGGCAGCCCCATCGAAAATACGAACTTCTCCTTTGGGCGCATCACGAGGACGTTGTGCTAAAGCTTCCAAACAGGGCAAAAGATCAGCCTTGCCGGTTGGTGGCCGCATTGTATTGATACCTTCAGCCAATGCAGGTGGCCACCCATGACACTCATATTCATAAAATGTGTTAAGATCACCATCTCTAGTTTGGCAAGAAATGTACATTCGTGAGAAGAGCTCCACATTACTTTTCATACGTGTAATCTTCGCCTCAGACTTTCCAGGTGTTTTCTTGGGCTTCGATTTCAACAGTGGCAGATTGTTCTTTGAAATGCTATCATAGAAATTGTCAGAAGGATCCTTGATTCGCTGCCCCACAAATCCGTCAAATTGTGTTTTGCCAGTGTCCTCCATGGATCGCACTGCGGCTATCACTTCATCAGGCATGATGACCTTTGTGTCAAGCACATACAAGTCATTACTGTCTTCCGCAAACGGGTTTCCAAGTTTTTCAAAGGAACTGATTGCATTATTGAGATCTGATGCAAAGGATTTCTGGACACTAGGCAATTGTTCGTGGTGGCGGACATCAGTTTGCCTCTGTCTTTGAAACTGGTCCTCAAACTCATTCAGGATTCTGGCTATTTCTGCACCAGCTACCATCCACCGGCGAAGAGCCCCTTCATTCTCAGTAATTCCAATGACTCCACCATCACCTTTCACATAAGCGTTCTGCTGTTCGTGTATCTGATCGTGTGCCATAGCAGAGAACTTGTGTGATGACTTCTGAGTGACAAAGTTCCCCTTGACAAATTCACGATGGATATCCATGGAATCGTTTGAAAGTTCCTGAAGGTCTGTTACATGCACTGTCAACCATCTGGCGTAATGGTAATGGTCCATGGCAAACATCCACGGAATGATCGCCGTGAGAGTCTCCACATAGAGCGTGTAGTTGGCTTCCCGTTGTGATCTTATGAATGCCAAGAGAAGACACTCCAACTGCAGGACTTTATTCCAGTAGCAAAACTGGGGGTACTTTGTAGCCATCTTCTTGCTCCAAAGATCAAATGATTGTAAATCTTCAGTTTCACATGTTTTCCGGTAGTCATCGTATGCCTTTCGCTGCAGAGCGTACAACGCCGCTACTGTGACTTGGTGTGCCCATTGTGACCTCGATATTTGCAAACCTTTGTGAAGACTATCTGCTCTTCCCTCTGTTGTTACACCAGCACTGGTCATTACACTTGCCCAGCCACTCCCCTCCAGGAAGCTGCCGATCGCTTTCAACAAGGCCATCTCTACATGAAGTCCTCCCATCATCACAACAAACTTGTCTTCACCATATATACCTGGCCAAGTCCATTGAATCTTCTTTGCAATTGCATAGAGTGGTTGATCAACGGTCAGAACTGGAACTTGTCCGGGGTTTACTAGTTCTGTCGCCTGCTTGATTAAATTCATTCCATGCTTCACCATTGCCAATGTGTGAGCACTCTCGCGGAACAGAGGTAGCAGTCCTGTAATTGCAGGAGGCCGAGGAACTTCAACCTGCAGATTTGCCATGTATGCTGACCAGGAGATATTATCTTCACTCTCAAGACCTTCCTTCTCCTGCAGGCTTTGTACAAACGAAAGCCACTGACTTTCTTTGTCCTGTATTCCGGAGGACACACTTGGAGTGGATGGACCTTTTGGTTTTCTTGGAATGGGATTATTAGTTGGAAATGTTTCAGGAGGCACATCACTGTAAGATGCAGGAAGGGCGGCTATGGTTTTGGAGCGCTGTTTGTTCTCATTCTCAGTGACATTCTCATGATTTCGAATGCTGCCACTTTTGTCATGTGAAACATGTTGTGTCAGTGATAACGCGGTTCCATGAAATGAACTTTGTGCTGATGCTGATGATGGGTTGTGATCTATGTTGTCTAGGTTGCCTGTTGTGAATATTCCACTTCACAATTTTGTTGGACACACAACGCCGTCATGTTTGTATATTTCTATGACTCTGTTGGCCTCATCTGTGGATACCTCCAGTATGCGATCATAGGAAACACACAAACCATGTTGAAAAAGAACGTCAACGAGATCCCGTTTCCTTGTTTTGCTATGAATGAGAAGACCCAGGTAAAGTGGCAGTGATGTTTCACGTTTCAAATTGTGACGTACTGCTGTAGTTTCCAACCTTCCTCGTTTCATAGTGTTGAATGTTACAAGTTGAGTTAAGGATTGCACAGAGACGCCTCCCTTGTTGTTTGCGTTTTGTTTTTGTATGTTTGTACCAGCAAGAATCATTTCCATCAACGCTGCCAATGATGGTGGTGAGTTGTTATATGATTCGTTAACTAGGGATCCATTGAATTGGTATTGCTTTTGCAAAATATCTTTGCGCACAATCTGGGCAGCTCTCATGAGAATGACCGCGTCGTTGTCAGAGCTTTGTCTACAAGCATGCAATAAAGCTTCACCAATGTCCTCTTTGAATGACAGTGCCACTTCATGGTTGCTCTTATGTGCCTCAAGTTGCGGAAGGTGTCTGAGCAGCTTGTCCTTAAGGTGAGTTGAATTAATCCTCTTTGAGATATCACCTCCCAGTTGTGCCAGACGTTCTGTATAAAGCTTTGTGAGATCGGCTAACTTGAAAGTGTAACTGTCATCTGTACACTTCATTTCTTCCAAATAGGCTATCAATTCGGCCAAAGCTACTGATTCTGGTGGCATATTTTCACTTGAACTGGCTTCCTCATTCTTTCTTACAAATGATCTGTATCGAGTGTGGAGAACAGTCATGCACTTCTTGTGATAAACAGCATCTGATGCTGTCATATCACCTACAGACAATTTAGCCAGGAGTTTTGTATCCCTCAATTCTGTTGCCATCAATCGAACATTGGAATCTACATTTTTTGTTGCCGCTCTGTGGACTATTTCTTCATCTATCTATAATTCCAGTAATCTCTGTGTGTATGTATGTCTGTATGTCTGTGTTTCTCGACAACCACGGGTCCAATATACTTTAAACTTGCCAGGTATATTGCTGGGGACCCGAGGATGTGCCTTTTCAAGGTTTCATATTAATCGGAGAAGTAGTTACCGAGCTATGTCCAAAAAACGATTCAACCAATCAGAGAGCAGCGAGCTATCACGTGTGCCGAACGTGGCGAACAGACTCTGCCTCGGACGGCACATTTGAGAGCGTATTCATTTATTTCACGTTGGCAAACTATGTTGCCGCTATGTTGGCGTTAAACTATGTTTTAAAACTAATTAAAACTAATTTGCGATTCTTTCGCTTTCCTGCGCATTTGTGCACGCTATGGCGATTTCTTTACCAAACTCCGCAAGCCGTTCGCTTTGGACCAAACCATTTCATGTAAATAGAGGGGGGGGATTGTCACCGTACTCGCAAGCCGTTCGCTTTGGACCAAACCATTTCATGTAAATAGAGGGGGGGGGATTGTCACCGTACTTGCAAGCCGTTCGCTTTGGACCAAACCATTTCATGTAAATAGAGGGGGGGGATTGTCACCGTACTCGCAAGCCGTTCGCTTTGGCTTTGCGAATGGACCAAACCATTTCATGTAAATAGAGGGGGGGGGGATATAATTTTAGATATATATATAGTACGGGCATGCCCTAGTTACTGATAATGCTATCACAAAAGAAACATGTGCTAGCAGTACTCTGTTCAACGGATGGAGATTTGAAACTTGTTCTGAGTCTTTTCTTAACAGGCGAGTAAGTTTCTTCACCAAGCTTAAGGTCTGAACTTTGCTTTCTTTCCCTTGATTCAGCCCTGGCCACACGAGAGCTGCTGCACTGCACATAACAGTTTTTGTGCCATTTGGCAGCATGCGCAGCTAGGGTTTCTGCAATACCGCAACCATCATCTAGTCGGGAAATGTTTATCCCGCAAGGCAAGGCACCTAAATCATTCAATGCCTTGAGATTTTGAGCAAGATTCTCGTAGACGTCTAGACACGACTGATTGCTGCCCTTACGTGCATCTCTTAGTGGTTCATTTTCAGAACGTTTCTGGCAAAGAGCGCAAATGTTCCAGTCTGTTGGCATTGGAATTGTTGACGATGTTTTCTTTGATTTCGACATTGGATCTGAAAGAGAAAAAACATTAACAAAATAAATTATTGGAATGTCATGTGAATGTTCAGTTCCGGCAGAAAGTGTTAAATTTCACATACAGGGGTATTTTGGGGCGCTGAATTTCCCAAATTTCTACTGCCTTCGACAAAATTACAAACCCATCAGTAGATTTGAGATGCAACAATTTTCCAGTTATCATAATAATGCTCAAATGATTTAACATTATGACATTACCGTACACTGTGCTATTAAAGCAATGAAAACATCGATGTTTGTCTTGGTGGCCATATTGGAATTTAAAATGGCGGCCATACCGTTTGTCAGACATTTCAAATTATTGCATTATTGAACTCAGCATGTCAACATACCCTTGTGTACCAAATTTCAGCGCCACAGGTCATTTAGAACCCAAGATAGGGAATTTCAACATTTCGTCTTGGCGGCCATATTGGAATTCAAGATGGCGGCCGGTCCATTGGTTAGATCTCTTGGATCCGCCAATTTTTGAAATCAGCGCCCCAAAATACCCCTGTATGCGAAATTTCACACTTTCTGCCGGAAATGAACATCTTTTTCACATATCTGCCCCACTAAATATAAATTTATGATGTCATCGCTCATGTGGTCTGGCAGCCATATTGGATCAAATAAAAAAATGTTCAAAAACAGAAGAGTTGCCTCGCAACAAGTTGACTGCGCAGGGTAAGTGTTCGATGAATACCATGTAGTTTTTCTCTGCAACTATTGATCTAATGGACACAAAATTTTCAACATGGGGGCACCTCCTCCCATTTGGAATGATTTTCGATTTTTTTGATTGCCAGAGAGACAGGCAGACTTAATTATTTTTTTTACCTTACTGCGCATGTGTGATTGGGACAAGATTCCATACACTTTGCCAAATTCAGAGCGAAATTACTGCTAAACTGCAGGTTCGTGTTCCGATTCATGTTCTATAGTGTTCAAAATTTAACATTCAATTGAAATTAAGGATCATAATAGATCATAGACTGACGTCTGTAGACAATATGAACCAATTGCTTAACCTCGCTATTCGCTTCGTGCGCAGAGTAAAAATAATGTCGAGAAAGATATTCTGGGGAAATGATGAGCGAGTGAACTGAACCAGCAACGTGGTAAAGTCTGGCCAAGACAGTCATGCACATCAAACTCTAGCCCAGTGAAGATAACATACACAGCACGATTAAATGCCACAGAACAAGTAAGCTACATTGTGAATAAAGGACAGTAATTAGCATTTACAGTAAACAAACCATTAAGCAGATTAGTAAGATCCTCAAATTGGAGAAACACTGTTTTGCTGTTCCAATGCAGGTTCGCATTCAAAGCTGTTTCGTTCATTTCACCTGCATTTGCAGCGCACTTGGGCAGTACGTGGGACGTTCTAAAATATAAAAGATCAACGAATGATATATCCACAGTCGACAAACGAAATCCCACAGTCGTCCAAGACACACCAACAAGCATAATAGAATGAGTTGTAGCGGCTACCGCTGGGTTTACACAATCGCCTTGCACCTACCAAGGACGCGGAGCGATCACCATGCCGGGCTCGTCCAGGACGCCCGGGCAGGCCCGCGCTCAACTTGCCAGGCCTCGGCCGGGACGCCCGGGCATGCCCGGGCATGCCCGGCCACGCCCGCTCGACTTGCCAGGCCGCGTCCGGGACGCCCGGGCATGCCCGCCCTCGACTTGCCAGGCCGCGGCCAGGACCCCCGTCCCCCGGCCACACCCCCTCTCGCCTTTCCCAGGCAAACGCTCCGGGATAATGTGTGTATATATATTGCTGCCCGATAAACGGGCTTTTCAGAGTAGCCGAGTTGTTTTGTGACAATAAAGAAACTCGGACGAATTCCAGCTTTTTGTCGTGTCCATTCTTCCGACTACGTGGGAGCACAGCTCCTTCACCATCATATCTTTTCCTTTGAGATGTGTTTCATATTTACACAGAAACACAATTTTAAAAAATAACAAAAAATAAATGAGCAGAGAGACTTGGTGAAGCATTAAATAGTCTGAAACCCCTCAGGTGGTTTAAGTCTGAGTTGAAGGAATTATATTCATAAAATACGTTTTTTATTTCCCTCATTTAATTGATTACCCACACACATATATACAGGGAACTCACGCCCCTCCCCTCCTCGTCCCCCCCCCCACCCCCATGCTCCATGCCGCTCACTCACTCGGAACAACTCACGCCCCTCCCCTCCTCGCCCCCCCCCACCACTCCCCCCCCCCCCCCACCGCTCCCCCCCCCCCATGGTCCATGCCGCTCACTCACTCGGAACAACTCACGGCCCTCCTTACACCGTTCACTCACTCGGAACATCTCACAGCCTTCTTTATACTGTTAATGCACACGGAAAATCACATTGTTCACACACCACTCACTCGCACAATTCACTCCACAGTTTTCCCTGCTCACTCCCTCATACCACGATATTTTGGTAAGAACAGAATAGATCACCAAATTTGGACCACGTCCAGACAGCTATTTTCATTTGTAAATGAGAAACTGCATAAAAACATTTTATTCACTCAATTTTTGGGCCGGTCAAGATCTGGGGTCGGAACAAATGCCCTATTTGCCCCCGTTATAATCCGCCATTGAGTCAGACAAGCCTGGTGTTGGCTTAGCGTTTAGGGTGCCGGCTTGGGATCCCAGGATCCTGAGTTTGAATCCCGGTCGATCGTTCAATTAATGCCAGGGGGGTTGACTCAGCCTGTCATCCTTCCGAGGTCGGCAAATTGAGTACCAGCTCTGGTAATTGGGGCACTGCATCAGTGGCACTGACGCGCTTCCAGAAAAATGATGCAATCAGCAGCCACAAGCTGCATACGAAATAACAACAACATTGACTCAGACCATAGCCTTTTCAAATAGATCAAACATGTTTGGAAATCAGCAGTTATTTGCATCGCTGATGCATGCCATTCATGCATGTGCAGACTGGGAAACTGCCATTATTTACAGTCTGTTGTGGATTGCAAGGTAACTGCAGTATGTGTAATTTACGAAGGAAAAGGGCCCAGAATAAACAGAAATATAACCCCACCCCACCAAAAAAAATTGGACCGCAGGTCCTGAAGCTCAGCTGGATCAGGAGCAACAGTCACTCAAACCCCCCACAGAGCTCCTTACACCCTGATGTTTTAATGCCGTGAACACACTTTGGTACATCATGGGCGATGAAGGTTGTGATCAAGTTTCATTGGAATTGTTTGTATAGTTTCGGAGAAGAGAGCAAATACCTATCTTGGGGTGGGCAAAAACACCCCTGTAGTTCCCCTTGATGAGCGCAGATTTTTATGCGGTCAATACACTTTCATGAGGCATCAGAAATGAAGCTTGTGGCCAAGTGAGGGGTGGAAAGGGGACTTGAGGGGGGGCACATCCCGATCTCCCGATGGACCGAGGACCGGCTGAGGATGTTGGACGAGTTACTGACGAAGAAGAAGAATGGCGTCGTGTGCTCTGAGAAAGCGTTGAGTTTAAATGAACAGTTTCGTGTCTATTTGCACTCCATGTTTAATGAAAGTTTATTGAAAATAAAGGATTCGTCACAGACTGACAGGTTCTGCTGCGACAAGTATTTTCACTGAATGGGATATTAAAAGCAGAGCAGAATCCGCAGGCGGGAATCCGCTCCTGTTTACCTCAATCCAAATCGATGTTCTGCGAACATTAATTATTATTATTATTATTACTAGCCGAAACCCGTGGAACATCCACGGAAGGGAGGATGTGGTGTATGGATAGAGTGTACCACTATGGATGGCATAGGGGATTTGCTTGTCCGAGTAAGAGTTAGGAAGAAAGATGAGAATGAAGAGTGCGTATATTAACAACGTATTTATTGCAATCTACTTAAATGACAACGCTACGATATACTTTTGAAAAATGAATGGATTCGTAATAGGAATCGGCATAGCACCACTCTGGCCATTTTTTATGAGACTATATGGTGTGGGTTGGATTTGTGTGAACAAAATCAAGAAAAAGGCGACACTTTGTAGAATCCTTTGTAGAATCCAACTTACACTGTGTATAAAGTGTCACCTCCTGACTTTGTATTTTATATTGTTAGAGACAAAACAAACACTAAATAACATAGCCACATACCAAAAACGTGTATTTTCAATTTTCACTTGTGCAAAAATGCTTCTCACAATTACATCGCCTGTGCGTCGGCCTGTGATTGAGCCAGAGAGTTGGCCTGTGAGTCAACTTCCTTTCCAATGTCTGCAAGAATTGAAATACTGATTGTGAATGTGTAAAATTATATGAAAGAAGAACATGCATATCAATAGACGATGCCATTGAAAAGGAGAGCAGCTGTCAATAGAAAAGGATGTCTGACTTATCAATTTGACATTATTGCACAGGAAATGACAAACAAAGAAACAGTTCATTTCCATCGGGTAATATTACGATGAGAGATCAGCCGATACCTTTATTATGTCCATCAGCATCCATGGCACTTAGGAAAAAAAAAACCGTGGCATCAGCCAGCCGCAGCCAACTATCACGTACCGTCTCGAAGTCAATGCCATCCTTTTATCTCTTCGTATACACCTCACTGATTTCTACCTTATCGTGAACAGGGTAAAGCCTACTTTGATAATCATGAACGGTGGCAGATGCAGGAGCGAAACGTAAGCGTAGGCCTCGGCCCTACCTATCCAGTTGTTGTTTCCGTTGTGTAAGGGGGGAAAAAAACAAACATTTTGGTCTCAGACCTTTGAGAGTACGTCGTTCCGTGAACTTTTTGAACGGGCCTCGTATGCCATGCTTCGTCAACGTTGGGTTGTTTTAAAATGATTTGAAGGATTAACTTAAGCACCGTGAATAGAGCAGATACTGATGGGCTGCTGATCGGTTTCACTTCGTTGTTATATATGGAAGAAATTATGGTAAACCCACCTGATGAGGTTAGCGTGCACCGCCATCGATGACACCGGCACAAATGGCGGAACAGATGGATTCTTCTTCATCGCATTGCATCGCATTCTCTTCCTGTGAAACTGTTTCATAGAACTGTGTCGTTTATGTACATTTTTATTTTATTACATTCACGTCGTTTCACATTCTCGACTTCGTGGAGCTTCAATGTGGTTCAAAAAAATAAAATAAAGATGGATTCTTCTTCATCGCATCGCATTCTCTTCCTGTGAAACTGTTTCATAGAACTGTGTCGTTTATGTACATTTTTATTTTATTACATTCACGTAGTTTCACATTCTTGACTTCGTGGAGCTTCAATCTTTTGTGGTTCAAAAAAATAAAATAAATATGGATTCTTCTTCATCGCATCGCATTCTCTTCCTGTGAAACTGTTTCTCCATTTAACGTTTCCAAAATCAAAACTTCAAAAACTTCTTCACTTCGATTCGAAAAAACTTCAAACTTCAAAAACGTTCCCAAAACGTCACTCCATTTAACTTTATTAAAATGACGATAAAGACCATTTGACCATCGCCTTCGCCCAGCAGACGCCAATACGATGGTGTCGTAAGATGGCGTCGTATCGGCCGATAATCGGATGCTTTTGGGTCCCAAAGTCGGCGAATTCAGATTTTTCGAGTATGGCTGTACGTGATAAACAAAGAGCGCGGTTCGTAGATGGAAAATGCATTAGTGCCGTGGGCATGGGGTCACTGGGTGCGGCGTAAAAGGGATAACAAAGTCGAGTCCTTACGGTATTATTATATAGATTACGGACGTTAAAATCACCTTATTTAAATTTCACGATGTGCAAGATAAACATTTCACAATTTACCTGGTAATTCTGATCACCCTGGGTCCTGGGACCAGTTTGTGCCCCAAGTCTTTCACGAACTAGGTGGTCATGACTGATGTTCGACTGAAGCTGGTAGAAACTTGGAAATTGATCTGGATCTCAGGGATAGGTCTCCTCACCTTCACAATGGACTCTTTAACATCCACCAACGAGGACGAGCAAACGGGATACCTAAGGGACGGCGGAACATTGGTGCAGGCCCTCCCCATTTATTTATGTTTTCGTGGAGCCCGCCATGTTATTTAAGCGGTGCCGAGCACTCCGTTCCGTTGCATGGGCGGTTTTAAATTTCAAATAAATGTTGTTTGAGCGGTTTTAAATTTCAAATAAATGTTGTTTGAGCGGTTTTAAATTTCAAATAAATGTTGTTTGAGCGGTTTTAAATTTCAAATAAATGTTGTTTGAGCGTTAGTTGCCGCTTGGTAACTGAACACACCTGCTCAGGTGTGCATGCTGTGGTGTTCTTGTGTGGATGTTTCCGAATTCCGACAACGTTCTTCAGGAAACATCATCTCAAGGAATGTCGAGTGAAGGAAATGAAACTGAAGATAATCTCCAGAGGTGAGCGCCTTGTATAAGTCCCGACTTCCCCGTTAAGTTTGACGTAAACGGCAAGAGTGACGTCATGCATTGCATTGGCAACAGGGTCGCAACAAAACTGTTACAGTTATCTGTTATTGTGACGTCACGTCGCTTAGGCAATCTGAGCAAACGGTGAGAAGACGTTTGATTTCGAGGAGAGTTAAGAAACATTCTTAATAGATCGAAATGTTTTTGACGGAGATCCTGAAAAGGCTCGAACGGGAGAGGATGGTGAGTTCCACATCGACATCAAATACTGTGCAGACCACAGAGCTGCTGAATGTTCCATGTGCGGTTGTTTCTTCATTTAGTATGAATGGTCGATCACAGTATGTCAGCATCACGTGCCGTTATCCCGGTCAGAATCCGACACTTTTGTTGTGGGGAAGTGTGACGCATTCGCAGCCCTGTGTGCGCGCCCTGCGCATGCGTGTCCGGGTCTCTTCACACAGAACACGTTCGGCATTCATTGCAAAGCACTCAGTGCATCTCTTCCGAAGTATGTTCCACAAGAACACCCTCAGCTTTATTTATTCGACCGAGCGAGGCTGTTTATTCCAGCTCCGTGAAACACCTGCGACCCATGCCAACAGAAAACAGACTTTGTGGAACACCGGTCGCATTTTACATCCAATCATGTAACTTCCTTCTTTTTTCTTTTCTTTTTTTTTGCATACAAGATCGAGGCTCGTGTAAGAGCTAACATCAATCACAAAAAAAAACGGACACACAAAACAAAAAGGGAGCGGGAGACAAGATGGGTAGAGAGAGGGAAGCACACAAGTACAACAGCGGAGAGCAGGAACATTGGGAGATCTGTGGGAGGGAGAGTGCTTGCTCCCTGAAGCCTTCAATAATTCAAAAGAACCATGGGAACGTTCAATAATTCTCCCTGAGTAGGCGCTCCTACGTTGAAGCTTTCGTGTCGATTGCTCAAGCGGTTACGGAGACAACGAACGTACAAGACAAGAACCAGAAAATCATTTCGTCCTTGTCGCACAGCAAACCTCTCCGACAAATTTCGTTTGATTCTGTCCATAACTTTTTGAAATAACGTGATATATATCATTTTTGGCCCGATCTCTCAATGGTGAAGAATCGCTTTAAAATCTTGTCGGATCCGAATCCGGATTCAAATCTTCACCAAAATCTAATAATTTCGTACTTGTCACACACACAACCTGTCCAACAAATTTCATGTGAATCAGTCCATAACTTTTTGAGGTACACTATTCACAGACAGACATGGATGAAAACATAATCTCCCTCCCATAACATCCAGAGGAAAAAAGGTCAAAAAGTGAGGGCCAAAGCCGGCAATCCACAACATAGTCAAGGATGGTCGTGGACGCCTAATACTGGTTTATTACACTGCAATTGCTGCCACTATGGAGTGCTCTGTCGGAATCGGAATGAATCTTGAGCCTTTAACCTTGAATTATCCTGATTCCAGCCCTCAACGTTCTTGTTTCAGGGAACCCTGAGTCATCCATCCCTCCTGGGCAAGAAACCTGCAAATAACGGTAAATGTGCTCCTGCTCTGAATACAATTTTCTCTTTCACCTTGAGTCATGTCAAAGGCAAAGGTCATTCCTCTCTGGGGTACATCGATTACAGTAGATCAATGGTCAGGCCTCAAGAACATTGGGTGTGTGTTCATTTACCAAGTTTATTGTGGAGAGATCGCGAAGAGGTTTAAGCATTTGAGCATGCACTCCATTCAAAACCGTTAAGGAACGGCTGGCTAGGCAAGCGCTAGCGAGCTGCTTGGTAAAGGAGCACACCTCCAACTTTTGTGGGGTCTATAGATTACAGTAGATCTTCGCTCAGTTCTGGAAGTAAAACTTTACTTATGGATGTCTGGATTCCTCCAAATTTCTTTGTTTAATGTTGTAAACAGCATAAGCGACTGTTTAAAAAGCTAATCATGTGTGTTTGTGGTTTGTAATATTTTACAAGCCCGGCTTCGCCGCTGTTCGACTTGCAGACTGCGATGCAATTACAATCGTTGATGTTTAAAGTTTCTGTCACATCTGAGTTTAAAGACTGTTGGTTTTCATTGTTTTATCCTCTCCGATAATACGTGCAGATCCTGTTTATAGCTTCAGTCAGCTAAGACCATGCAGTTTTGGTATACCGTCCACCAATCCATGAACGAGCAATTTTTGCAGAGCAGCTGAGGCCATCTATTTTCCACATCCGTGTGGAGTGGGGCGAGAATTATAAGGTTACAATAAATAGGAGATGTACTGTTCATAAGGGAACATAAGGTAGGGGAGAGTGTGGAGGAGAAGGGTATCTTCTCTGATATGCAGCACGTTGCTGCGGGTTACATCATTCCTGTAGGTTGGGACAGGCATTTGTAATTTGTTCAGGGTGCCGATGATAACGCAAACCTACTCTTCATTGTAAGACACCGTGGGATATTTGCTCAGCATGGCTTTTATATTTACAGCGTGGCTCTTAGATGTTCTGATGTACATCAAAGATATTGCAAACAATGTGGTTCAAAAGTTAACTTCCTGATCTTTTCCTCCAACCTATCCCAAAGCGATGAAATGGTACCAGTGGCGGCGTCAGGAAAACGAGGTGAGATGTCCATCCGAACGACTCTGCCATAATTATCCCGTCCTCCAGGTAGCGGGAGATGGGTTTTGCGTGTGTGTGCAGGTTTGCTTGTGCCTCCTGGTTATGACTTTTTTGAAACCATAAGTTGAGCTTTTGTCATCAAATTTTCATAAAGCCTTTATTGTGAGATTATGGACAACACTCATTAAAAATAGGACCACGGGTCCTGAAACTCACATACATCAGCAGCAACTGTCAATGACGTCAAGTTTTGCTGCGGCTGCAATGCACTCTGCAGGTAAGGGCAGGTATTCTTTGCGTTTTAGGCCTGATTTCAACCAGTTAATGAGCGCAGAAGTTGATGCCGTCAATGCACCTTCGTTAAGCATCAGATATGAAGCATGTTGCCATGTATCTTCAAAATCATATATTTGGTTCAACCGAAAATGACTGAAGTGTTTACAGACTCGCTGACTTTGGCTTTTGACTTTGGCTTTCACTCACTCTCTGGCTGACTGACTTACCAATGGACACTGGTCAATCACATAAGCTCACCGGACTGAAGTCCAGGTGAGCTAATTTTGTTGCAGTTTTATTCCGTGGCATGAAGTGAAAGGTGGGGTTAAGCAATTTGGTCAGTTTGTCTGTCTGTCCACAACGTCAGTTTATGATCGAGGAACAAGTTAATCCCAATCGAACGTTATGTTTTGAACACGAGTTGCAACATGAATCAGAGACTGAACATGTAATTTAACAGTACTTTGGCCCCGAATTTGTCTTGATCGCTCATGTGCTGAGTGGAGTGAGATCATATTGTCACTCTGCCTGTCTGGCAGTCAAATAAAATTGAAAACAATTTAATCATCAAACTTACTGTTTTTGAGGATGTCAGAAAGGACACAAACAAGCACAAATAACTAATTAACGAAGAACATAACTAATATAATATAATAACTAATATATAATATAATAACTAATGATCATAATATTACTAATAATAACATATAATATAATAACTAATATAACTAATAACTAATAACAAATAACTAACGTGTGAACTAAGGTAGTGTGAAAGATGCTGCATCAACGGTGGTAAACTTTCAAAAAAATTCTACAACTTTTAAAATCGTTTTTATCTTTTTTAAAACTTTTACTTTGTTTCAATTAAAAATATATACTTGAACACTGGAGAACACAAATCGCCCTTTTGGCCACTTTCAAAAACCTTTCCTTTAGCATGAATTGGACAAAATATTACAGCATTTTACATCATCTTCACCAATCCAATTTACCGTTTGCAGCCCATGTCCATGTCCATTTTTCTCAAGAAAGCATGGCGAAAGTATTGTTGCGGTTTTGAGTTTTGGTAACAGTCAGTATAATAAAGGTTAAATTTCCCTCTCATAGTTAGTCACACAAACAACATGTAGCCTCGCGATAGTATAGTTATCTCTTAGTATTTGTGAGCTTAGTCCTTTTCCTATGTTAGTTCTGCGTTGAGTAGAGTAAGGAGAATAGGTCCTACTCCTACTTCCATTGCCTGATCCCGCCTCCCTGGCCTCACGCCTCTTTGTGCGGCCTTCGATTCTTTTGGCGCGAATTAACATGAGGCAGGCCTAGGGGGGTCGGGGCGGGACCGAATGAGGGCGGCAGAAGAGCTGACGGTAAGCGCGAGCCGCCAATCAGGGCTCAGAGGGTGTGGCGGCAGCACTGCATCACAGGGCGTGGTTGGAAGGTTCGAGAAGGTTCGGGAAGGTTCGGGACGTGTCAATATAAGCGGTTGCGCAAAGCTCCCAAGAGGACTGATGAGGAGGACTCGCGAGCACCTGCATTGAAGAGAGCAGTAAGAGGACTGGGTTGGCATTGAGTGGAGAAAGACGCACATGAACCAGGATACACGCTCACATGAAAGCAACGCTCTGTTGAGCTTGAAGCCGAGCCACGTACAGTGCATTGAGTTACGCGAGTGATAATGTGCTGTGTAACCGCCAGCCGCGCTGAGAGACGCGTATTTTCCTTCCTACCTCATCGGCTGCCTTTTGTTCGGGAGACGCTCTACGAGGATCCTTCCATCGCCTGCGTGCCTTCTTCGCGGGACGTGCTGGGACCGTGGAGAGCCGAACATGGCTGTTCCTGGACGACTAAGTCGGCGTGTTTGGCTGGAACATCAAACTGCCTGCAATTCCCTGTGTGGGTGTGATGGGCCCGAGTCTGGGGGTTCAGGATAAGACTGATTAAGTGCTTCTCTGTGTCTCTGCATACCGATCATTGTACATACGTGTGGGAATAATAATTAAACCTGTGCTCTTCCTTCCATTCGATCGTTCTTGTGATTTCCTCATTGGCTAAGCGTGGTACGAGTAGAACCGCTTTAATCGGGGTCCAAAATGTAACGGTAAATGCACGGACCACGTGGTACTCAATCCGCTCATTGTACCAAAATCACACGTGGCACGTGCGAGGCTTGCTTCCCCGCTTCCGTGGCAGTGCAGGGATTTAGGTACGAGCGAGACTTGGTCCCAAAACCCTACCTTGCGTTCGCCCGGAAGAGGCATTTCAAGTCTCTCGGTTCCGCCAAGCCCAGAAAGAACAAGGGGCTTAATCCCCCCTCGGTAAGGGTAAGAAGGGCGGCGGAGAACCGTAACAGTATTCTATGAACTCTCCAGTTGTTTTTTAAGCTGTTGCCAAGAAGGGTGTGCAATGTCGTAATTTGTGTGCGTGTCTCTGCAGTTGGTGCACAGCCCACCACCATTGGAAACAAATGCATCCTGTCTGCTGAGTACCCCAGCTCAACCAGGTATCGTATCGGGTTATTTGCATTCAGAAAAAAGGAAAAAAACAGCCATCAGGTTGTACTTTGAGTCATTTATTCCTTTAAAATAATCTCAAACACTTTTGAAGTTTTCTTTTGCAGGCCTAAAATTCTCTTTGTTTTCTCATTTCAACGCTTTCTCAAGATCGTATTGAAAATATATTGATGAGGAAACATTGGCTCCAAAGACGAATGCATTTTTTAAGAGAACGTGTCTCTGGTCACTGTGCAATTTCCCGTCGATGAGATAGTTTTCTCCATTTTTGTTCAACCCCGTCCCAAAGACTGCAGCATCAGTGATAAGAACCACTCCACTCTGGCAAAACCCAACTTTGAACTTAAACCGGCAGCCCTGATTCACGACTGTTCATTTGAAGGTACCGTTCATTTCTTGCACCCACTCATACACTCTCTATTGGTTTTTATTCTTTGTTACGGGAATAACTTCTTCTTTTTTTTTTTTTTGTATACAAGATCGAGGCTTGGGTAAGAAACCAACAAAAATCACAAAAAAAACTGATACCGGTGTGTACCCTGGATAAGAATAGGTACACCGTATCCCTGCGTGTCGTAAGAGACGAATAAGAGGGTTGGCGTCAGGAAGGGCATCCGGCCATAAAAACATTGCCTCAAAAAGGGAACCATGACAATTACAACTACATATGGGCAGGGTACAGCCCGAAGTGGAGATCGGTTTCTGAGGTTTGGGACATGGAATGTAGGGACAATGACAGGGAGATCAGGAGAAGTGGTGGAAGTATTGGTCAGAAGAAGAGTGGACATATGTTGTGTGCAAGAGACGAGATGGAAGGGAAGTGGTGTGAGAATGGTGAAGGGTAGGCAGGGACAGAAATACAAGTATGTGTGGCAAGGCTGCCCGGAGGGCGTGAATGGTGTTGGTGTCCTGTTTTCTGAGGAGTTTGTAGACAGTGTGGTGAGTGTGACTAGAGTGACGTCATCTCGGGATATGCTCCGCAGGTTGGTCGAAGCGATGAAGAAAAGGACAAGTTCTGGTGTGCGATAGAGAAGCTGATGGAAAACGTGAAAGATGAGGAAGTTGTTGTGGTAGGAGGAGACCTAAATGGACATGTGGGAAGGAGTATGGATGGTTTTGACGGAGTTCATGGGGGTTACGGATATGGTGTGAGAAATGGAGAAGGTGAAAGGATTTTGGAGTTTGCTGATGGAGCTGAATTGTTGATTTGTAATACTCAGTTCCAGAAAGAGGATAATAAGCTTGTTACATACACGTCAGGTGGGTCGACGACAACCGTTGACTACCTGATGGTGCGTAGGCGAGATAGGGGGCACCTCCGGGACACAAAGGTGATCCCGGGGGAGGAGGCTGTTTCACAGCACCACTTGGTTGTCTGCGACGTAAGGGTGAAAGGTGCGAGGAGAGCTCGGCGGGTGAAGTACCAACCGAGAATGAAGGTGTGGAGATTGAAAGAGGTGACAGTAAGGGAGGCATTAAAAGAGAGGCTGAGTAGGGTCGAGGATGATGTGGTTGAGCTTGAAAGTGGTTGGATGTCAATGAAAGCTTGTCTGTTGGGAGCCGTTGGTGAGGTATGTGGATGGACAAAAGGACCACCGAGGCACTCGGAAACATGGTGGTGGGATGATGAAGTTGGAAAGAGGATTGACGAGAAGAGGAAGAAGTTCAAGGAGTGGCAGAAGGCGAAGGGTACGGGAGCAGAAACAGCAGAGCATGAAAGTTATAAGGCAGCCAGGAAGGCTGCAAAGAAAGAGGTAGCAAAGGCGCAGGAGGCATGTAGGAAAATGTTCGGAGAACGCTTGGATTCGGAAGAGGGTCAGAAAGCAGTATTCAGGATTGCAAAGCAGATAGCGAAAGAGAGGTGTGATGTGATGGGGGTGAGTTGCTTGAAGGATGAAGTGGGACAAATCGTTGTCGACCCAGATGTAATTAAAGGAAGATGGAAAAGATATATGGAAATGCTGTTGAATACAGAGAATGAATGGGATGGCAACATAGAGAGTAACCCTGTTTTAGGACCGGCAGAGAAGATAACTGAGAAGGAAGTTGAGGAAGCGATAAAAGCAATGAAGGGTAGAAAAGCGGGAGGGCCGACGGGAGTTGTGGGAGATATGTTGAAGGCAGCAGGAAGTTGGGGTGTGAAGAGAATGACAGAGATCTGTAATCTGGTGGTGAAAGAAGGCCGCATTCCAGTGGATTGGGAACTGAGTACCCTCATTCCTCTATACAAGGGGAAAGGTGACCCTCTGGAGTGTGGCTCGTACCGAGCGATAAAGTTATTGGAGCATGGAATGAAGGTATTGGAAAGGGTGTTGGAGAGGAGGATAAGGAAGAAAGTGAAGATCGACGAAATGCAGTTTGGATTCATGCCAGGAAGAGGAACGACAGACGCGCTTTTCATTGTGAGGCAGTTGCAGGAGAAGTACATGGAGAAGAGGAAGAAGTTGTTTCTTGGGTTTGTTGATCTGGAGAAAGCATTCGATAGGGTACCACGCAAAGTATTGACATGGGCATTGAGGAAGTTAGGAGTGGAGGAATGGTTGATCAGAGTAGTGATGGCAATGTACAAAAGAGCGCGCACAGCTGTAAGGACGAAGGACGGGAACAGTGGTGAGTTTGAGGTGAAGGTGGGAGTGCATCAGGGGTCGGTACTAAGTCCACTACTATTTGTAGCTGTGATGGAGGTGCTGGCTCAGAACGTAAAGGAAGGTTTACCTTGGGAGTTGTTGTATGCAGATGATCTGGTGTTGATTGCGGAAAGTATGGATGGACTGAAGGAAAAGATGAACACGTGTAAGGAATGTATGGAGACAAAAGGTCTGAAGGTGAATATCGGAAAGACGAAGGTGATGGCAAGTGGTAAAGCATGTGGTGAGGTGGAAAGAACTGGGAAGTGGCCCTGTGCTGTGTGTAGGAAGGGTGTCGGATTGAACTCCATTCAATGTACAATGTGCGCTGAGTTGGTTCATCAAAAATGTAGTGGTCTGAGAGGGTCATTAACCAGTGTGGCAGCTACATTCAAATGTAAGGTGTGCACAGCGGGAGCTGCAGATGGCGGAAATGTTGAGTTGGATCTTGGAGACGGCGTGAAGCTGGAAGGTGTGAAAACATTTTGCTACCTCGGAGACATGCTGAATGGAGAAGGTGGATCAGACTCGGCAACGGTTGCTCGAGTGAGATGTGCATGGAAGAAGTTTCGGGAACTGGGTGGCGTGCTGATGATGAGGGGAGTGTCGTTGAAGCTGAAGGGAAAGGTGTATGCTGCATGTGTGAGAAGTGTTATGATTTATGGGAGCGAGACATGGGTAATGAACGTAGAGCAGCAACGAAGGTTGGAAAGGGTGGAAATGCGAATGGTTCGGTGGATGTGTGGAGTATCGTTGAGAGAGAGGAAGACAAATGATGAATTGCGAAAGATGATGGGAATAGAGCCTGTGATTGATGCTGTGAAGAGGAACAGGTTGAGATGGTTTGGTCATGTGTTGAGGAAGGATGAAAGTGACTGGTTGAGAAGAGTGATGGAAATGAATGTAGAAGGAAGCAGAGGACGGGGAAGACCGAAAAAGACTTGGCTAAAGATGGTGGAAGAAGAAATGCGGGCAAGGGGGTTAACAAGGAGAGATGCAGAAAATAGGGCAAAATGGAGAAGATTGTCATGGGGACCGCAAGGCTAACCCCCGCTCTAGCAGGGAAAATGGCCTTTAAAATGCATGTTGTTGTTGTTGTTGTTACGGGAATTACCTTTTTTTTTTTTTTTTGTATACAAGATCGAGGCTCGGGTAAGAAACCAACAAAAATCACAAAAAAAAACTGACACACAAAACATACAATAAAGGGAGCGGGAGACAAAATTGGCAGAAAGAGGGAAGCACAGAAGTACAACAGCAGAGAAAAGCGACAACGGAAGATCAACTCCGTCGGAGGGTGGGGGCTTGGGGGGGAGGAAGCATGGAAAGGTGGGGGTGGGGGGTGGGAAAGGTATAAAACACATGGACACTGCTAGAACTTCCAGGAAAGAAAGAAGTCGGTATTTCAAAAAAAAGTGGATCTGGGGTGACTTGACGGGGGTAGAAGAGATCAAGGTTTTGGATGGGGGAAGATAAGAGAGGGTGGTGAACAGCTGTTTTAAAGACATGGAGGGAGGAGTGGAATTGAAGAGAGTGAGGGAGTTTGTTCCAGATGTGGGAGTAAAGAGGAATAAAGGAGTGAAGGTGAGAAGAGAGTCTAGATTTTGGCAGTTTAACCATAAGAGGGTTGCTGGCAGATCTTGTGCGACCTGCAGGAATATTTGGGGGACAGAGCACAGAGAGAGCTGGGGGAGCAAGGCCAGATAGGAGTCGGCAGAAGACAGAAAGACCACCAACCTGCCTGCGGTGAGTGAATGAAAGGTCCTCGGAGTCAGCTTCATCGCGGGAGATTCCAATGATTCTGAAAGGTTTGGTTTCAACAGCGTGAAGCCGCGCTGAATGTGAGGCAGGAGCACCAGCCCAGAGGGGAGAACAGTATTCCATTGAGCTGCGGATGAAAGCGTTGTATGTGGTGAGGAGCTCAGGTGTGCCAAGGAAGGACTTCACACGATAAAAAGCTAATCATGTGTGTTTGTGGTTTTTAATATTTTACCAGCATGGCTCTGCCACTGTTAGACTTTGTCTCGTTTCACAGTAACTGCAGACTGCGATGCAATTACATACGTTGATGTTTAAAGTTTCTGTTACATCTTATGGTCAGATGTGTGAGCCACACATGGACAGATGGCAGATGTGGTCAGATGTGTCAGATGTGTGATTATCGAGTTTTTAAAAAATACATCATTGATTCATATTTGGAGTGGAAAACATTTATTTCCCCATTTGCATCATCCTGAGTTTAAAGACTGTTGGTTTTCATTGTTTTATCCTCTCCGATAATACGTGCATATCTTGTTTATAGCTTCAGTCAGCTAACACCATGCAGTTTTGGTATACCGTCCACCAATCCATTGACGAGCAATTTTTGCAGAGCAGCTGAGGCCATCTATTTTCCACATCCGTGTGGAGTGGGGCTAGAATTATGAGGTTGCAATAAATAGGAGATGTACTGTTCATAAGGGAACATAAGGTAGGGTAGAGGGTAGAGGAGAAGGGTATCTTCTCTGATATGCAGCACGTTGCTGCGGGTTACATCATTCCTGTAGGTTGGGACAGGCATTTGTAATTTGTTCAGGGTGCCGATGATAACGCAAACCTACTCTTCATTGTAAGACACCGTGGGATATTTGCTCAGCATGGCTTTTATATTTACAGCATGGCTCTTAGATGTTCTGATGCACATCAAAGATATTGCAAACAATGGGGTTCAAAAGTTAACTTCCTGATATTTTCCTCCAACCTATCCCAAAGCGATGAAATGGTACCAGTGGCGGCGTCAGGAAAACGAGGTGAGATATCCATCCGAACGACTCTGCCATAATTATCCCGTCCTCCAGGTAGAGGGAGATGGGTTTTGCGTGTGTGTGCAGGTTTGCTTGTGCCTCCTGGTTATAACTTTTTTGAAACCATAAATTGAGCTTTTGTCATCAAATTTTCAAAAAGCCTTTATTGTGAGATTATGGACAACACTCATTAAAAATAGGAGCACGGGTCCTGAAACTCACATCCATCAGCAGCAACTGTCAATGACGTCATCAAGTTTTGCTGCTGATGCAATGCCCTCTGAAGGTAAGGGCAGGTATTCTTTGCGTTTTAGGCCTGATTTCAACCAGTTAATGAGCGCAGAAGTTGATGCTGTCAATGCACCTTCGCTAAGCATCAGATATGAAGCATGTTGCCATGTTTCATCAAAATCATATCTTTGGTTCCCCGAAAATGACTGAAGTGTTTACAGACTCTCTGACTTTGGCTTTTGACTTTGGCTTTCACTCACTCTCTGGCTGACTGACTTACCAATGGACTCTGCTCAATCACATAAGCTCACCGGACTGAAGTCCAGGTGAGCTAATTATGTTGCAGTTTTCCTCCGTGGCATGAAGTGAAAAGTGGGGTTAAGCAATTTGGTCAGTTTGTCTGTCTGTCTGTCCACAACGTCAGTTTATGATCGAGGAACAAGTTAATCCCAATCGAACGTTATATTTTGAACACGAGTTGCAACATGAATAAGAAACCGAACATGTAATTTAACAGTACTTTGGCCCCGAATTTGTCTTGATCGCTCATGTGCTGAGTGGAGTGAGATCATATTGTCACTCTGCCTGTCTGGCGGTCAAATAGAATTGAAAAGAATTGAATCATCAAACTTACTGTTTTTGAGGATGTCAGAAAGGACACAAACAAGCACAAATAACTTATTAACTCATGACATAACTAATATAATATAATAACTAATATATAATGTAATAACTAATGATCATAATATTACTCATAATAATATATAATATAATAACTAATATAACTAATAACAAATAACTAACGTGTTAACTAAGGTGGTGTGAAAGACGCTGCATCAACGGTGGTAAACTTCCAAAAAAATCTACAACTTTTAAAATCTTTTTTATCTTTTTAAAAACTTTTACTTTGTTTCAATTGAAAATACTAGGGCATGCCCGTACTATATATATGCCCGTACTATATATCTATCTAAAATTATATCCCCCCCCTCTATTTACATGAAATGGTTTGGTCCATTCGCAACGCCAAAGCGAACGGCGAACGGCTTGCGAGTACAGTGACAATCCCCCCCCTCTATTTACATGAATGGTTTGGTCCATTCGCAACGACCACAGAACCCCCCCCTCTATTTACATGCAATGGTTTGGTCCATTCGCAACGCCAAAGCGAACGGCGAACGGCTAAATCGCCATAGCTCGGTGAGTACTTGTCCGATTAATTTCAAACCCTGAAAAGGCACATCCTCGGGTCCCCAGCAATATACCTGGCAAGTTTCAAGTATATCGGACCGGTAGTTGTCGAGAAATCGTTGTCGCATACATACACACACACATACACACAGAGATTAATGGAATTATAGATAGATATATTTGAACACTGGAGAACACAAATCGCCCTTTTGGCCACTTTCAAAAACCTTTCCTTTAGCAGTAATTGGACAAAATATTACAGCATTTTACATCATCTTGACCAATCCAATTTGCCGCTTCCAGCCCATGTCCACGTCCTTTTTTCTCAAGAAAGCATGGCGAAAGTATTCTATGAACTCTCCAGTTGTTTTTTAAGCTGTTGTTTTCATATAGTTTCGTTCGAGTACAAATCGGATGCGGATGGGCTTTTCATTTTAAGATACATTTTTAGTTTTTTTCACTTTTATTGCTTGAGCTGTAACAAAATTAAGTTCGTCCTGTTAGCCAGTTCGTCTTGTTTGTTTCAGAATGTTTCATGTTCATTTCTATTGATCTTCACACCTTTTCACCGAAAGGACTATTGTAATCGATCTGGACGTCAGTGAGTGTGTCCACGCACAGATCTACCTTGATATAGATCGTTTACTCTCAGCCGTTCCTGAAGGGATGAGAGAGTCTATTGTCGTCTATCTGTCAGTCAGTGAGTGTAACTTCGTACAGAGATTTACTTTTGAAATAATAATTAATTATATCGTATAATTATCTAGTGGTTGGTGTTATCTATCGTATATTATGATATCGTATATTATCGATATCGTGTCGATAGAATTATCTATCGCATAATTATCTATAAGCCTGGTGTTGCCTTAGCGGTTCGGGTGCAGGCTTGGGATCATAGGATCCTGGATTCGAATCCCGATCTATCGCTGAATTAACGTCAGGGGGGTTGACTCAGCCTGTCATCCTTCCGAGGTCGGCAAATTGAGTACCAGCTTGCTGGGATGAATGATCACGGTGTGTACCCCGATTTAGAATAGGTACACCATATACCTGCGCATCATAAGAGGCGACTAAGGGTTGGCGTCAGGAAGGGCATCCTGCCATAAAAACATTGCCTCAAACAGGGAACCATGAGGTCATGGGGCCCGCAAGGCTAACCCCCGCTCTCGTGGGGAAAAATGGCGTCAAAACGATCATTCATTCATATTTCATTCAATTATCTATGATTATATGATATAACTAGCACAGCACCTGGTAGCGAGCATACCTCCGCCTGGTGAACAGTTTACGTTTTGTATCCCACTGATAGGCCGGATCTGGATTCGGACCTGAACCAAAATCTAATCGGCTTGTTCTTGTCACCTAACCAACTCGTTCCTCCATGTTTATTCATAACTCGTCCATAACTTTTTTAAATATCAGGTTATATATCAGTTTTAACCCGATCTATCAATGGTGAAGCATCACTTAGAAAAATTAAATAATTCTCATATCCGAATCCATTTTCAGATATTCACCAAAATCGAATCCATTAGTCCTTGTCACACACACAACCTGTCTACCAAGGTTCATCCAAATCCGTCGATAACTTTTTGAGATATCCTGCTATGTATCATTTTTGGCCCAATCTCCCAATGGTGAAGAATCACATAAAAAATTGTAGTAGCCGGATCCGAATCTGGATCTTCACCAAAATCTAATCATTTCATCCTTGTCACATACGCTACCTCTCTGCCAGGTTTCGTCCGAATCCGGCCACAACGTTTTTTGAGATACTTGTTCACAAACAGACAGACAGACAGAGGTGAAAACATAACCTCCATCAACCTTTGGTCGCGGAGGTAATAATATTTCCCCGTCTCCCTCACCTCTTTTTGTCTGTTAGTTGCCGGTTAGTTTGTTCCTTTCCTGTTTCGTCCCCGCTTTTCCCCTTCCCATTCTAGCTGTGTTACATTCAGTTTGTCTACAAAATTGTACATACTTTTCTGCAAGTGCATGATGGTCTGTGGACCAATATACAATATAATCAATGTAGATTTTTTAAAAATAGGGGCAATACCCCCATGGCACTCACCTGGTAGAATAAGACAGTATTCTACACTGACTAAAGGTATTTTAAACAGTATCACAGTATTTTAAGCCAATTTCAATGGTTGCTTGGAGACAGGGCAGCATGTACAATCATATACTAAAGTAATCATAAGACTTTAAACAAGCAAACAAAAAAAATACCTATTTTAGGGGGTTAACCCTCCCTCCCCTCCTTCCCTCCATGACTACCTTAGGGCCTGATTTTTTTTTTAATTCCGTGAACAAGCTTTGATACATCACGGGTGATGAAGGTTGTGATCAAGTTTCATCGAAATAGTATGTGTAGTTTCAGAGGAAAAAGCAAATTCCTATTTTAGGGGATGGAGGGGTCAAACTTGGATCCACTTTGATCACGGTAGTCCCCCGAAGACCTCGACAAACTTGAGTTGCAGCATCCGAAATATCATTTGTGCCAAGTTTCGTCACAATCACAACAGCAGTTTTGGAGAAGAAGTTGCAAGTGTTTACGGACTGACGGATGGACGACGCGCCATCGCATAGGCTGACCGGAACTACGTTCCAGATGAGCTATAAAAAAAACATGCCAAGAAAGGTGTGCAGTGTCGTGATTTGTGTGCGTGTCTTTGCAGTTGGTGCACAGCCCACCACCTTTGGAAACGGATGCATCCTGTCTGCTGAGTACCGCAGCTCAACCAGGTATCGTATCGAGTTATTTGCATTCAGAAAAAAAGGAAAAAACAGCCATCAGGTTGCACTTTTTATCATTTATTCCTTAAAAATAATCTCAAACCCTTTTGACGTTTTCTTTTGCAGGCATAAAATTTCTTTTTGTTTTATTATTTCAGCGCTTTCTCAAGATCGTGTTGAAAATATGTTGATGAGGAAACATTGGCTCCAAAGACAAATACATTTTTTAAGAGAATGTGTCTCCGGTCATTGTGCATTTTCCCGTCGATGAGATAGTTTTCTCCATTTTTGTTCAACCCCGTCCCAAAGACTGCAGCATCGGTGATAAGAACCACTCCACTCTGGCAAAACGCAACTTTGAACTAAAACCGGCAGCCCTGATTCACGACTGTTCATTTGAAGGTACCGTTCATTTCTTACACCCACTCGTACACTCTCTATTGGTTTTTATTCTTTGTTACGTGAATAACCTTCTTTGTTTTTTTTTTGGATACAAGATCGAGGCTCGGGTAAGAATCCAACAAAAATCACAAAAAAAAACTGACACACAAAACATACAATAAAGGGAGCGGGAGACAAAATTGGCAGAAAGAGGGAAGCACAGAAGTACAACAGCAGAGAATAGGGACAACGGAAGATCAACTCCGTCGGACGGTGGGGGCTTGGGGGGGAGGAAGCATAGAAAGGTGGGGGGGGGGGGGGGGTGGTAAAGGTATAAAACACATGGACACTGCTAGAACTTCCAGGAAAGAAAGAAGTCGGTATTTCAAAAAAAAAGTGGATCTGGGGTGAATAGACGGGGGTAGAAGAGATCAAGGTTTTGGATGGGGGAAGATAAGAGAGGGTGGTGAACAGCTGTTTTAAAGACCTGGAGGGAGGAGTGGGATTGAAGAGAGTGAGGGAGTTTGTTCCAGGGATGGGAGTAATGAGGAATAAAGGAGTGAAGGTGAGAAGAGAGTCTAGATTTTGGCAGTTTAACCATAAGAGGGTTGCTGGCAGATCTTGTGCGACCTGCAGGAATATTTGGGGGACAGAGCACAGAGAGAGCTGGGGGAGCAAGGCCAGATAGGAGTCGGCAGAAGACAGAAAGACCACCAACCTGCCTGCGGTGAGTGAATGAATGGTCCTCGG
The DNA here is from genome assembly GCF_964187855.1 of Myxine glutinosa. Taxonomy (NCBI): domain Eukaryota; kingdom Metazoa; phylum Chordata; class Myxini; order Myxiniformes; family Myxinidae; genus Myxine; species Myxine glutinosa. The sequence continues at coordinate 207,738,749 of NC_136261.1, read as the reverse complement.
AGTTAGTTTCATCGCGGGAGATTCCAATGATTCTGAAACCTTTGGTTTCAACAGCGTGAAGCCGAGCTGAATGTGAGGCAGGAGCACCGGCCCATAGGGGAGAACAGTATTCCATTGAGCTGCGGATGAAAGCCTTGTATGTGGTGAGGAGCTCAGGTGTGCCAAGGAAGGACTTCACACGATAAAAAGCTAATCATGTGTGTTTGTGGTTTATAATATTTTACAAGCCTGGCTACGCTGCTGTTAGAGTTTGTCTCGTTTTACAGTAACTGCAGACTGCGATGCAATTACATACGTTGATGTTTAAAGTTTCTGTTACATCTTATGGTCAGATGTGTGAGCCACACATGGACAGATGTCAGATGTGGTCAGATGTGTCAGATGTGTGATTATCGAGTTTTTAAAAAATACATCATTGATTCATATTTGGAGTGGAAAACATTTATTTCCCCATTTGCATCATCCTGAGTTTAAAGACTGTTGGTTTTCATTGTTTTATCCTCTCCGATAATACGTGCATATCTTGTTTATAGCTTCAGTCAGCTAACACCATGCAGTTTTGGTATACCGTCCACCAATCCATTGACGAGCAATTTTTGCAGAGCAACTGAGGCCATCTATTTTCCACATACGTATGGATTGGGGCGAGAATGTATGGAGTGGGGCTAGAATTATAAGGTTGCAATAAATAGGAGATGTACTGTTCATAAGGGAACATAAGGTAGGGTAGAGGGTAGAGGAGAAGGGTATCTTCTCTGATATGCAGCACGTTGCTGCGGGTTACATCATTCCTGTAGGTTGGGACAGGGATTTGTATTTTGTTCAGGATGCCGATGATAACGCAAACCTACTCTTCATTGTAAGACACTGTGGGATATTTGCTCAGCATGGCTTTTATATTTACAGCGTGGCTCTTAGATGTTCTGATGTACATCAAAGATATTGCAAACAATGGGGTTCAAAAGTTAACTTCCTGATCTTCTCCTCCAACCTATCCCAAAGCGATGAAATGGTACCAGTGGCGTCGTCAGGAAAACGAGGTGAGATATCCATCCGAACGACTGCCATAATTATCCCGTCCTCCAGGTAGCGGGAGATGGGTTTTGCGTGTGTGTGCAGGTTTGCTTGTGCCTCCTGGTTATAACTTTTTTGAAACCATAAATTGAGCATTTGTCATCAAATTTTCAAAAAGCCTTTATTGTGAGATTATGGACAACACTCATTAAAAATAGGAGCACGGGTCCCGAAACTCACATACGTCAGCAGCAATCGCCAATGACGTCATCAAGTTTTGCTGCTGATGCAATGCCCTCTGTCGGTAAGGGCAGGTATTTTTTTGCGTTTTCGGCCTGATTTCAACCAGTTAATGAGCGCAGATGTTGATGCCGTCAATGCACCTTCGTTAAGCATCAGATATGAAGGATGAGGTCAAGTTTCATCAAAATCATATGTTTGGTTCAACCGAAAATGACTGAAGTGTTTACAGACGCTGACTTTGGCTTTTGACTTTGGCTTTCACTCACTCTCTGGCTGACTGACTTACCAATGGACTCTGCTCAATCACATAAGCTCACTGGATTGAAGTCCAGGTGAGCTAATTATGTTACATTTTTATTCCGTGGCATGAAGTGAAAAGTGGGCTTAAGCAATTTGTTCAGTTTGTCTGTCTGTCCACAACGTCAGTTTATGATCGAGGAACAAGTTAATCCCAATCGAACGTTATATTTTGAACACGAGTTGCAACATGAATCAGAAACTGAACATGTAATTTAACAGGACTTTGGCTCCGAATTTGTCTTGATCGCTCATGTGCTGAGTGGAGTGAGATCATATTGTCACTCTGCCTGTCTGGCAGTCAAATAGAATTGAAAAGAATTGAATCATCAAACTTACTGTTTTTGAGGATGTCAGAAAGGACACAAACAAGCACAAATAACTAATTAAGGAAGAACAGAACTAATATAATATAATAATTAATATATAATATAATAACTAATAACAATAATATTACTCATAATAATATATAATATAATAACTCATATAACTAATAACAAATAACTAACGTGTTAACTAACTAATGTGGTGTGAAAGACGCTGCATCAACGGTGTTAAACTTCCCAAAAAATTCTTCAACTTTTAAAATCTTTTTCATCATTTTTGAAAACTTTTACTTTGTTTCAATTGAAAATATATATTTGAACACTGGAGAATACAAATCGCCCTTTTTGCCACTTTCAAAAACCTTTCCTTTGGCAGTAATTGGACAAAATATTACAGCATTTTACATCATCTTGACCAATCCAATTTGCCGCTTACAGCCCATGTCCATGTCCTTTTTTCTCAAGAAAGCATGGCGAAAGTATTCTATGAACTCTCTAGTTGTTTTTAAAGCTGTTGCCAAGAAGGGTGTGCAATGTCGTAATTTGTGTGCGTGTCTCTGCAGTTGGTGCACAGCCCACCACCTTTGGAAAGGGATGCATCCTGTCTGCTGAGTACCCCAGCTCAACCAGGTATGGTATCGAGTTATTTGCATTCAGAAAAAAAGGAAAAAACAGGCATCAGGTTGCACTTTGTGTCATTTATTCCTTAAAAATAATCTCAAACTCTTTTGAAGTTTTCTTTTGCAGGCCTAAAATTTCTCTGTTTTCTCATTTCAACGCTTTCTCAAGATCGTATTGAAAATATGTTGATGAGGAAACATTGGCTCCAAAGACGAATACATTTTTTAAGAGAATGTGTCTCTGGTCGCTGTGCAATTTCCCGTCGATGACATAGTTTTCTCCATTTTTGTTCAACCCCGTCCCAAAGACTGCAACATCGGTGACATGAACCACTCCAATCTGGCAAAATCCAACTTGAAACTCAAAGCAGCAGCCCTGATTCACGACAGTTCAGCTGGAGGTACTGTTCATTTCTGACACCCACTCGTACACTCTCTATTGGTTTTTATTCTTTGTTACGTGCATTACTTTTTTTCTTCTTTTTTTTGTTTACAAGATTGTATTGAAAATATGTTGATGGATGAGGAAACATTGGCTCCAAAGGCGAACACATTTTTTAAGAGAATGTGTCTCTGGTCGCTGTGCAATTTCCCGTCGATGACATAGTTTTCTCCATTTTTGTTCAACCCCGTCCCAAAGACTGCAACATCGGTGTTATAAACCACTCCACTCCGGCAAAATCCAACTTTACACTCAAACCGGCAGCCCTGATCCACAACTGTTCCTCTGGAGGTACCGTTCATTTCTTACACCCACTTGTACACTCTCTATTGGTTTCTATTCTTTCTTTCGTGAATGACATTATCACAATTTTTATTGTTAATTTATCTAAGGCTTACATGGAGGAGTTCGTATTACACATATTTCACTGGTGTGCACACTCATTTTAAGCTGTCTAGCCTGGGTTTGAATTTTTTTCTTTCTTGGTATACAAGATTGAGGCTCGTGTAAGAGCTAACATTAATGACAAAAAAAACAAACGGACACATACAGTCACTTGAAAAATTAAGTACACCCCATGTACAGTTTTGGCTTTTTCAACATATTTCAACACACTGCTATTTGATCTTCATCTATCTATAATTCCAGTAATCTCTGTGTGTCTGTGTGTCTGTGTGTTTGTCTGTGACCGCTGTTTCTCGACAACCACGGGTCCGATATACTTTAAACTTGCCAGGTATATTGCTGGGGACCCGAGGATGTGCCTTTTCAAGGTTTGAAATTAATCGGACAAGTACTTACCGAGCTATGGCGATTTAGCCGTTCGCCGTTCGCTTTGGCGTTGCGAATGGACCAAACCATTGCATGTAAATAGAGGGGGGGGGGGTTCTGTGGTCGTTGCGAATGGACCAAACCATTCATGTAAATAGAGGGGGGGGGGTTCTGTGGTTAGCCGCTCGCCGTTCGCTTTGGCGTTGCGAATGGACCAAACCATTGCATGTAAATAGAGGGGGGGGTTCTGTGGTCGTTGCGAATGGACCAAACCATTCATGTAAATAGAGGGGGGGGGGTTCTGTGGTCGTTACTGCCACGTGGTTTCAAAGTTTTTTTTTGTTGTTGTTTGCACGCATGTTTTTTTGCACCCACGTACGGGCACGTCCTAGCTTATATATAGTACGGGCATGCCCTAGTTTCAACAATATTGATAGATAAAGGTGATATAATATAACAAATATCATGAAACATTTCCATTTTGTCGTCCATTGTATAATTTAAATAAACATAAATGCAAATTTCGCATGTGGAAAAAGTAAGTACACCCTTGGCTCTAATAGGTGGGTACCTCAAGTAGGCGTTTCTTATAACTGTCTACCAGTCTCTGACATCGACTCGGATAAATTTTTGCCCACTCCTCCATGCACAATTCTTTCAGCTGTGCGATGTTTGAGGGGTTTCTTGCATGCACAGCTCGTTTCAAATCCCCCCACAACATATCGATGGGATTTAGATCCGGGCTTTGACTTGGCCATTCCAGAACCCTCCATTTCTTTCTTTTCAGCCATTCCTTGGTGGATTTACTGGTATGCTTAGGGTCATTGTCATGTTGCAAGGTCCACCTTTGGTTGAGCTTCAACTCTCCAACAGATGGCCTCACATTATCCTCAGGCACCCTCTGGTACAATGAAGAATTCATAGTGGATTCTATTATGGTGAGCTGCCCAGGCCCTGATGCAGCAAAGCTGCTCCAAACCATAATATTTCCACCACCATGCTTTACAGTTGGTATCAGGTTCTTGTGGTCAAATGCTGTCTTTGGTTTTCGCCAAACATGTCTTCTGGTACTGTGGCCAAATAGCTCTACCTTTGACTCATCTGTCCAGAGCACATTGTTCCAGAAGTGCTGGTCTTTGCCTAGGTGTTCATTGGCAAACTTTAGTCTTGCCCTGATGTTCTTTCTGGACAGCAAAGGTTTCCTCCTGGCACACCTCCCATGTAGATCAAATTTGTGCAGCCTCTTTCTAATGGTAGACTCGTGCACTTTGACATCAACAGTGGCAAGAGCTACCTGTAGGTCCCGTGATGACATTCTGGGGGTTCTTAGAGACTTCTTTCAGCATCTTGCGGTCTGCTCTCGGGCTGAATTTGCTGGGGCGGCCTGGCCTGAACAAGTTGGCAGTTGTTTGGAATCTTCTCCACTTGTCGATGATCTTCCGGACAGTCGAACGATTGATTTCAAATTGTTTGGAGATCTTTTTAAATCCCTTCCCAGACTCGTAGGAATATATAACCTTCTTTCTGAAGGCCTCAGAGAGCTCTTTTGATCTAGGCATGGTGATGCCGCACACTTCAACAACAAAGAGCAAACCAAACTAAATGTCTGAGGTTTAAATAAGACAGGTTCCTCCAAGATCCTCTCTAACGATGTTCTAATCATTTGCACCTGAGCTGGTGCACCTGATTCTAATTTTAGGTATTTGAAGTCGTGATAAATGTAGGGGTGTACTTACTTTTTCCACATGCGAAATTTGCATTCATGTTTATTTAAATCATACAATGGACTACAAAATGTAAATGTTTCATGATATTTGTTATATTATATCACCTTTATCTATCAATATTGTAGAAATGAAGATCAAATAGCTGTATGTTGAAATGTGTTGAAAAAGTCAAAACTTTACATGGGGTCTACTTACTTTTTTATGTGACTGTAAGACGAAATAAAGGGAGTGGGAGACAAGATGGGGAAAGACGGGGAAGCACACAAGTACAACATTTGAGAGCAGGGACATCGGGAGATCTGTGGGAGGGAGAGGGCTTGGAGAGAGGAGGCATGGGAAGGGGGTGGAGTGTGAAACACACATGGACAGAGCTCGGACTTGCAGGAAAGAAGTTTGTATTTCATTAAAGTGGATCTGGGGTGAATTAACTGGGGTAGAAAAGATCAAGGTTTTGGATGGGGGAAGATAAGAGATGGTGGTGAACAGCTGTTTTGAAGACCTGGAGGGAGGAGTGGGATTGAAGAGAGTGAGAGAGTTTGTTCCAGAGGTGGGAGAAAAGAGCAATGAAAGAGTGAAGTTGAGCAGAGAGTCTTGATTTTGGCAGTTTCACCAGAAGAGGGTTGCTGGCAGATCTTGTGCGACCTGGAGGAGTATTTTGGGGGACAGAGCACAGACAGGGCTGGGGTGGGGGGGGGGGCTCGGCCAGATAGGAGTCGGTAGAAGACAGAAAGACCACCAATTTCGACCCAGCTATGAAATGGCATTTTGGCGTTTCATGGGCAGGACGATACATCAATGTGTGTGCCGGCCCTTGGATGGACATTGAACTGGCATCACATCTGCCACCATTTATTGGTTGACATTGAAGATCCCGCAGTGTCCTTCGCGAAGAGTAGGCGAGCTATTGCACCCTCAGGCAATGATGCTGCCCTGCAGCCTTGGGTTGCATACAAACGAAGATCACTGGGAGGATGGAAAGATCGGTGTTTTTGCCTTGGATGACATTACAGGGGTGAGTGTGAAAAATAAAAAATGCATTTGGGATTTGGCGCCCCGCTCAAAGGATCACGAGCGATGTTCTTGGATGGGAACACCACACACATCGGTTTATCTGGATTATTTTGAACATTATGCTATTCGGCAAGTCACAATGTGTGCTGAAAGGGTTGTCTGCTTTTTGAGTTGTTCCACTCATACATACATAATTAGATCACATGACTGTGTGTAGATGACCTCATAAGGGACATTTGCACAATTCTTTACAGAATATTTCACCTTTAAAACACTGGAATGCAGATAAATGTTTTTTTTCTTAAAGCAAAACATTGTCTGATTTTTGCATTACAAATGTGTTGTTTAGTCATGCGGTGCATGCCCGTCTGCTAGACAAGATATAGCTGGCTGTTGCTCTTCTTTTAAGTGGTTATTTTACCTCAACTCACCCCTGCAAACAGGTGGTCGTCATCCGATGAGAGCAAATAAAAACATCCAGCAAGATGACTCTGGGTCCATCATGCCTGTGCCACTAAAGTTGGTGGATTACTTTGTACGTACTTACATCATCTTTGCCATCCACTTTGCCTTCACTCATTACATACCTGCCTGACTCAAAGGAACCAAGCAAACCGATTACTGTGCAAACCAGACCGCTCTACGTACATACACTGCATTCTTATATTTATGATGTACATGATGGTGATTTTTTTTTACTAATCCAAACTCTGATCTCCATCCATCATTATTTCCACCATGATCCCCACAACCTCTAAAGGCACATCCATCCTCCATCTACATGCAGCGCGTATCATCTTTGACCTTTCCTAGAAGCCCATGGTATTCACTGATCCAACGCTCACGACAGCAAGTGATGCTGCCAACGTGGCTGTTTCTGTACCAACTGTGACGTCCGACCGCAGAACTACATCACATCATGTCTTTCGCCGACTTCTACTCCACTTTCCTTGCATTATTTGGTCTGTGACACTTACTAGGTTCTCCTCCTTCATCATCACACATGCCCACACGGCCACATCACCTCAACCTTTTCCTCATCCCTTCTATCATTCATTGTATAATAGGGAAAGATGATATGATTGATGGTTGGGATTACTCAAAGATAATCACTGCTATGATTTCTGGAGGAATGTAGACTCTACACTTTTTTGATACCTCACCAAACTGGCATACAGTTCCTCTGCACTGGCAGCTGTAATCATAAGGTTATCTGCAAACAACAATTCCAATGGCAAGCCTCTTCTTGCATGTGCATACAGTACATGGATTACTTCAATAAAGAGTACAGCAGATAGATGACAAAATTGTGCCTTTGATGATAAAACCAAGCCACTTGGCATGATGTAAGGAATATTAAATATATCCCGAGGGAATATTGTTGGCTATTGGGCCATTGCACATTTGTCCTGTGGCAGCCATTGCGGTGAAACTGATTGAAACCATAAACATAATGACACAAGCAATCCTGCTTCAAACTGTATACATCACGTTCATTCGATCTGAAAAATACCAAACAAAAAAGGCATTTTACATTAGGTCATGAAACATTAGGTGATGAAACTTCTATTGACGTTGGGTCATGAAACATATATCTTGACGATCATCATGACTTCGACAAATCATTAATTGCACAAATCGATCATCCATCTTACTATAATTCACCAAATGTCCGTCCGTCTGTCTGTCTGTCCGTCCACTCCCAGGTACCGCAAAAACGGCTGAACCGATCGCAACGATACACCTCCATGCCCGTGGGATTCCCACGTGTGACCCCACTAGTATTCATAATACAATGTCCAACACAGTACAACGTTCATTATAAGAAACAACATTGATGCACAATGTCCACCATTTGTCCATAAAAGCATCACTTTTCCATTCATAAACTCACTTCTTTGGAAGGATGCTGGTAGGCCTATCTCTCGGTTTAGCAAACAAAAGCAGTTTAAGATGAACACTCTCTAAACTACATGGTCCAATTTCCTTCAAACTCTGCAAGCACTGTCTCCACAGATGACATATTTTTCTGGTCTACCCACCGAGTTAGAGACATCACGACTTTGAGATTGTTCCACACTCGTGTACACGTGGTCACATGACGTTGTTTGCATCGACCTCACAAAGTGTGTCACAAAAAAACATTATTCCCAAATATCATCCATTTTGATTTCCTCCATGAAACATCTTCCCCCCGATGGGGAATACACCTCATCTAGTCAGCTAGTTACCTTCTGCTGGATATATAACAGCAATCTTCGTGATTGGTCGCCGATACTCAGTTGACCATTCTGTGCCTTACTTTGACATTCCTGATTTTTTTCCGTCAGAACCAGGATACACCTGGACAACACTCCACATATTCCACTTTCTTCTGACAGCATTTGCGTCAAAAAGCATGACCACATCCTCTTCATGAACATTTAGTCTCTCCACATTCCTCATTTTTGTGGCACCAACAATGGGAACATGTTTCTGGTCCAGCGTCTCCAAAGCGAATCGACTACCTTTTACACACACTCGACTCGATGCCTCGGATTGCGTGTCTCTCTGAAGGGTCCTTGAGGGACTTCACTCGATGCTCATCTGAGCAGCATATCGTTTGGGCACAGATACACTCCACCATCTGGGTAATTGGGAACATGGCCAATGGCACATTGGTTGGCTAGGTTTGCTACATTCAGGCATGTGTATAGCTCAAAGGGCGTTAAAACCTGATCTCCGATGGCCTTTCTCAGTGCAAACTTACAGCCTTTCACCAGGGATTCCGCAGAGCCATTCTGGTGTGACGCTGCTGGGGTGATAAACCTCCAATCCATACCTCGTTCTGCACAAAACTCTCAAAGTTGATCATCACTCCATCCCTTTATCTCTCTTCATTATAAAAGAAAGTTTTTGTTTGTTTGTCTGCACAAGCTAATCTCCTGAACGGTGAAAGATAGAAGGAAACCTCTCATATATAGGTTCTCAAAGTGGTCCCTACACGTGATCCAAACTCTGATCTCCATCCATCATTATTTCCACCATTATTACCCCCCAGTGGGCACTGGGAACTTTCAGGGGGGCGCTCGAGAGTCCACGGGTGGTAGGGGGGGCACTGGCAATGATTTGGGGGGCACTGGCGATTTAGAGGAGCAGCGGTGATTTGGAGCACTCATTGGGCTTCCTGCAGTCTGAACAGGTTACCCAGCGCCATTCGGCAAATTGGCCATCCAATCAACGACCACATTCTTTCCCCCTTCGCATGGTTTTTATGATCCCATATTCGCTGATGTCGTGTCGGTATTTTCTTGTCCATACATGCTCATGCAACAAACATGATAGTGTGTGACACCAGCGAAATACTATTGCTTGCCACAACACTAATTTTTGTCACGTGGTGCCATTTCAACCAATCGGCTTGCAAGAATCTTTTTATGCAGGATATAATACTGTTGCAGTTTTAGAACCCACACTTTCTTTTAAATATCCCATTAAAGCGCGGCGTTACGCGCGCTGCTTGTGAGCAAGGAGGAAGCGGACAAGCGGTAACATACAAACGTCTTTATTGTAAGACTACACTGTAACACTGTACCGCTCCGGGCTGGGCGCCCGGTGTATACCATGAGGCCACGCCTACCCCTCGGACGTGGCCACCGCCCACTTGGTGCGTGGAATGATGTCACCACGCCAGTGGGCTTTTGTGTCCGCCACACGCGCCCCCCCAGAATTCCCGCGCACCTGGAGGGCCAGTTTGCGGGGCCGACGAATGACCCGGCCGAAGCGCCCCCTGGCGATCGGCGGCGTCCGGGGTGCAGGGATGCCAGGTGGGATGCCCCTGGCTGCTCCTGGGATGGGTGCAGGACCGGGGGGCGGCGTGGCGGCGGGGCTGGGCGGTGCCGGGGGTCCGCCCGCAGGAGGGCGGCCCCGACGTGGGGGTCGGGCCACTGGCGGTGGATGGTCCACATCGAGGTGGGCCGGCTTGAGGCGGTCTACCGAAACGCGGTCAGGAGTACCGCCGATGTCCAGGGTGAAGTGCTTCGCCCCGGTCTCCAGCACGCGGAAAGGCCCGTCGTACGGGGGCCGCAGTGGTGTCCGATGGGCATCGTGGCGGACGAAGACGTACTCCGCCGTGCGAAGCTCCGGGGCGACGTGCGTCGGTGGGTGCCCGTGGCATGCCGTTGGCACCGGGGCGAACCTCTGGGCGGTCTCCTGCAGAGCGGAGCGCTGCTGTGCCGCGGACCATGGTGCCGTGGAGTCGGGGAGGAACTCGCCCGGCACCCGCAGCGGTTGCCCGAAGACCAACTCCGCCGCGGATGCGCGCAGGTCCTCCTTGGGCGCCGTCCGGAGGCCCAGCAGGACCCAGGGGAGCCTGTCGACCCAGCCGCCGTCGCGGAGGGTGGCCCGGAGCGCGGCCTTCAATGAGCGGTGAAATCGCTCACACAGGCCGTTAGCCTGGGGGTGGTAGGCCGTGGTTCGGTGCAGCCGGACCCCGAGCCCCTGCGCAACCGCCCCCCAGAGCTCCGAGGTGAACTGGGGGCCGCGGTCGGATGAGATGTCTGAGGGGGCGCCGAACCGGGCGACCCAGGTGGCGATGAAAGCCTGCGCGACATCGGCCGCCGTTGTCGACGCCAAGGGCACGGCCTCCGGCCACCGGGTGGTGCGGTCCACCATGGTGAGGACGTGGGTGAAACCCCGCGAGGGGGGCAGAGGTCCCACCAGGTCCACGTGGACGTGGTCAAACCGGCGTTCCGGCACCGTGAACGGGGCCAACGGGGCCTGGGTGTGCCGGTGCACGGAGGCGACGACATGGCAGTAGCGCAGGTCGTCATTGGTGAGGCGCCGAAGCTGAAATTGGGCTTCGGCTTGAACGAACCAGACCTCGGCCTGGGCCTCCCAAAATTCGGGAAGTTTAATCGCCATTGACTTGTCGTTGGCCATTGCAATGGCGTCGTGTTCGGAAGGATCGCTACGGCAAATCCAACGTCGAGGGTCACCAGTAAAGCGCGGCGTTACGCGCGCTGCTTGTGAGCAAGGAGGAAGCGGACAAGCGGTAACATACAAACGTCTTTATTGTAAGACTACACTGTAACACTGTACCGCTCCGGGCTGGGCGCCCGGTGTATACCATGAGGCCACGCCTACCCCTCGGACGTGGCCACCGCCCACTTGGTGCGTGGAATGATGTCACCACGCCAGTGGGCTTTTGTGTCCGCCACACCATCATTAAAAGGTTAAAGGTTGCACCCCAGAGTTAGGCCACAAGCAACACATAGGCCACCATAGGACTTCAGTTATTTCATTAGTATGTGTTTAGATAAGGCCGTGTTTCCAATAGTTGAATCTGCGTTGTGCCAATTAAATAAGAGTAGGTCCCCAATCCATTCATTTTGCAATCTCCCTCTCCAAGCGACGCCATTACACGCCCTCCAGTCTGCCCTATGGTTCGCCCAATTTGATACGCGCCTCTGCCAGCAGCGGCAGCCTTCGCTGCCCGTGCGCTCGCTCAACGCCGCCATAAGACACGCGGTGAGGCCCGAGAAAGGGAGCGGAACGCCAAGAAGAGGGTGTGGCCACATCATCCAGCCGTCAAAGGCGGAGCCGGTAAGCCCTCACCAGCCAACCAGGGCTGAAGGAACTTCTCCGACAGGCTTGGCTTTTGGGCTCGTGGAGCGTTTTGCTGGTCGAGATATATAAGCGAGCGCAAAGCCCTTTCAAGGACTGGTTGGAGGCGTGCGCGTTGTAACAGGACTCTTTCTGGACGAATGCGTTTTAATTGCTTTGCGAAGGGACTTTACCGGGAGAGCGCACCTTTGGCTTACTTCATGAGATATACGGCGCGCTGATTAAGAGGACTTTGGAGAGGGGGCGTTTGGCACGAGAGAGCACATATTACGTATGCAGCGTACCAGCTTCCCCCCCCCGTTATATACATTGTCCGGACGCGTTCCACTATACGCGGAGCTGCCTGCCAGGTTTCGCCGCTGGACCAAAGCCTGGACTGGGGCCGACCGGAGCCTGGACCCAATCGCCGGACCTTCCACCCAACCATCTACAATCCCCGTGTGAGTGTGTATGTTTGTCCTGGGTACTAAGAATAAGACTGTTTTAAGACTGCCCTGTGTAACTGCTTCTTCCTCTTCCTATCCTGTACATTCTTTCGTTTCCTCTTCTCCTTCTTGTACATTGTGAATAAATTGCCCTGTTCTTTCTTGGTTTCCTCTTATCCGATCGCATCCTTCTTTTCTATCATTGGGAAAATGTGGCATGATAGTAACCGCTTATAATCGGGTTTAGTCCCATTGTTAACGGCTCGGATCGCGGATTGCTATCTGCTCGGCATTTTCCATCATATCTGTGGTTCGAGCGGGAGTTATTTCCCTGCTTTACGGTCGGGTTAGTAAGTAGGTATTTGTGACTACTTTGACCAATAACCCTACCTAATACCGACCGGAAGGAGCGTATAACTTCCAGGACTCGGGTCGGCAGGACTCGGGTCGGCCAGATAGAAAGACAAGGGGATTAACTCCCCCCCCCCCCCCCCCCCACCCCTCATAAGGGGAGAGCGCTGATGTCCGAGATCCGTAACAATTGGTAGTCAGGAGTTGGGATTTTGAACCTGGGACTAAATTTGCTTGACAAAATTTTGGACACCAATTGTGCTATTGGCCGCAACAATTGGTGTCGGGGAGTGGGATTTGGACCCGAACCAAATTTTTTATATTTTGAAAAAATTTGGTCAATTACGAGCGGCCGAAATTTTATATAACATCTAAATTTTGAATCATGCCATGGATAACCATGGCGATCGGATGTGGGGGGAAATGAGGGGGTAGAGGAAGGGTTAGAATTAACCCAGGACCCCAGGGAAGAACAATTGGGAGAGATGGAGGAGGAAAATGAAGAAGGTGCTGTAGTGGGGGTTGCAGGCGCACAAAATGGCGGCGCCTCGCACGTGGCGACGAGGGCCGTGCCCTCTGCGCAAGTGGGATGGACGGATATGCAAGCTCTCATGGCGCAGATTCAGGCAGCCATACAAATGGCGGGGGACAGGACGCAGGAACAAATTGGGGGATTGAGTAAGGAGATGGGAGAAATGAGGGCCGATAGTAAGCAATTGGGAAATCAAATTGGGGGATTGAAAGAGGGGTTAAGTAATTTGGAAAACAGAATGGGGGAGCAATTGGGAAGTCAAATTGGCGGGATTAGAAAGCAAATTGGGGGGATTCGAGAACAAATTAGGGGGCCATTTGAAGGTCGTGGGTGGCCACGCCCAGGAAATAAATGAGGGGTTAGCGAGGGAGAAAGCCAGATATGAGATAAAACAGATGGGGAAGGACAGAGACAGCAGATCAAGCGGAAAGGTTGCGGGGGTATGCGATGGGGTAGCGCGGCTTGAGAAGCGCGGGGAAAGCGAGGCTGAGCAAGGCATGGTTACGTGGACCGGGGTAGAAATCACGACTCGGGGGATAGAGAAGCCGATGACCGCAGAATTAGAAAATTTGATTTTATAAGCGCCAGCGGTCATCGAGCTTAATAAAGAAAAAGAATTAATTCAAATTGAAAAAGAAATAACCGAAATTGGGATTGGAGAGACGGCAGGCATAGGGGCATTATCGGAGATGGAGATGGAATGCGCGCAAAGTTTGGATTCGCATCATGATGCCGTACTTATTAAGCAAATGGAAAGTTTGCAGGTGGTGGAGGAGCGAAGAAGAGGAAGCGCCAAGGTGAGTAGGGTGGTGTATGGCGCGGAGGTTTAGCGCGAGAGGATTTTTCGCGCGCTTGGGATCCCGGCATAACCCGGGCGCTCGTAGAAGGTCTGTGGTGCGCTGTGGGAATGGAAATGGCACGCGTGTGCGAATGGCGCCGGAGCGCGAGTATGAAACCGAGAGCGAGGGAGAATGCACAAGGGAGTGTATGTGTGAGAGTGAGTGTGATACAGAGAGTGAGATGGATGGAGAGAGTGTGCGAGAATGCACACCTGGGATGGATGAGCGTGTGCGAGGAAGCACACCTGAGTTGGTTGTGGAGAGTGTGTGGGGATGCACATCAGAGCGCGTGATTAGGTGTGTGACAGGAGATTGCCCACCCGTGGGTAGGTGTGCAGTGAGTGGGTGTGCAGCAAAAGAGTGCACACACAGGGGTGTTACAGAGGATGTAACCAGAGAGTGTGCAAGTGGTATGGGTGCGCCAGGATGTGTGCGAGAGAGGTGTGTAACAGAGTGTGCGAATAGAATGAGTGTGCCTCAGTGGTGTGCACCTGAGTGTGGAGTGAAAGAGAATGCACGAGCGAGTGCAATGACGGAGTGTATGGGATGTACGAGAGGCGTTAGAGTGCAGAGTTTTGCGAGAGAGAAAAGGAACGCGTGGTGTGAGCATGTGAGTCAGGCATCGACGCTGACCGGGGCAGCGCTTAGGCCGACGTATAGCCGACGCGAGCTCTCGGGGCATGGTGTTCTTTGTGTGCTGCGGGGGCCGGCGGGCATCGTTGCCGCGGCGCTTCTGCAAGGAGCGCCGTGCACGATTCGGGCCGGGTCGCGCCCTGTATGGTCGGTGCCGCGTCGTAGCGGCGACCGACACGATTCCGGGGGAGAAAGACCAGGTCGGACCTTCGCCCCCTGGCGGGCGCGGTGTTCCGACCGGGGGAGGTTGGGTCATCGGGCCGGAGACCGAAAGGGTCCGCGCCAGGATGGACCTTGGAACCTTGGCCCGAGTATGCCTCCTCCCCAAAGTCGAAAATGCCGGACGGACCCAACCTACAGGAGACAGAGCATCCGCACGCATTGCTCGGTTTATCGAAGCCGAGCAGTAAGAATGTACTCCCGCACCAAGAGGCTCAGAGTAGTGGACGAGTAGTAATGGCGATAGTGATGTAGAGGGAGGGTAGCTCTACCATCCCTCACATCCTTGGGGCAAAGGAGCTGTAGTTTTATGGGGTTTGGCGGTATGAACTAGCCAGGGACGGTTATGATAATGTTTAGGATCTATAAATGACTATAGGTGACCAAGAGTTAAGTCGTGACATTGTACGAGTAGTGGGGACGTAGGTAGATTAGATGGTTGATAATGACGAGGGATGTGCGTAGTATAAGGGATGACGGGGAAGCATGAGTTTTAGGGGGAAACCAGTTAGCTAGATGATGCTGTGTGTGTGAGAAATAGTGTTGAGACAAGTGGAATTGTGGTTGAGGTGTGTGAGCACAAAAGGTGTGCCAGAAAAGAGGTGTGTGGAATAAATGGTGTGGAGTGAGTGGAGTGTGGAATGAGTAGTGTGGGATACGTGGCATGGAGTGTATGGTGCGAAGGAGTGGATGGGGGAAGGATGGACCCCCTTCACGAATACCCGGTGGAGGGTAGTTTAACGTTAGGTAGACCGAGTACGAAAAATTGGTTGGATATTGATATCTGTGGTGCGGAAAGTAGCAGAGTACTGCTTGGATGGGTGCATTAGTGTGTGTAATGGCTGGGCGTGTGGCCTGTTAGTGCATATGGTTGGTTGAGCACTCCGCCACTGGTAGTCTGTCGGCCAGGTGAGGCCGCATGTAGGCTCTGGGAGCCAGGTAGAGTCAGAGTTTTGTAGAGTTCAGCGTGACCCGAGGATCCCAGGAGAGGACCCGGGTAGCCCAGTGCCAGAGAGGGCATAGAGGGGGTAAGCGCCAGGAGGGCCTTCCCCAGGATAGTGTAGTTGAGGAGCTAGGCAAGCTCGGGTGGCGAAGTTCAGTGGCGGAGGTGCGCCGGTAAGTAGGACCTGCTAGGAGAGCCACACGACCCAGCCCCGAAATTGTGCGAGGGCACAGGTAGAAAGATCGGGGGAGTGAGACTCCAAATTGGAGAGTGCCACAGTATGGTCAATGGGAATTGGTTTTTCGATCCGCATGGAGTAATGATGGCCAATGGATTGGCAGGGCAAGACCCCGGGTAATTTAACTGTGTTAATGTCATTTAGAAGCATAGTTAGGATAAAATCTCTTCGCACCACCCGCATCCACTAACCGAGGTGATAGGACTCCACACCAGGTTTTGCGAATTGTTTGGAATGAAAGACGCATCAGGACGTGGGTGAGACATTGTATGTGATTCCATCTCTTCCTCCTTAGGAGGGATTGATGACGAATTTGGTATTAGGGGATGGGAAAGACAAGACGGTCGCGACGAATTTGTAAATTGTGTAAATACGGGGTAGAGGCAAGGGTAGAGTAGATGGACATGGGGGGTGGCGAACGGTTAGGGACGAGCTTTCTCAGGTCGCTCTCCCACGCCCTTCATGTCGCATTGCCTTGTTTTTATTTGTACCCTTGCGCCCTTGCCCCTCGCTAACTCTGCTTTGTCTTCCTTCCCCACTCATGGACCATATTTCGTCCGAGGGGAGTGTGCAGGTGCCCTGGATTGTGCGGCCGCACCCTTGCTGCCTACTGCCTGCACTGATGCACCATATGGACCACACGTTCTGTGGTCTGGCACCACTTATGGACCACACGTTCTGTGGCCTGGCACCTCTGCTGGGACCGACCATTGTTGCCAGCGGTGTCTGGCTTGTGGACCACGGTTTAAAGTGGCATCTATGCCCAGCAGTGGACCACCTGAGTTGGCCCTGCTGGCCACAAATAAAAAAGCGGACGCGGTTTGTGCCCTTTTATTAAATAACATCAAGCAAGAAGATCAAGCCAAGATACATCGGCCCAGCAGATAAGCACAAGACAAGGCATCATTCATAACTTTGAAATGTTTTGGTGCATTTTCATGATGGTGCTTTTTGGTGCATTTTTTTATTATGGTGCATATTGGTGCATATGGGTATGGTGTATCGGTGCAGTGCATTGCAATGGCATTTTCCTCTTTTCAAAAACATCTTCCCTTTTCCCACAAAAGAAAGGTCCTGGGTTACAGTGTAAATAATTCGTAGTGTAATGTAAATAATGCTCCCCACCGGCTCGATGTGTAGTTTGAAGACCAATCCGTAATTCGGTTAATTGTGGGCATGAGTCAGTTAGGTAGGACGCAACGCAGCAGGTGGGACATATCTAGTGTTAAAACTGTCGCACTCAGGGTGAGGTTAAAAGTAGAGGGTGATCACACGTAAGTGTCACATTAATTTAAAAGATAGCCCTTTTGTTTCAGCTCGGTACGAGCCTGGAAAAAGGGGGGGGGGTGCCGTGTTGCGGTTTTAGAACCCACACTTTCTTGTAAATATCCCTTCATTAAAAGGTTAAAGGTTGCACCCCATATTTAGGCCACAAGCAACACGTAGGCCACCATAGGACTTCAATTATTTAATTAGTATGTGTTTAGATAAGGCCGTGTTTCCAATAGTTGAATCTGCGTTGTGCCAATTAAATAAGAGTAGGTCCCCAATCCATTCATTTTGCAACCTACCTCTCCAAGCGACGCCATTACGCGCCCTCCAGTCTGCCCTATGGCTCTCCCAATTTGATAGGCGCCTCTGCCAGCAGCGGCAGCCTTCGCTGCCCGTGCGCTCACTCAACGCTACCATAAGACACGCGGTGAGGCCCGAGAAAGGGGGCAGAACGCCAAGAAGAGGGTGTGGCCACATCATCCAGCCGTCAAAGGCGGAGCCGGTAAGCCCTCACCAGCCAACCAGGGCTGAAGGAACTTCGCCGACAGGCGTGGCTTTTGGGCTCGTGGAGCGTTTTGCTGGTCGAGATATATAAGCGAGCGCAAAGCCCTTTCAAGGACTGGTTGGAGGCGCGCACGTTGTAACAGGACTCTTTCTGGCGGAATGCGCTTGATTGCTTTGCGAAGCGACTTGACCGAGAGAGCGCACCTTTGGCTTACTTGATGAGATATACGGCACGCTGAATAAGAGGACTTTGGAGAGGGGGCGTTTGGCACGAGAGTGCACATATTACGTACGCAGCGTGCCAGCTTCCCCCCGTTATATAAACTGTCCAGACGCGTTCCACTATACGCGGGCTGCCTGCCAGGTTTCGCCGCTGGACCGAAGCCTGGACTGGAGCCGACCGGAGCCTGGACCGCATCGCCGGACCTTCCACCCAACCATCTACAATCCCCATGTGAGTGCGTATGTTTGTCCTGGGTACTAAGAATAAGACTGTTTTAAGACTGCCCTGTGTAACTGCTTCTTCCTCTTCCTATCCTGTACATTCTTTCGTTTCCTCTTCTCCTTCTTGTCTTCTTCTTGATCAACAAACCCAAGAAACAACTTCTTCCTCTTCTCCATGTGCAGGAGAAGTACATGGAGAAGAGGAAGAAGTTGTTTCTTGGGTTTTTGATTTGGAGAAAGCATTCGACAGGGTTCCACGCAAAGTATTGACATGGGCATTGAGGAAGTTAGGAGTGGAGGAATGGTTGATCAGAGTAGTGATGGCAATGTATAAAAGAGCACGCACAGCTGTAAGGACGAAGGACAGGAACAGTGGTGAGTTTGAGGTGAAGATGGGAGTGTATCAGGGGTCGGTACTAGGTCCACTACTATTTGTAGCTGTGATGGAGGTGCTGGCTCAGAACGTAAAGGAGGGTTTACCGTGGGAGTTGTTGTATGCTGATGATCTGGTGTTGATTGCGGAAAGTATGGATGGACTGAAGGAAAAGATGAACAAGTGGAAGGAATGTATGGAGACAAAAGGTCTGAAGGTGAATATAGGAAAGACGAAGGTGATGGCAAGTGGTAAAGCATGTGGTGAGGTGGAAAGAACTGGGAAGTGGCAATGTGCTGTGTGCAGGAAGGGTGTCGGAGTGAACTCCATTCAATGTACAATGTGCGCTGAGTGGGGTCATCAAAAATATAGTGGTCTGAGAGGGTCATTCACCAGTGTGGCAGCTACATTCAAATGTAAGGTGTGCACAGAGGGAGCTGCAGATGGAGGAAATGTTGAGTTGGATCTTGGAGACGGCGTGAAGCTGGAAGGTGTGAAAACATTTTACCACCTCGGAGACATGCTGAATGTAGAAGGTGGAACAGACTCGGCAACGGTTGCAAGAGTGAGATGTGCATGGAAGAAGTTTTGGGAACTGAGTGGCGTGCTGATGAGGAGGGGAGTGTCGTTGAAGCTGAAGGGAAAGGTGTATGCTGCATGTGTGAGAAGTGTTATGATTTATGGGAGCGAGACATGGGTCATGAACGTAGAGCAGCAACGAAGGCTGGAAAGGGTGGAAATGCGAATGGTTCGGTGGATGTGCGGAGTATCGTTGAGAGAGAGGAAGACAAATGATGAATTGTGAAAGGTGAGGGGAATAGAGCCTGTGATTGATGCTGTGAAGAGGAACAGGTTGAGATGGTTTGGTCATGTGTTGAGGAAGGATGAAAATGACTGGTTGAGAAGAGTGATGGAAATGAATGTAGAAGGAAGTAGAGGACGGGGAAGTCCGAGAAAGACTTGGCTGAAGATGGTGGAAGAAGAAATGTGGGCAAGGGGGTTAACAAGGAGAGATGCAGAAAATAGGGCAAAATGGAGAAGATTGTCATGGGGACCGCAAGGCTAACCCCCGCTCTAGCAGGGAAAATGGCCTTAAAATGCATGTTGTTGTGTTGTTGTTCTCCTTCTTGTACATTGTGAATAAATTGCCCTGTTCTTTCTTGGTTTCCTCTTATCCGATCGCATCCGTCTTTTCTATCATTGGGTAAACGTGGCACGATAGGAACCGCTTATAATCGGGTTTAGTCCCATTGTTAACGGCTCGGATCACGGATTGCTATCCGCTCGGCATTTTCCATCATATCCATGGTTCGAGTGGGAGTTATTTCCCTGCTTCGCGGTCTGTGTTCGTAATTAGGTATTTGGGACTAAATTGACCAATAACCCTGCCTAATACCGACCGGAAGGAGCGTATAACATCCAGGACTCGGGTCGGCCAGATAGAAAGACAAGGGGATTAACCCCCCCTTGTTAAGGGGAGAGCCGACATCTGAGATCCGTAACAATACACTCCATTCGTGCTGGACTATTCAACGTGCCTGGGTCAACTTTACAGCCTGGCCTTGCCAGCACAGACATTGGGCAAGGTATGAACAGTCAGTGTTAGCGCTGGTGTCAGTCTTTCGACATTTTGGCGTGTTGATGTCGTTATTCAAAAAAGCTTCACGTCCGGTCGGCTTCAAGATGTCGGCCTCAAAGAAAAAGTGTCGTCAGTATTCCGGTGAATACATCAAGTATGGATTCATTCCATCTCCGACGTACAAACAGTTACCGATGTGTTTGTTGTGTGGTATCAAGCTGTCCAATGAAGCAATGAAACCATCTCGACTGAGCGAGCACCTGAGTAAAAAGCACAGTGATAAGGCTCGCGCAGAGGTCAGCTATTTCCAATCGCTGAAAGAGAAATTTGAGAAGCGATCCACGGTAAAGACGATGTTCGAAGCCAGCCAAAAGCTCGTGGATAAAGGACTGGAAGATAAACCCGTTTCCATGCCCTCTTCTCAACAGTGGTCGAGTTTCTGTCGGAAATTGATACGGAGCTATCGGAGAAAGTGAATGCGATTGAGCATGATGTGGCTTACTGACATATTCAGGAGCCTGAATGATGTCAACAAACAACTCCAGGGTGACCATATGATGCTGATTAAAGCAAAGAAAGTGATTCGGCACGTTCTTAACCAATACTGTAGGCATATTTGTCATGAAAAAAAAATTCGTGTATTTTTTTTGTTAAAAGCAAAAAGTCACTTGATTTTGTAAGAAGGTATCATAAGCTTTAAAAAAAATTAGGGTGGCATTTTTTCTGAACATTCTAATGGCCTGATATCCAAGATGGCCGCCACCGTAGCAAAACGCCCTAAATTTGACGCTAAAATTAACTTAATGTGGTTTAAATATTTTTGTTTTCAGCATGAACTGCTTGGAACTTGTATATAGAGGTGACTATAATAACAATAACTTCCACTTGACTACTAATCTTTTTATTTTGCACAATTTCAGACAGAGGCTGCCTTTTTTATTTCAACATGGCGGCCGGAAAATTGACGTTCGAATCCAGTCACCGGCAGCAGTTTGTTCGCTTTATAGTGTTAAGGTTCCACTTGTCCATTTTATGGTGTACTAACATATTCTTTTCTTCTTTTGCAGGTTGCAAGTACCCACAGCAACCATCACCCAGGATAACATAGCTTAGAGACCTTAGATTAACCAAAATGGCAGAGTCTTCATCTAACAAGAAGTCAAAAACGGTGGATTTTGAACTATGCTTTATTTGCCAGTTGAGCAGCAAGCAAACAGATTATACAAACTATGTGCTTCGTCCTTCTTTGCCTTCAGTAGAGAAAGTAATTACAACAACTGATGTTCGATGTTTATATGGGGAAACAGAATTCTCTACATTAAAGAATCGCATAAAAGGTTTGTCAAACTCAGTGCAGTATTTCACGAGCATGGAAACCCATTTGAATCCACTGATGAGGATGAGATCGACAACCTGCTCACCAAAGCAGTTATGAATGAAACTGCTACCAACGACATCCTTCGGCGTGATGAGATTGGGCAACAGATGTTTGAAGGTTTCGTCACTGAACGCCTAACGGAAGGAAAACTTTCTGTGTGGGACAAAATGACCAAAAAGAAACTGGGTACCTTCAAAAGTGCCAATGCAATGGCAGAAATCCGAATGGGAGACAAGGTGGTCAAAATCAAAGAAGAGCGAGGACTGTTGCAACGGTTCATTGTTATTTCAAGAAGTCGACCAGAGCTGAATCTCAAGGAATGCATCGGAACTTATGAGTTTGGTGTGGTGCCTCGATCACTATTTGCTTCAGATGGATCCCTCCTGCTGGCATACGATAAGGCATCAATACTTCATCATCTTGAGAAGCTGGACAGTAACACACAACATGTTCAAGCTGACAGAAATGAGGCAATCCAAGCAATCCAAGTACCCTTGCAGGTGGCAGACACAGCAGTGGAACATACAAATGTTGACCCAACAGATGAATCGTCAGCACACCGAGTGATCATTATTGATGGGATGGCTGTGGTAAATTCAGTTATCAAAACGTAACAAATGAAAACATGCCAAGACTTTGCAGATGCCTTTCTCCAGATAATCTGTAACATGGCAGCACAATATGATGAGGTCAGATTGGTGTTCGACCGGTACATCAAAACATCGCTCAAGGAACAGATGAGGACAAAGAGGACCAAGGGAAAGTCAACATATTACCACGTGAAGGACAACACTTTAATCCAACATATTTCCCTGAAGGACTTCTTATCAGATATCCGCGCCAAAGGACAACTGACCGACTATTTGGCTGACAAAGTTGTATGTCACAGCAAGAGCTCCAACAACAGACTGAAACAACTTATGGTGACCTCAGGAACACAAACCAAGGGCAATGTTGATATCCCAGACTCGCTCCTCACTCACAGCCAAGAAGAGGCAGACACTTTGCTTGTACTGCATGCTCTAACTGTTCTCAATGAAGCAGAACTTGTTGTCAGTTCCCCAGACACAGACGTCTTTTTGTTGCTTGTCTACATGTATCCAAACTTACCAACGTCTACAACCTTCCTTACGGGAAAGGGCAGGCTGAAGAGGAACATTTCTGTGCGGAGCATATACAACAACTTAGGACCAAAGCGCGCTTCTGCACTGTTAGGTTTTCATGCTCTGACAGGTTCCGATATGTCTGGTATATTTGCTGGCAGAACCAAAGACTCGTGCTTCAAGGCATTTATGTCTTGTGATGATGAGATCCTGGATGCACTAGCAATGCTCGGGAATGATGACATTGATCTGCCCGCTGATGTATGCTCTCAGTTGGAACGCTTTGTCTGTATTTTGTATCGATCCAAAATCTACACAAAAGTGAATGAGCTCCGTTGGTTCCTCTACTCAAATCGTGCAGCCGAAGGAGAAAACCTACCACCAACTTCTGGTTCACTGGACTTACACATTCGTCGGGCACATTACATATCCATGATTTGGAGAAAAGCTTGTGAAACTCACCCGTGCCTCCCAGCACCACCTGCATTTGGTTGGACATTTGATGCAGTTTCAAGTCACTTCTCTCCAGTTCGCTGTTTGAATCCACCAGCTCCTGAAGCAGTATTGCACCTCATAAAGTGCGGGTGCAAACGTGGATGCGAAGGAAGGTGCAGCTGTCGCAAGAACAATATCCCATGTACGGAAGTTTGTGGATGCTGGGTTTTCAGCTGCAACAACAAAACTGTCCAACCAGGGATAAATGAAGATTGTGAAGATTGAGGTGTTACTTTCGATGACATTCACAAAATTATAATTCACTTGATATCCATTGTTAAAAATACTAAATGAAAGCCAGGCATTTAATCAGTATGACTTTTTGCATCTTCCTGTTTAAACGATTTAAGAGATTGAACAGTAAATCAAGTATTTCATTTTATTTAGATCTGTTTGTTGGCTTGTTAATTATGTATTCTTTGTGAAAAATACATGTCTTTAAATAGATACTTTGTTTGTAATTACATGCGAAGGGAGAAGGTATAGTTTACATTGTGGGTGCGCGGTGGCCATTTTGGAATTTGGCATGTAGATCATACATATAACATAAATTTGATGATTCCATTCGATTCCTGGTCTCAGAAAACATATATTTAGACACTTTATTTGTAATTGTATCACATGTACTCGCGAAGATATCGCATTATTAGTGTTCGGCGGCCATTTTGGACGCCATCTTGGATTTCATAGTCTTAGAATGTTCAGAAAAAATGCCACCCTAATTTTTTTTAAAGCTTATGATACCTTCTTACAAAATCAATTGAGTTTTTGCTTTTAACAAAAAAAATACACGAAATTCCAAATATGCCTATACTACAAGGCGACTCTGCACAGGGAAACCCTCGGCCGCAGAGATATGTCCCACTTTCCCCAGTTGGCAAAGGAACCTGCTGTTTCTGATGAAGAGCTGCTCGTTTATTGCAATCACCTTGAGAAGATTCGTGGAGATATGGAGCAGCATTTCGAGACATGCTAGAACTGTCGGTGCCAGCATGGGTGATCAA
The DNA here is from genome assembly GCF_964187855.1 of Myxine glutinosa. Taxonomy (NCBI): domain Eukaryota; kingdom Metazoa; phylum Chordata; class Myxini; order Myxiniformes; family Myxinidae; genus Myxine; species Myxine glutinosa. The sequence goes on along the minus strand of NC_136261.1, from coordinate 207,714,362 downwards.
CCCATTCAAATGCGACATTCAAGATGTGAAGCGCGAATTACAGGACAAAATTATCAACCTCCACAATGATGATGAGGCGAAGGCAAGATTCTCGCAGCATGAATACGGCAAATTCTGGATTCTGGAGCGGGGCGAATAACCTGCAATGTGGACAGAGGCAGAACTGCTGCTGATGGCGTTCCCCACATCATACCTCGTTGAAAGAGGGTTCAGCGCCGTGATGGTGCTGCTGACCAAGTATCGAAACCGCCTTGACATTACCAAGAGGGGCGATCTGCGTCTCTTCCTCACCGAGATGGAGCCAGACGTTCGTAATCTCGCAGCGAGTCAACAGGCCCACCCTTCACACTAACGGTATTTGGGCCTGTGATAACAGAGTCCCAGTTTGCCTCACCTGGACCTGTTCTGCTGAAACATTGTCGGTCGTGCAAAATAAAATAAAAAGTAAAGTAAAATAAAGTAAAATATTATTCAGAAAATATTTGGCTTCTGTTATTTTTGCTTCCTATCTGCATAAATTCTGGGTGTCCGACCATGAACGATAGGACAAGGGGGGCATTGGGCTGGTCCAAGAGGGCAGAAGGGGGCGGTCGTCCAAAAAAGTTTGAGAATGTCGGGACAGGCCCCGGGAAGGTTATTGGCTCGGTGGCTGGGCCTCGACCGGGCTGGGCCCATTTCGCAATGAAAAGCTGAGCTGAATTGTAGTAGTCAATCTTCTATGGTCACGAGTAAAAGCTGAATTATGGCAGTAAATTCATTCAAAAAGAACCAAAATGTCGGGACAGGCTCCGGGAAGGTTATTGGCTAGGTGGCGAGGCCGGTCAAGGCCGCATTGGCTGGGCTGGGCCCATTTTGCAATTAAAAGCTGAGCTGAATTATAGCGGTCAATCTTCTATGGCCGCGAGTAAAAGCTGAATTATAGTAGTAAATTCATTCAAAAATAACCCGGGCAACGCCGGGTGCTTTCAGCTAGTCTACTATATAAGAGAGTTGTCTGTCTGTCTGTCTGTCTGTGTCGCCATTTTTCTCAGAGATGGCTGAACGGATCTTGGTCAAACTTTCAGAGGTTCATCAGTGAGTGACTGGGAGTGTTTAGGCCAAAAAAAAAAACCAAAAAAAAAACATTGAGCAATAACAAGGTCGTTTTTTTTGGAGTCAGAAAAAAAATTTGCTCGATAGTGCCTAAGCTTTTTAAAATTAATGTCAGTTATATACAAGTACACATTCGAAAAAACAAAAAAAAACAATCACCAGGCATTTGAACACAAATAAATCAAACAATTCCGGAAGTGTACGAATTTGGTAGTATGGCTTCGTCTTCCTGATCGGCATCACACTTAACTCAGAAACGTGATGAACGCCACATTCACCCACCAGCATATATATGACCCCCCTTCCTCTCCTGCCTCCCCCCCTCCCCTCCCCTTCCACCCTCCCGTCCCCATCCCCCCTCTCCCTTCTCCCCTCCTTCCCCCCCAGCCATCCTCATCCCCCCTCTCCCCCTTCCCCCCTCCCCCTCCTCCTCCTCCCCTCCCTCCCCCTCCCTTTCCCCCTCCCCCCTACCCCCTCTCCCCGCCTCGTCCCCCCCTCCTCGTCCCCCCCTCCTACTCCCCCTCCCCTCCCTTTAATGACAGTTATATACAAGTACACATTCGCATAAATAAATACAAAACAATCACCAGACATTTGAATACAAATAAATCAAAGAATTCCGGAAGTGTACGAAGTTGGGAGTACGGCTTCTTCTTCTTCCTGTCTGGCATTGTGGCGGGCACAAGGGACAAGAATTCCGCACACCAGCAGGTGGCGCGAGCGTCCAGGCGGGGAACTGTAATGCATGCCCCGCCTATCGGCCGACCGGCCACGCCCGGGGGCAAGGCGTGGCCTCGGGACATATATGCGGGCTCTAAGCTCGAGCCCGCCCAGTGCTGAAGTGCGAGCTCTTAATAAAGACTCTTTGTTTGTACCAACGCGTTGTGGCCTACCTCTCTGGCAATCGAGTCGTGTGTGCACAGCACCACACTGGTGACCCCGATTGGTTCAGCCGTTGCTGACCCCCGAACGCGCCATGGCTACCAACGCCGTCGCATTCAAACTCCCGGAGCTTTGGGAAGCGCAAGCCGACGTTTGGTTTTTGCAAGCCGAAGCTCAATTTGAACTCCGGGGCATCACGGCGGACGAGACCAGGTACTACCACGTGGTCGCTGCCCTCGGGCCCGGCACTGCCGCCCGAGTCGTGTCCATCCTTCGGCGACCACAAGTACGAGGCGCTCAAACGTCTCCTCCTCGCCACATTCAGGCTCACAGAGATCGAACGTGCCGACCGCCTCCTGAACCTTCCCGCCCTCGGCGACACACGACCATCTGTCCGGATGGATTTCATGCTGTCCCTGCTTGGAGACCAGCCCCCGGATTTCTTATTCCGGGCGCTTTTCCTACGCCAGCTACCTGTACAGGTACGCCTCGCGCTGGCCGGTTCCAAAATAAAGGAACCCCGCGCCCTGGCTGGAGAGGCCGACAAGTATTTCGCGGCCTGCGGCACGCGGTCGGCGTACGGTGCTGCCGTAGTGGATCCCGGCACGGCGGCTCCAGCGCCCCCGCTTCTTCCCTCGTGGCCGCTGCTACGCCCCATCCACTACCGCCGCGGCCACCACCACCGCCGCCGGCACGGCCGCCGCGGGGGCCACCGCCGCAAACCTGGTGCTACTACCATGCCAGGTTCGGCCGCCAGGCTAAAACGTGCCGCCCGCCGTGTTCTTTTGATGGGTCGGGAAACGACCGGCGCTCACTTGCGGCCATGAGCATTGGCCATTCCGGCAGCCTCCTGTTCATCACGGACACCTTGTCCAGGCGCCGTTTCCTTTGCGACACAGGAGCGCAGGTAAGCGTCCTCCCCGCTTACGCGTCCGACAAGCAAGCCGCGGGCCGGGGCCCCGCTTTGCTTGCCGCCAACGGTACACCCATCCGTACATTCAGGAAGCGTTGCCTCTCACTGCGGTTCGGAGGGCAGCGCTTTCAATGGTCGTTCGTCACCGCCAGCGTGCCAATGGCCCTGCTCGGTGCGGACTTCCTATGTGCGCATTCAGCGCTTGTTGGTCGACGTTAAGCGCAGACGTCTCGCCAAGGCCGAAACCTTCAGCTCGCTCGCTTGTTCGCTGAGCGGCCCGTTGAGCGGCTCACTGAGCGGCTCACCGAGCGGCTCACCGAGCGGCTTGCCAAGCGGCTTGCTGAAAGGTTCCGTCCCGGCGAGTTTAGTTTGCACGCTTCCGGCAGCGGACGACTTTACCCACCTCCTAGCCAGTTTCCCGGCCCTCACGCGGCCCACCTTCTCAGCGGTGGCCGTTTGAACATGGGGTGGAGCACTACATACCCACGGTCGGGCCGCCGGTCTACGCCCGGGCACGCCGACTCGAACCCACGAAGCTCGCCGTGGCGAAGGCGGAGTTCGCCACGCTGGAACGGCTGGGTATCGTGCGGCGCTCAAACAGCGCTTGGGCCTCTCCGCTGCACATTGTGCCGAAGCCCGGCGGAGGATGGCGGCCGTGCGGTGACTACCGCCGGCTCAATGATGCCACCACCCCCGACCGCTACCCGGTCCCGCATATCCAGGACTTTTCCGCCCGGTTGGCGAACACGACCGTGTTTTCCAAGGTGGACCTCATCCGGGGCTACCACCACGTCCCCGTACAACCGCGCGATGTCCCGAAGACGGCCGTCATCACCCATTTCGGCCTCTTCGAGTTCCTGCGAATGCCTTTCGGGTTGAAGAATGCGGCCCAGGCGTTCCAACGGCTTATGGACAGCGTCTTGCGCGACTTACCTTTCATCTATGTCTACCTGGACGACATCCTAGTCGCGAGCGCGTCCCGGGAGGAGCACCTGCTCCACCTCCGCACGCTTTTCGAACGCCTGGGCCAGCATGGCCTAATCATCAACCCCGCAAAGTGCCGTTTCGGCGTCGCCACCATCGACTACTTGGGGCACCGCATCACCAGGCACGGGGCCGTCCCTTTACCGGCCAAGGTGGAGGGGGTCAGGGATTTCCCGCGACCCCGCACGATCAAGGGGCTCCAGGAGTTCCTGGGCATGGTAAATTTTTACCACCGATTCGTGCCCCATGTCGCCCAGCTCCTCCGCCCCCTGCACGAGGCCCTCCGGGGCAAGCCGGGCAAAGGTGACATCGCCTGATCGGAGCCGATGGCCGCGGCGTTTGCGGGCGCGAAGCTGGCCCTGGCCAACGCCACCATGCTGGTGCACCCAGCGCCCGATGCACCGATCGCCCTCACCACCGACGCGTCGGACTACGTGGTGGGCGGGTGCACGAGCAGTGGGTGCGTGGTGCTTGGCAGCCGCTGGCGTTTTTTAGCCGGCAGCTTTGCCCGCACGAACGCCGCTACAGCACCTTCGACCGTGAGCTGCTCGGGCTCCACCTGGTGGTCCGACACTTCCGCCATCTGCTGGAGGGCAACCCGTTCACGGCTTTCGTCGACCACAAGCCCCTTGTGTTCGCGATGGCCAAGGTCGCCGAGCCATGGTCGGCACGGCAGCAGCGTCACCTCTCTGCCGTGTCGGAGTATACGACGGACATCCGTCACGTGGCGGGTAAAGACAACCCGGTGGCGGATTGCCTTTCCCGGTCCGTCGCGCACGCGGTCCACCTCGCGATCGACTATGCCCGGATGGCGGAGGCTGTGCACACACGACTCGACTCGAGTCGTGTGTGCACAGCACCACAGCATCACACTTAACGCAGAAACGGGATGAACGCGACATTCACCAGCACATATTAAACGAAAAGGTGATGAACCCCCTTCCTCTCCTGCCTCCACCCCCTCCCCCCTACCCCCCCTTCCATCACCCCTTTCCCCCCTGTCCCCCCAACACCCCCCTCCCCAGCCCAGCAACGCTGGGTACTTCTGCTAGTCATCTACCAAAAAAATCTCGTAGTTCTCTCTCTGCACCTAACATTTGTATCCCGTTATCACTCAGCAGGTATGCTGGTTGTCCTCCAATACAAAAAATTGGTGTAATACTTGCACGAACTCCATGGTTGAACAGTCCACTGCTAGCTCGACATTAACTGCTCCCGTATTTACAGGTGAAGATGACCCCGTCGTGTTTGGTCATCTTATTATGTCCAACCTTCACAAGGTATGGACCAAAGTCATCACAGGATGTGTAGTGGGAAGGTGGAGTAAATGGTGCCGTGTGATGCCTTGGTAAGTTGGCCATCACCTGATATTCTTCTCGATGCTCCATTTCTCGGCAAAATACACATCTTAACCTGATAGACTTGGTGAGCTGTTCGTCTGGTCTTTGCTGCCATGGTTGCCACTCCATTGTACCCATACTGGTGCATCTGATGTGTAAACAAGAAAGATATCCGATTGCGATGTGGAAGTAGTGCTGGATGCTTTGACTCACAGGACATCATAGATTCATCTGCCCTACTGCCAACTCTGATGGCTCCCTCGTCATCCAAAAAGGGGCTCAGGGTCTTGAATTCACCTCTATCAAGGCTATGTCGAAGGGTCTTCTGGGCTTCTTTGATCCAGAAACTCCCAAGCGTTTGTAACTCATGCGGTGTAAGAGGTCCCTTTGTTTCAGTTGTGGCAATTTCTTCATTCAACTTCGTCCGACATTTAGCCTGTAGTTGGTCCCCACATCTCATTACCCTGCGCTCGCAAAGCGAAAAACGGGGTGAAGCATTCAGGTACGTACGTGTGCTGTGTGCCATATGTGTCTGCATTTTAAAAATTCATTTTCTCGGCAACCGTTGGTCCGATTGACATGAAATTTTCACCATGGGAGTGCTCTTCCTTTAGAATATTTTAATGATAATCATGACGTCATGTCATTTGGTACAGGCGCCATCTTGGAAAAAACCGAAAACCTTTGCACCTCTATATCTCCAAAACCGATGAATGGAAAAAATTGAGACACAGCTCATTGTAAAGAACTCTCCATGGAGAATAACATATGTTAATGATGACGTCATTGGTGCCATAATTGTGACGTCATAATTCGACAGGGACAACACTTAGTCTGATCAGTTTAAAATGTATTGAGCGTGATGTCTGCAACAATTATATTAGAGAATTAGTGGGGCAGATATGTAACAAAAATTGCACGAGATGTTCACATCCGGCAGAAAGTTTGAAATTTTGCATACAGGGGTATTTTGACATGCTGAGTTCAAAAATTGGCGGATCCAAGAGGTCTGACCAATGGACAGGCCGCCATCTTGAATTCCAATATGGCTGCCAAGACGAAATGTTGATAATCCCTATCTTGGGTTCTAAATGACCTGTGGTGCTCAAATTTTGTACACAAGGGTATGTTGACATGCTGAGTTCAATAAGGCAATAATTTGAAATGTCTGACAAATGGTATGGCCGCCATTTTGAATTCCAATATGGCCGCCAAGACGAAATGTTGAAAATCCCGGGTTCTTTGCAAAAGCAATACCAATTCAATGGATCCTAGTTGACAAATCATATAACAAGTCAAAGAGCTCATTTCAAAGTATATTTCGTACCAGTTGGCAGCCGTAACATGCTGCAAGCTTTTTTCCATCCATTTTACTTCTCCTACTACTGCTCATCTCGGAAGCATTGTCCAGAGCAGAAACATAGTTCTGTGCATGGTAGATTAGCAGCAGGACATTTGCAATTTCCAGCACACCGTTTTTTACACTTGCACTTGATCAGCTCTCGGCACCCTTTTGACGCCTCTGGCATTACTGTCCAAAATGGATGCCAGACATCATCTGCATTTTTAGCCCATCCCCAATCTGCAGGTGAAGGCAGCTCTGGGTTAGCAATTTGGGACTGTCCCCAGATGTGACCGGCCTGAAAGACTGCCCTCTTCACATGTTGACGCAGTGCCTCTTTTGTCGGTGGAATATTTTCCGATTGCCGATTTCCCTGAGCAAACAGCTGCTTGCCTGCTTCGTTCACTTTCTTTAGAGGGGAAGTTCTACTGTACAGAACAACGAAGAACCTCTCTATGTTGTCCATGTCATCATCTGTTACTTCCGCTGGTGCATGTGAGAGATGATTGAAGACCTCCCCCAAGTTTGGCATGGAATTCCATATGCTCCACACAGTCTTTTTGCCAATCCCACATATGGCAGAAACAGTATCGCATCCGGAAACAGTATGCAGGAATAGAAGCCCCCATGAGCGTTCAGGGCCAATGTGAGTCGCAATAGTGTGAGCAGCAATGTGCCTGAAATAGTTTCCATGTCCAAATGCCAACCACATTGCACAACCGTCCATAATGCTTGCCATTGTGATAGCCAACACAACCACATCCGTGTCTGTTGCATGAATGACGATACTTCTGTACCCCTGCTGATATGCATGCCAAGCATGTAGCATCATTCGTGAATCAGCCTCTTCATGCGTACATGGTTGAATTTGAGAAACATCAGAAGGGGGCTTTGATTTAACCTCTTCTTCTAAGGTTGTAAGAAGTGTTTTTCCCTCTGGAATAGGCATCGTTTGCAGGGAATCAGCAAGGAAACTGAATAATGTCTTTTTGTTGGAATCTACACGAAGGAAGCTGCTCCAGTTTCGTGGCACGGAATTCTGTTCAGTCACATGGAGTGGTATGCCAGTGCCACGACCAAGCCTGGTGCCTTCTTTGAGACTGTCCGTTCTGTAGGTGTCCCACACCACATCAACATGCATCACAGTCCCCTCATTTAACTTTCGGGCAATGTACGGAAGGACCTGTTTCTGTGCATAGTCACCAAATGTCCTGATCACACTGTTGCACTTCTTAGGCTCCAAATGATGGACTAAGGCAGCCCCATCGAAAATACGAACTTCTCCTTTGGGCGCATCACGAGGACGTTGTGCTAAAGCTTCCAAACAGGGCAAAAGATCAGCCTTGCCGGTTGGTGGCCGCATTGTATTGATACCTTCAGCCAATGCAGGTGGCCACCCATGACACTCATATTCATAAAATGTGTTAAGATCACCATCTCTAGTTTGGCAAGAAATGTACATTCGTGAGAAGAGCTCCACATTACTTTTCATACGTGTAATCTTCGCCTCAGACTTTCCAGGTGTTTTCTTGGGCTTCGATTTCAACAGTGGCAGATTGTTCTTTGAAATGCTATCATAGAAATTGTCAGAAGGATCCTTGATTCGCTGCCCCACAAATCCGTCAAATTGTGTTTTGCCAGTGTCCTCCATGGATCGCACTGCGGCTATCACTTCATCAGGCATGATGACCTTTGTGTCAAGCACATACAAGTCATTACTGTCTTCCGCAAACGGGTTTCCAAGTTTTTCAAAGGAACTGATTGCATTATTGAGATCTGATGCAAAGGATTTCTGGACACTAGGCAATTGTTCGTGGTGGCGGACATCAGTTTGCCTCTGTCTTTGAAACTGGTCCTCAAACTCATTCAGGATTCTGGCTATTTCTGCACCAGCTACCATCCACCGGCGAAGAGCCCCTTCATTCTCAGTAATTCCAATGACTCCACCATCACCTTTCACATAAGCGTTCTGCTGTTCGTGTATCTGATCGTGTGCCATAGCAGAGAACTTGTGTGATGACTTCTGAGTGACAAAGTTCCCCTTGACAAATTCACGATGGATATCCATGGAATCGTTTGAAAGTTCCTGAAGGTCTGTTACATGCACTGTCAACCATCTGGCGTAATGGTAATGGTCCATGGCAAACATCCACGGAATGATCGCCGTGAGAGTCTCCACATAGAGCGTGTAGTTGGCTTCCCGTTGTGATCTTATGAATGCCAAGAGAAGACACTCCAACTGCAGGACTTTATTCCAGTAGCAAAACTGGGGGTACTTTGTAGCCATCTTCTTGCTCCAAAGATCAAATGATTGTAAATCTTCAGTTTCACATGTTTTCCGGTAGTCATCGTATGCCTTTCGCTGCAGAGCGTACAACGCCGCTACTGTGACTTGGTGTGCCCATTGTGACCTCGATATTTGCAAACCTTTGTGAAGACTATCTGCTCTTCCCTCTGTTGTTACACCAGCACTGGTCATTACACTTGCCCAGCCACTCCCCTCCAGGAAGCTGCCGATCGCTTTCAACAAGGCCATCTCTACATGAAGTCCTCCCATCATCACAACAAACTTGTCTTCACCATATATACCTGGCCAAGTCCATTGAATCTTCTTTGCAATTGCATAGAGTGGTTGATCAACGGTCAGAACTGGAACTTGTCCGGGGTTTACTAGTTCTGTCGCCTGCTTGATTAAATTCATTCCATGCTTCACCATTGCCAATGTGTGAGCACTCTCGCGGAACAGAGGTAGCAGTCCTGTAATTGCAGGAGGCCGAGGAACTTCAACCTGCAGATTTGCCATGTATGCTGACCAGGAGATATTATCTTCACTCTCAAGACCTTCCTTCTCCTGCAGACTTTGTACAAACGAAAGCCACTGACTTTCTTTGTCCTATATTCCGGAGGACACACTTGGAGTGGATGGACCTTTTGGTTTTCTTGGAATGGGATTATTAGTTGGAAATGTTTCAGGAGGCACATCACTGTAAGATGCAGGAAGGGCGGCTATGGTTTTGGAGCGCTGTTTGTTCTCATTCTCAGTGACATTCTCATGATTTCGAATGCTGCCACTTTTGTCATGTGAAACATGTTGTGTCAGTGATAACGCGGTTCCATGAAATGAACTTTGTGCTGATGCTGATGATGGGTTGTGATCTATGTTGTCTAGGTTGCCTGTTGTGAATATTCCACTTCACAATTTTGTTGGACACACAACGCCGTCATGTTTGTATATTTCTATGACTCTGTTGGCCTCATCTGTGGATACCTCCAGTATGCGATCATAGGAAACACACAAACCATGTTGAAAAAGAACGTCAACGAGATCCCGTTTCCTTGTTTTGCTATGAATGAGAAGACCCAGGTAAAGTGGCAGTGATGTTTCACGTTTCAAATTGTGACGTACTGCTGTAGTTTCCAACCTTCCTCGTTTCATAGTGTTGAATGTTACAAGTTGAGTTAAGGATTGCACAGAGACGCCTCCCTTGTTGTTTGCGTTTTGTTTTTGTATGTTTGTACCAGCAAGAATCATTTCCATCAACGCTGCCAATGATGGTGGTGAGTTGTTATATGATTCGTTAACTAGGGATCCATTGAATTGGTATTGCTTTTGCAAAATATCTTTGCGCACAATCTGGGCAGCTCTCATGAGAATGACCGCGTCGTTGTCAGAGCTTTGTCTACAAGCATGCAATAAAGCTTCACCAATGTCCTCTTTGAATGACAGTGCCACTTCATGGTTGCTCTTATGTGCCTCAAGTTGCAGAAGGTGTCTGAGCAGCTTGTCCTTAAGGTGAGTTGAATTAATCCTCTTTGAGATATCACCTCCCAGTTGTGCCAGACGTTCTGTATAAAGCTTTGTGAGATCGGCTAACTTGAAAGTGTAACTGTCATCTGTACACTTCATTTCTTCCAAATAGGCTATCAATTCGGCCAAAGCTACTGATTCTGGTGGCATATTTTCACTTGAACTGGCTTCCTCATTCTTTCTTACAAATGATCTGTATCGAGTGTGGAGAACAGTCATGCACTTCTTGTGATAAACAGCATCTGATGCTGTCATATCACCTATAGACAATCTAGCCAGGAGTTTTGTATCCCTCAATTCTGTTGCCATCAATCGAACATTGGAATCTACATTTTTTGTTGCCACTCTGTGGACTATTTCTTCATTACTGATAATGCTATCACAAAAGAAACATGTGCTAGCAGTACTCTGTTCAACGGATGGAGATTTGAAACTTGTTCTGAGTCTTTTCTTAACAGGCGAGTAAGTTTCTTCACCAAGTTTAAGGTCTGAACTTTGCTTTCTTTCCCTTGATTCAGCCCTGGTCACACGAGAGCTGCTGCACTGCACATAACAGTTTTTGTGCCATTTGGCAGCATACGCAGCTAGGGTTTCTGCAATACCGCAACCATCATCTAGTCGGGAAATGTTTATCCCGCAAGGCAAGGCACCTAAATCATTCAATGCCTTGAGATTTTGAGCAAGATTCTCGTAGACGTCTAGACACGACTGATTGCTGCCCTTACGTGCATCTCTTAGTGGTTCATTTTCAGAACGTTTCTGGCAAAGAGCGCAAATGTTCCAGTCTGTTGGCATTGGAATTGTTGACGATGTTTTCTTTGATTTCGACATTGGATCTGAAAGAGAAAAAACATTAACAAAATAAATTATTGGAATGTCATGTGAATGTTCAGTTCCGGCAGAAAGTGTTAAATTTCACATACAGGGGTATTTTGGGGCGCTGAATTTCCCAAATTTCTACTGCCTTCGACAAAATTACAAACCCATCAGTAGATTTGAGATGCAACAATTTTCCAGTTATCATAATAATGCTCAAATGATTTAACATTATGACATTACCGTACACTGTGCTATTAAAGCAATGAAAACATCGATGTTTGTCTTGGCGGCCATATTGGAATTTAAAATGGCGGCCATACCGTTTGTCAGACATTTCAAATTATTGCATTATTGAACTCAGCATGTCAACATACCCTTGTGTACCAAATTTCAGCGCCACAGGTCATTTAGAACCCAAGATAGGGAATTTCAACATTTCGTCTTGGCGGCCATATTGGAATTCAAGATGGCGGCCGGTCCATTGGTTAGATCTCTTGGATCCGCCAATTTTTGAAATCAGCGCCCCAAAATACCCCTGTATGCGAAATTTCACACTTTCTGCCGGAAATGAACATCTTTTTCACATATCTGCCCCACTAAATATAAATTTATGATGTCATCGCTCATGTGGTCTGGCAGCCATATTGGATCAAATAAAAAAATGTTCAAAAACAGAAGAGTTGCCTCGCAACAAGTTGACTGCGCAGGGTAAGTGTTCGATGAATACCATGTAGTTTTTCTCTGCAACTATTGATCTAATGGACACAAAATTTTCAACATGGGGGCACCTCCTCCCATTTGGAATGATTTTCGATTTTTTTGATTGCCAGAGAGACAGGCAGACTTAAATTTTTTTTAACCTTACTGCGCATGTGTGATTGGGACAAGATTCCATACACTTTGCCAAATTCAGAGCGAAATTACTGCTAAACTGCAGGTTCGTGTTCCGATTCATGTTCTATAGTGTTCAAAATTTAACATTCAATTGAAATTAAGGATCATAATAGATCATAGACTGACGTCTGTAGACAATATGAACCAATTGCTTAACCTCGCTATTCGCTTCGTGCGCAGAGTAAAAATAATGTCGAGAAAGATATTCTGGGGAAATGACGAGTGAGTGAACTGAACCAGCAACGTGGTAAAGTCTGGCCAAGACAGTCATGCACATCAAACTCTAGCCCAGTGAAGATAACATACACAGCACGATTAAATGCCACAGAACAAGTAAGGTACATTGTGAATAAAGGACAGTAATTAGCATTTACAGTAAACAAACCATTAAGCAGATTAGTAAGATCCTCAAATTGGAGAAACACTGTTTTGCTGTTCCAATGCAGGTTCGCATTCAAAGCTGTTTCGTTCATTTCACCTGCATTTGCAGCGCACTTGGGCAGTACGTGGGACGTTCTAAAATATAAAAGATCAACGAATGATATATCCACAGTCGACAAACGAAATCCCACAGTCGTCCAAGACACACCAACAAGCATAATAGAATGAGTTGTAGCAGCTACCGCTGGGTTTACACAATCGCCTTGCACCTACCAAGGACGCGGAGCGATCACCATGCCGGGCTCGTCCAGGACGCCCGGGCAGGCCCGCGCTCAACTTGCCAGGCCTCGGCCGGGACGCCCGGCCACACCCCCTCTCGCCTTTCCCGGGCAAACGCTCCGGGATAATGTGTGTATATATATTGCTGCCCGATAAACGGGCTTTTCAGAGTACCCGAGTTGTTTTGTGACAATAAAGAAACTCGGACGAATTCCAGCTTTTTGTCGTGTCCATTCTTCCGACTACGTGGGAGCACAGCTCCTTCACCATCATATCTTTTCCTATGAGATGTGTTTCATATTTACACAGAAACACAATTTTAAAAAATAACAAAAAATAAATGAGCAGAGAGACTTGGTGAAGCATTAAATAGTCTGAAACCCCTCAGGTGGTTTAAGTCTGAGTTGAAGGAATTATATTCATAAAATACGTTTTTTATTTCCCTCATTTAATTGATTACCCACACACATATATACAGGGAACTCACGCCCCTCCCCTCCTCGTCCCCCCCCCCCACCCCCATGCTCCATGCCGCTCACTCACTCGGAACAACTCACGGCCCTCCTTACACCGTTCACTCACTCGGAACATCTCACAGCCTTCTTTATACTGTTAATGCACACGGAAAATCACATTGTTCACACACCACTCACTCGCACAATTCACTCCACAGTTTTCCCTGCTCACTCCCTCATACCACGATATTTTGGTAAGAACAGAATAGATCACCAAATTTGGACCACGTCCAGACAGCTATTTTCATTTGTACATGAGAAACTGCATAAAAACATTTTATTCACTCAATTTTTGGGCCGGTCAAGATCTGGGGTCGGAACAAATGCCCTATTTGCCCCCGTTATAATCCACCATTGAGTCAGACAAGCCTGGTGTTGGCTTAGCGTTTAGGGTGCCGGCTTGGGATCCCAGGATCCTGAGTTTGAATCCCGGTCGATCGTTCAATTAATGCCAGGGGGGTTGACTCAGCCTGTCATCCTTCCGAGGTCGGCAAATTGAGTACCAGCTCTGGTAATTGGGGCACTGCATCAGTGGCACTGACGCGCTTCCAGAAAAATGATGCAATCAGCAGCCACAAGCTGCATACGAAATAACAACAACATTGACTCAGACCATAGCCTTTTCAAATAGATCAAACATGTTTGGAAATCAGCAGTTATTTGCATCGCTGATGCATGCCATTCATGCATGTGCAGACTGGGAAACTGCCATTATTTACAGTCTGTTGTGGATTGCAAGGTAACTGCAGTATGTGTAATTTACGAAGGAAAAGGGCCCAGAATAAACAGAAATATAACCCCACCCCACCAAAAAAAATTGGACCGCAGGTCCTGAAGCTCAGCTGGATCAGGAGCAACAGTCACTCAAACCCCCCACAGAGCTCCTTACACCCTGATGTTTTAATGCCGTGAACACACTTTGGTACATCATGGGCGATGAAGGTTGTGATCAAGTTTCATTGGAATTGTTTGTATAGTTTCGGAGAAGAGAGCAAATACCTATCTTGGGGTGGGCAAAAACACCCCTGTAGTTCCCCTTGATGAGCGCAGATTTTTATGCGGTCAATACACTTTCATGAGGCATCAGAAATGAAGCTTGTGGCCAAGTGAGGGGTGAAGAAGGGACTTGAGGGGGGGCACATCCCGATCTCCCGATGGACCGAGGACCGGCTGAGGATGTTGGACGAGTTACTGACGAAGAAGAAGAATGGCGTCGTGTGCTCTGAGAAAGCGTTGAGTTTAAATGAACAGTTTCGTGTCTATTTGCACTCTATGTTTAATGAAAGTTTATTGAAAATAAAGGATTCGTCACAGACTGACAGGTTCTGCTGCGACAAGTATTTTCACTGAATGGGATATTAAAAGCAGAGCAGAATCCGCAGGCGGGAATCCGCTCCTGTTTACCTCAATCCAAATCGATGTTCTGCGAACATTAATTATTATTATTATTACTAGCCGAAACCCGTGGAACATCCACGGAAGGGAGGATGTGGTGTATGGATAGAGTGTACCACTATGGATGGCATAGGGGATTTGCTTGTCCGAGTAAGAGTTAGGAAGAAAGATGAGAATGAAGAGTGCGTATATGAACAACGTATTTATTGCAATCTACTTAAATGACAACGCTACGATATACTTTTGAAAAATGAATGGATTCGTAATAGGAATCGGCATAGCACCACTCTGGCCATTTTTTATGAGACTATATGGTGTGGGTTGGATTTGTGTGAACAAAATCAAGAAAAAGGCGACACTTTGTAGAATCCTTTGTAGAAAACTTTGTAGAATCCAACTTACACTGTGTATAAAGTGTCACCTCCTGACTTTGTATTTTATATTGTTAGAGACAAAACAAACACTAAATAACATAGCCACATACCAAAAACGTGTATTTTCAATTTTCACTTGTGCAAAAATGCTACTCACAATTACATCGCCTGTGCGTCGGCCTGTGATTGAGCCAGAGAGTTGGCCTGTGAGTCAACTTCCTTTCCAATGTCTGCAAGAATTGAAATACTGATTGTGAATGTGTAAAATTATATGAAAGAAGAACATGCATATCAATAGACGATGCCATTGAAAAGGAGAGCAGCTGTCAATAGAAAAGGATGTCTGACTTATCAATTTGACATTATTGCACAGGAAATGACAAACAAAGAAACAGTTCATTTCCATCGGGTAATATTACGATGAGAGATCAGCCGATACCTTTATTATGTCCTTCAGCATCCATAGCACTTAGGAAAAAAAAAAACGTGGCATCAGCCAGCCGCAGCCAACTATCACGTACCGTCTCGAAGTCAATGCCATCCTTTTATCTCTTCGTATACACCTCACTCATTTCTACCTTATCGTGAACAGGTTAAAGCCTACTTTGATAATCATGAACGGTGGCAGATGCAGGAGCGAAACGTAAGCGTAGGCCTCGGCCCTACCTATCCAGTTGTTGTTTCCGTTGTGTAAGGGGGGAAAAAAACAAACATTTTGGTCTCAGACCTTTGAGAGTACGTCGTTCCGTGAACTTTTTGAACGGGCCTCGTATGCCATGCTTCGTCAACGTTGGGTTGTTTTAAAATGATTTGAAGGATTAACTTAAGCACCGTGAATAGAGCAGATACTGATGGGCTGCTGATCGGTTTCACTTCGTTGTTATCACAGTATATGGAAGAAATTATGGTAAACCCACCTGATGAGGTTAGCGTGCAACGCCATCGATGACACAGGCATAAATGGCGGAACAGATGGATTCTTCTTCATCGCATTGCATCGCATTCTCTTCCTGTGAAACTGTTTCATAGAACTGTGTCGTTTATGTACATTTTTATTTTATTACATTCACGTAGTTTCACATTCTCGACTTCGTGGAGCTTCAATGTGGTTCAAAAAAATAAAATAAAGATGGATTCTTCTTCATCGCATCGCATTCTATTCCTGTGAAACTGTTTCATAGAACTGTGTCGTTTATGTACATTTTTATTTTATTACATTCACGTAGTTTCACATTCTTGACTTCGTGGAGCTTCAATCTTTTGTGGTTCAAAAAAATAAAATAAAGATGGATTCTTCTTCATCGCATCGCATTCTCTTCCTGTGAAACTGTTTCTCCATTTAACGTTTCCAAAATCAAAACTTCAAAAACTTCTTCACTTCGATTCGAAAAAACTTCAAACTTCAAAAAACGTTCCCAAAACGTCACTCCATTTAACTTTATTAAAATGACGATAAAGACCATTTGACCATCGCCTTCGCCCAGCAGACGCCAATACGATGGTGTCGTAAGATGGCGTCGTATCGGCCGATAATCGGATGCTTTTGGGTCCCAAAGTCGGCGAATTCAGATTTTTCGAGTATGGCTGTACGTGATAAACAAAGAGCGCGGTTCGTAGATGGAAAATGCATTAGTGCCGTGGGCATGGGGTCACTGGGTGCGGCGTAAAAGGGATAACAAAGTCGAGTCCTTACGGTATTATTATATAGATTACGCACGTTAAAATCACCTTATTTAAATTTCACGATGTGCAAGATAAACATTTCACAATTTACCTGGTAATTCTGATCACCCTGGGTCCTGGGACCAGTTTGTGCCCCAAGTCTTTCACGAACTAGGTGGTCATGACTGATGTTCGACTGAAGCTGGTAGAAACTTGGAAATTGATCTGGATCTCAGGGATAGGTCTCCTCACCTTCACAATGGACTCTTTAACATCCACCAACGAGGACGAGCAAACGGGATACCTAAGGGACGGCGGAACATTGGTGCAGGCCCTCCCCATTTATTTATGTTTTCGTGGAGCCCGCCATGTTATTTAAGCGGTGCCGAGCACTCCGTTCCGTTGCATGGGCGGTTTTAAATTTCAAATAAATGTTGTTTGAGCGGTTTTAAATTTCAAATAAATGTTGTTTGAGCGGTTTTAAATTTCAAATAAATGTTGTTTGAGCGGTTTTAAATTTCAAATAAATGTTGTTTGAGCGTTAGTTGCCGCTTGGTAACTGAACACACCTGCTCAGGTGTGCATGCTGTGGTGTTCTTGTGTGGATGTTTCCGAATTCCGACAACGTTCTTCAGGAAACATCATCTCAAGGAATGTCGAGTGAAGGAAATGAAACTGAAGATAATCTCCAGAGGTGAGCGCCTTGTATAAGTCCCGACTTCCCCGTTAAGTTTGACGTAAACGGCAAGAGTGACGTCATGCATTGCATTGGCAACAGGGTCGCAACAAAACTGTTACAGTTATCTGTTATTGTGACGTCACGTCGCTTAGGCAATCTGAGCAAACGGTGAGAAGACGTTTGATTTCGAGGAGAGTTAAGAAACATTCTTAATAGATCGAAATGTTTTTGACGGAGATCCTGAAAAGGCTCGAACGGGAGAGGATGGTGAGTTCCACATCGACATCAAATACTGTGCAGACCACAGAGCTGCTGAATGTTCCATGTGCGGTTGTTTCTTCATTTAGTATGAATGGTCGATCACAGTATGTCAGCATCACGTGCCGTTATCCCGGTCAGAATCCGACACTTTTGTTGTGGGGAAGTGTGACGCATTCGCAGCCCTGTGTGCGCGCCCTGCGCATGCGTGTCCGGGTCTCTTCACACAGAACACGTTCGGCATTCATTGCAAAGCACTCAGTGCATCTCTTCCGAAGTATGTTCCACAAGAACACCCTCAGCTTTATTTATTCGACCGAGCGAGGCTGTTTATTCCAGCTCCGTGAAACACCTGCGACCCATGCCAACAGAAAACAGACTTTGTGGAACACCGGTCGCATTTTACATCCAATCATGTAACTTCCTTCTTTTTTCTTTTCTTTTTTTTGCATACAAGATCGAGGCTCGTGTAAGAGCTAACATCAATCACAAAAAAAAACGGACACACAAAACAAAAAGGGAGCGGGAGACAAGATGGGTAGAGAGAGGGAAGCACACAAGTACAACAGCGGAGAGCAGGGACATTGGGAGATCTGTGGGAGGGAGAGTGCTTGCTCCCTGAAGCCTTCAATAATTCAAAAGAACCATGGGAACGTTCAATAATTCTCCCTGAGTAGGCGCTCCTACGTTGAAGCTTTCGTGTCGATTGCTCAAGCGGTTACGGAGACAACGAACGTACAAGACAAGAACCAGAAAATCATTTCGTCCTTGTCGCACAGCAAACCTCTCCGACAAATTTCGTTTGATTCTGTCCATAACTTTTTGAAATAACGTGATATATATCATTTTTGGCCCGATCTCTCAATGGTGAAGAATCGCTTTAAAATCTTGTCGGATCCGAATCCGGATTCAAATCTTCACCAAAATCTAATAATTTCGTACTTGTCACACACACAACCTGTCCAACAAATTTCATGTGAATCAGTCCATAACTTTTTGAGGTACACTATTCACAGACAGACATGGATGAAAACATAATCTCCCTCCCATAACATCCAGAGGAAAAAAGGTCAAAAAGTGAGGGCCAAAGCCGGCAATCCACAACATAGTCAAGGATGGTCGTGGACGCCTAATACTGGTTTATTACACTGCAATTGCTGCCACTATGGAGTGCTCTGTCGGAATCGGAATGAATCTTGAGCCTTTAACCTTGAATTATCCTGATTCCAGCCCTCAACGTTCTTGTTTCAGGGAACCCTGAGTCATCCATCCCTCCTGGGCAAGAAACCTGCAAATAACGGTAAATGTGTTCCTGCTCTGAATACAATTTTCTCTTTCACCTTGAGTCATGTCAAAGGCAAAGGTCATTCCTCTCTGGGGTACATCGATTACAGTAGATCAATGGTCAGGCCTCAAGAACATTGGGTGTGTGTTCATTTACCAAGTTTATTGTGGAGAGATCGCGAAGAGGTTTAAGCATTTGAGCATGCACTCCATTCAAAACCGTTAAGGAACGGCTGGCTAGGCAAGCGCTAGCGAGCTGCTTGGTAAAGGAGCACACCTCCAACTTTTGTGGGGTCTATAGATTACAGTAGATCTTCGCTCAGTTCTGGAAGTAAAACTTTACTTATGGATGTCTGGATTCCTCCAAATTTCTTTGTTTAATGTTGTAAACAGCATAAGCGACTGTTTAAAAAGCTAATCATGTGTGTTTGTGGTTTGTAATATTTTACAAGCCCGGCTTCGCCGCTGTTCGACTTGCAGACTGCGATGCAATTACAATCGTTGATGTTTAAAGTTTCTGTCACATCTGAGTTTAAAGACTGTTGGTTTTCATTGTTTTATCCTCTCCGATAATACGTGCAGATCCTGTTTATAGCTTCAGTCAGCTAAGACCATGCAGTTTTGGTATACCGTCCACCAATCCATGAACGAGCAATTTTTGCAGAGCAGCTGAGGCCATCTATTTTCCACATCCGTGTGGAGTGGGGCGAGAATTATAAGGTTACAATAAATAGGAGATGTACTGTTCATAAGGGAACATAAGGTAGGGGAGAGTGTGGAGGAGAAGGGTATCTTCTCTGATATGCAGCACGTTGCTGCGGGTTACATCATTCCTGTAGGTTGGGACAGGCATTTGTAATTTGTTCAGGGTGCCGATGATAACGCAAACCTACTCTTCATTGTAAGACACCGTGGGATATTTGCTCAGCATGGCTTTTATATTTACAGCGTGGCTCTTAGATGTTCTGATGTACATCAAAGATATTGCAAACAATGTGGTTCAAAAGTTAACTTCCTGATCTTTTCCTCCAACCTATCCCAAAGCGATGAAATGGTACCAGTGGCGGCGTCAGGAAAACGAGGTGAGATGTCCATCCGAACGACTCTGCCATAATTATCCCGTCCTCCAGGTAGCGGGAGATGGGTTTTGCGTGTGTGTGCAGGTTTGCTTGTGCCTCCTGGTTATGACTTTTTTGAAACCATAAGTTGAGCTTTTGTCATCAAATTTTCATAAAGCCTTTATTGTGAGATTATGGACAACACTCATTAAAAATAGGACCACGGGTCCTGAAACTCACATACATCAGCAGCAACTGTCAATGACGTCAAGTTTTGCTGCGGCTGCAATGCCCTCTGCAGGTAAGGGCAGGTATTCTTTGCGTTTTAGGCCTGATTTCAACCAGTTAATGAGCGCAGAAGTTGATGCCATCAATGCACCTTCGTTAAGCATCAGATATGAAGCATGTTGCCATGTATCTTCAAAATCATATGTTTGGTTCAACCGAAAATGACTGAAGTGTTTACAGACTCGCTGACTTTGGCTTTTGACTTTGGCTTTCACTCACTCTCTGGCTGACTGACTTACCAATGGACACTGGTCAATCACATAAGCTCACCGGACTGAAGTCCAGGTGAGCTAATTTTGTTGCAGTTTTATTCCGTGGCATGAAGTGAAAGGTGGGGTTAAGCAATTTGGCAGTTTGTCTGTCTGTCCACAACGTCAGTTTATGATCGAGGAACAAGTTAATCCCAATCGAACGTTATGTTTTGAACACGAGTTGCAACATGAATCAGAGACTGAACATGTAATTTAACAGTACTTTGGCCTCGAATTTGTCTTGATCGCTCATGTGCCTAGTGGAGTGAGATCATATTGTCACTCTGCCTGTCTGGCAGTCAAATAAAATTGAAAACAATTTAATCATCGAACTTACTGTTTTTGAGGATGTCAGAAAGGACACAAACAAGCACAAATAACTAATTAACGAAGAACATAACTAATATAATATAATAACCAATATATAATATAATAACTAATGATCATAATATTACTAATAATAACATATAATATAATAACTAATATAACTAATAACTAATAACAAATAACTAACGTGTGAACTAAGGTAGTGTGAAAGATGCTGCATCAACGGTGGTAAACTTTCAAAAAAATTCTACAACTTTTAAAATCGTTTTTATCTTTTTAAAAACTTTTACTTTGTTTCAATTAAAAATATATACTTGAACACTGGAGAACACAAATCGCCCTTTTGGCCACTTTCAAAAACCTTTCCTTTAGCATGAATTGGACAAAATATTACAGCATTTTACATCATCTTCACCAATCCAATTTACCGTTTGCAGCCCATGTCCATGTCCATTTTTCTCAAGAAAGCATGGTGAAAGTATTGTTGCGGTTTTGAGTTTTGGTAACAGTCAGTATAATAAAGGTTAAATTTCCCTCTCATAGTTAGTCACACAAACAACATGTAGCCTCGCGATAGTATAGTTATCTCTTAGTATTTGTGAGCTTAGTCCTTTTCCTATGTTAGTTCTGCGTTGAGTAGAGTAAGGAGAATAGGTCCTACTCCTACTTCCATTGCCTGATCCCGCCTCCCTGGCCTCACGCCTCTTTGTGCGGCCTTCGATTCTTTTGGCGCGAATTAACATGAGGCAGGCCTAGGGGGGTCGGGGCGGGACCGAATGAGGGCGGCAGAGGAGCTGACGGTAAGCGCGAGCCGCCAATCAGGGCTCAGAGGGTGTGGCGGCAGCACTGCGTCACAGGGCGTGGTTGGAAGGTTCGAGAAGGTTCGGGAAGGTTCGGGACGTATCAATATAAGCGGTTGCGCAAAGCTCCCAAGAGGACTGATGGGGAGGACTCGCGAGCACCTGCATTGAAGAGAGCAGTAAGAGGACTGGGTTGGCATTGAGTGGAGAAAGACGCGCATGAACCAGGATACACGCTCACATGAAAGCAACGCTCTGTTGAGCTTGAAGCCGAGCCACGTACAGTGCATTGAGTTACGCGAGTGATAATGTGCTGTGTAACCGCCAGCCGCGCTGAGAGACGCGTATTTTCCTTCCTACCTCATCGGCTGCCTTTTGTTCGGGAGACGCTCTACGAGGATCCTTCCATCGCCTGCGTGCCTTCTTCGCGGGACGTGCTGGGACCGTGGAGAGCCGGACAGGGCTGTTCCTGGACGACCAAGTCGGCGTGTTTGGCTGGAACATCAACCTGCCTGCAATTCCCTGTGTGGGTGTGATGGGCCCGAGTCTGGGGGTTCAGGATAAGACTGATTAAGTGCTTCTCTGTGTCTCTGCATACCGATCATTGTACATACGTGTGGGAATAATAATTAAACCTGTGTTCTTCCTTCCATGCGATCGTTCTTGTGATTTCCTCATTGGCTAAGCGTGGTACGAGTAGAACCGCTTTAATCGGGGTCCAAAATGTAACGGTAAATGCACGGACCACGTGGTACTCAATCCGCTCATTGTACCAAAATCACACGTGGCACGTACGAGGCTTGCTTCCCCGCTTCCGTGGCAGTGCAGGGATTTAGGTACGAGCGAGACTTGGTCCCAAAACCCTACCTTGCGTTCGCCCGGAAGAGGCATTTCCAAGTCTCTCGGTTCCGCCAAGCCCAGAAAGAACAAGGGGCTTAATCCCCCCTCGGTAAGGGTAAGAAGGGCGGCGGAGAACCGTAACAGTATTCTATGAACTCTCCAGTTGTTTTTTAAGCTGTTGCCAAGAAGGGTGTGCAATGTCGTAATTTGTGTGCGTGTCTCTGCAGTTGGTGCACAGCCCACCACCATTGGAAACAAATGCATCCTGTCTGCTGAGTACCCCAGCTCAACCAGGTATCGTATCGGGTTATTTGCATTCAGAAAAAAGGAAAAAAACAGCCATCAGGTTGTACTTTGAGTCATTTATTCCTTAAAAATAATCTCAAACACTTTTGAAGTTTTCTTTTGCAGGCCTGAAATTCTCTTTGTTTTCTCATTTCAACGCTTTCTCAAGATCGTATTGAAAATATGTTGATGAGGAAACATTGGCTCCAAAGACGAATGCATTTTTTAAGAGAACGTGTCTCTGGTCACTGTGCAATTTCCCGTCGATGAGATAGTTTTCTCCATTTTTGTTCAACCCCGTCCCAAAGACTGCAGCATCAGTGATAAGAACCACTCCACTCTGGCAAAACCCAACTTTGAACTTAAACCGGCAGCCCTGATTCACGACTGTTCATTTGAAGGTACCGTTCATTTCTTGCACCCACTCGTACACTCTCTATTGGTTTTTATTCTTTGTTACGGGAATAACTTTTTTTTTTTTTTTTTTGTATACAAGATCGAGGCTCGGGTAAGAAACCAACAAAAATCACAAAAAAAACTGATACCGGTGTGTACCCTGGATAAGAATAGGTACACCGTATCCCTGCGTGTCGTAAGAGACGACTAAGAGGGTTGGCGTCAGGAAGGGCATCCGGCCATAAAAACATTGCCTCAAAAAGGGAACCATGACAATTACAACTACATATGGGCAGGGTACAGCCCGAAGTGGAGATCGGTTTCTGAGGTTTGGGACATGGAATGTAGGGACAATGACAGGGAGATCAGGAGAAGTGGTGGAAGTATTGGTCAGAAGAAGAGTGGACATATGTTGTGTGCAAGAGACGAGATGGAAGGGAAGTGGTGTGAGAATGGTGAAGGGTAGGCAGGGACAGAAATACAAGTTTGTGTGGCAAGGCTGCCCGGAGGGCGTGAATGGTGTTGGTGTCCTGTTTTCTGAGGAGTTTGTAGACAGTGTGGTGAGTGTGACTAGAGTGACGTCATCTCGGGATATGCTCCGCAGGTTGGTCGAAGCGATGAAGAAAAGGACAAGTTCTGGTGTGCGATAGAGAAGCTGATGGAAAACGTGAAAGATGAGGAAGTTGTTGTGGTAGGAGGAGACCTAAATGGACATGTGGGAAGGAGTATGGATGGTTTTGACGGAGTTCATGGGGGTTACGGATATGGTGTGAGAAATGGAGAAGGTGAAAGGATTTTGGAGTTTGCTGATGGAGCTGAATTGTTGATTTGTAATACTCAGTTCCAGAAAGAGGATAATAAGCTTGTTACATACACGTCAGGTGGGTCGACGACAACCGTTGACTACCTGATGGTGCGTAGGCGAGATAGAGGGCACCTCCGGGACACAAAGGTGATCCCGGGGGAGGAGGCTGTTTCACAGCACCACTTGGTTGTCTGCGACGTAAGGGTGAAAGGTGCGAGGAGAGCTCGGCGGGTGAAGTACCAACCGAGAATGAAGGTGTGGAGATTGAAAGAGGTGACAGTAAGGGAGGCATTAAAAGAGAGGCTGAGTAGGGTCGAGGATGATGTGGTTGAGCTTGAAAGTGGTTGGATGTCAATGAAAGCTTGTCTGTTGGGAGCCGTTGGTGAGGTATGTGGATGGACAAAAGGACCACCGAGGCACTCGGAAACATGGTGGTGGGATGATGAAGTTGGAAAGAGGATTGACGAGAAGAGGAAGAAGTTCAAGGAGTGGCAGAAGGCGAAGGGTACGGGAGCAGAAACAGCAGAGCATGAAAGTTATAAGGCAGCCAGGAAGGCTGCAAAGAAAGAGGTAGCAAAGGCGCAGGAGGCATGTAGGAAAATGTTCGGAGAACGCTTGGATTCGGAAGAGGGTCAGAAAGCAGTATTCAGGATTGCAAAGCAGATAGCGAAAGAGAGGTGTGATGTGATGGGGGTGAGTTGCTTGAAGGATGAAGTGGGACAAATCGTTGTCGACCCAGATGGAATTAAAGGAAGATGGAAAAGATATATGGAAATGCTGTTGAATACAGAGAATGAATGGGATGGCAACATAGAGAGTAACCCTGTTTTAGGACCGGCAGAGAAGATAACTGAGAAGGAAGTTGAGGAAGCGATAAAAGCAATGAAGGGTAGAAAAGCGGGAGGGCCGACGGGAGTTGTGGGAGATATGTTGAAAGCAGCAGGAAGTTGGGGTGTGAAGAGAATGACAGAGATCTGTAATCTGGTGGTGAAAGAAGGCCGCATTCCAGTGGATTGGGAACTGAGTACCCTCATTCCTCTATACAAGGGGAAAGGTGACCCTCTGGAGTGTGGCTCGTACCGAGCGATAAAGTTATTGGAGCATGGAATGAAGGTATTGGAAAGGGTGTTGGAGAGGAGGATAAGGAAGAAAGTGAAGATCGACGAAATGCAGTTTGGATTCATGCCAGGAAGAGGAACGACAGATGCGCTTTTCATTGTGAGGCAGTTGCAGGAGAAGTACATGGAGAAGAGGAAGAAGTTGTTTCTTGGGTTTGTTGATCTGGAGAAAGCATTCGATAGGGTACCACGCAAAGTATTGACATGGGCATTGAGGAAGTTAGGAGTGGAGGAATGGTTGATCAGAGTAGTGATGGCAATGTACAAAAGAGCGCGCACAGCTGTAAGGACGAAGGACGGGAACAGTGGTGAGTTTGAGGTGAAGGTGGGAGTGCATCAGGGGTCGGTACTAAGTCCACTACTATTTGTAGCTGTGATGGAGGTGCTGGCTCAGAACGTAAAGGAAGGTTTACCGTGGGAGTTGTTGTATGCAGATGATCTGGTGTTGATTGCGGAAAGTATGGATGGACTGAAGGAAAAGATGAACACGTGTAAGGAATGTATGGAGACAAAAGGTCTGAAGGTGAATATCGGAAAGACGAAGGTGATGGCAAGTGGTAAAGCATGTGGTGAGGTGGAAAGAACTGGGAAGTGGCCCTGTGCTGTGTGTAGGAAGGGTGTCGGATTGAACTCCATTCAATGTACAATGTGCGCTGAGTGGGTTCATCAAAAATGTAGTGGTCTGAGAGGGTCATTAACCAGTGTGGCAGCTACATTCAAATGTAAGGTGTGCACAGCGGGAGCTGCAGATGGCGGAAATGTTGAGTTGGATCTTGGAGACGGCGTGAAGCTGGAAGGTGTGAAAACATTTTGCTACCTCGGAGACATGCTGAATGGAGAAGGTGGATCAGACTCGGCAACGGTTGCTCGAGTGAGATGTGCATGGAAGAAGTTTCGGGAACTGGGTGGCGTGCTGATGATGAGGGGAGTGTCGTTGAAGCTGAAGGGAAAGGTGTATGCTGCATGTGTGAGAAGTGTTATGATTTATGGGAGCGAGACATGGGTAATGAACGTAGAGCAGCAACGAAGGTTGGAAAGGGTGGAAATGCGAATGGTTCAGTGGATGTGTGGAGTATCGTTGAGAGAGGAAGACAAATGATGAATTGCGAAAGATGATGGGAATAGAGCCTGTGATTGATGCTGTGAAGAGGAACAGGTTGAGATGGTTTGGTCATGTGTTGAGGAAGGATGAAAGTGACTGGTTGAGAAGAGTGATGGAAATAAATGTAGCAGGAAGCAGAGGACGGGGAAGACCGAAAAAGACTTGGCTAAAGATGGTGGAAGAAGAAATGCGGGCAAGGGGGTTAACAAGGAGAGATGCAGAAAATAGGGCAAAATGGAGAAGATTGTCATGGGGACCGCAAGGCTAACCCCCGCTCTAGCAGGGAAAATGGCCTTTAAAATGCATGTTGTTGTTGTTGTTGTTACGGGAATTACCTTTTTTTTTTTTTTTTTGTATACAAGATCGAGGCTCGGGTAAGAAACCAACAAAAATCACAAAAAAAAACTGACACACAAAACATACAATAAAGTGAGCGGGAGACAAAATTGGCAGAAAGAGGGAAGCACAGAAGTACAACAGCAGAGAAAAGCGACAACGGAAGATCAACTCCGTCGGAGGGTGGGGGCTTGGGGGGGAGGAAGCATGGAAAGGTGGGGGTGGGGGGTGGGAAAGGTATAAAACACATGGACACTGCTAGAACTTCCAGGAAAGAAAGAAGTCGGTATTTCAAAAAAAAGTGGATCTGGGGTGACTTGACGGGGGTAGAAGAGATCAAGGTTTTGGATGGGGGAAGATAAGAGAGGGTGGTGAACAGCTGTTTTAAAGACATGGAGGGAGGAGTGGAATTGAAGAGAGTGAGGGAGTTTGTTCCAGATGTGGGAGTAAAGAGGAATAAAGGAGTGAAGGTGAGAAGAGAGTCTAGATTTTGGCAGTTTAACCATAAGAGGGTTGCTGGCAGATCTTGTGCGACCTGCAGGAATATTTGGGGGACAGAGCACAGAGAGAGCTGGGGGAGCAAGGCCAGATAGGAGTCGGCAGAAGACAGAAAGACCACCAACCTGCCTGCGGTGAGTGAATGAAAGGTCCTCGGAGTCAGCTTCATCGCGGGAGATTCCAATGATTCTGAAAGGTTTGGTTTCAACAGCGTGAAGCCGCGCTGAATGTGAGGCAGGAGCACCAGCCCAGAGGGGAGAACAGTATTCCATTGAGCTGCGGATGAAAGCGTTGTATGTGGTGAGGAGCTCAGGTGTGCCAAGGAAGGACTTCACACGATAAAAAGCTAATCATGTGTGTTTGTGGTTTTCAATATTTTACCAGCATGGCTCTGCCACTGTTAGACTTTGTCTCGTTTCACAGTAACTGCAGACTGCGATGCAATTACATACGTTGATGTTTAAAGTTTCTGTTACATCTTATGGTCAGATGTGTGAGCCACACATGGACAGATGGCAGATGTCAAATGTCAGATGTGTCAGATGATGTTAGATGTGTGATTAACGAGCTTTTTAAAAATGCATCATTGATTCATATTTAGAGTGGAAAACATTTATTTCCCCATTTGCATCATCCTGAGTTTAAAGCCTGTTGGTTTTCATTGTTTTATCCTCTCCGATAATACGTGCATATCTTGTTTATAGCTTCAGTCAGCTAACACCATGCAGTTTTGGTATACCGTCCACCAATCCATTGACGAGCAATTTTTGCAGAGCAGCTGAGGCCATCTATTTTCCACATCCGTGTGGAGTGGGGCTAGAATTATGAGGTTGCAATAAATAGGAGATGTACTGTTCATAAGGGAACATAAGGTAGGGGAGAGTGTGGAGGAGATGGGTATCTTCTCTGATATGCAGCACGTTGCTGCGGGTTACATCATTCCTGTAGGTTGGGACAGGCATTTGTAATTTGTTCAGGATGCCGATGATAACGCAAACCTACTCTTCATTGTAAGACACCGTGGGATATTTTCTCAGCATGGCTTTTATATTTACAGCATGGCTCTTAGATGTTCTGATGTACATCAAAGATATTGCAAACAATGGGGTTCAAAAGTTAACTTCCTGATCTTTTCCTCCAACCTATCCCAAAGCGATGAAATGGTACCAGTGGCGGCGTCAGGAAAACGAGGTGAGATATCCATCCGAACGACTCTGCCATAATTATCCCGTCCTCCAGGTAGCGGGAGATGGGTTTTGCGTGTGTGTGCAGGTTTGCTTGTGCCTCCTGGTTATAACTTTTTTGAAACCATAAATTGAGCTTTTGTCATCAAATTTTCAAAAAGCCTTTATTGTGAGATTATGGACAACACTCATTAAAAATAGGAGCACGGGTCCTGAAACTCACATCCATCAGCAGCAACTGTCAATGACGTCATCAAGTTTTGCTGCTGATGCAATGCCCTCTGAAGGTAAGGGCAGGTATTCTTTGCGTTTTAGGCCTGATTTCAACCAGTTAATGAGCGCAGAAGTTGATGCTGTCAATGCACCTTCGCTGAGCATCAGATATGAAGCATGTTGCCATGTTTCATCAAAATCATATCTTTGGTTCCCCGAAAATGACTGAAGTGTTTACAGACTCTCTGACTTTGGCTTTTGACTTTGGCTTTCACTCACTCTCTGGCTGACTGACTTACCAATGGACTCTGCTCAATCACATAAGCTCACCGGACTGAAGTCCAGGTGAGCTAATTATGTTGCAGTTTTCCTCCGTGGCATGAAGTGAAAAGTGGGGTTAAGCAATTTGTTCAGTTTGTCTGTCTGTCCACAACATCAGTTTATGATCGAGGAACAAGTTAATCCCAATCGAACGTTATATTTTGAACACGAGTTGCAACATGAATAAGAAACTGAACATGTAATTTAACAGTACTTTGGCTCCGAATTTGTCTTGATCGCTCATGTGCTGAGTGGAGTGAGATCATATTGTCACTCTGCCTGTCTGGCGGTCAAATAGAATTGGAAAGAATTGAATCATCAAACTTACTGTTTTTGAGGATGTCAGAAAGGACACAAACAAGCACAAATAACTAATTAACTCATGACATAACTAATATAATATAATAACTAATATATAATGTAATAACTAATGATCATAATATTACTCATAATAATATATAATATAATAACTAATATAACTAATAACAAATACTAACGTGTTAACTAAGGTGGTGTGAAAGACGCTGCATCAACGGTGGTAAACTTCCAAAAAAATCTACAACTTTTAAAATCTTTTTTATCTTTTTAAAAACTTTTACTTTGTTTCAATTGAAAATATATATTTGAACACTGGAGAACACAAATCGCCCTTTTGGCCACTTTCAAAAACCTTTCCTTTAGCAGTAATTGGACAAAATATTACAGCATTTTACATCATCTTGACCAATCCAATTTGCCGCTTCCAGCCCTTGTCCACGTCCTTTTTTCTCAAGAAAGCATGGGGAAAGTATTCTATGAACTCTCCAGTTGTTTTTTAAGCTGTTGTTTTCATATAGTTTCGTTCGAGTACAAATCAGATGCGGATGGGCTTTTCATTTTAAGATACATTTTTAGTTTTTTTCACTTTTATTGCTTGAGCTGTAACAAAATTAAGTTCGTCCTGTTAGCCAGTTCGTCTTGTTTGTTTCAGAATGTTTCATGTTCATTTCTATTGATCTTCACACCTTTTCACCGAAAGGACTATTGTAATCGATCTGGATGTCAGTGAGTGTGTCCACGCACAGATCTACCTTGATATAGATCGTTTACTCTCAGCCGTTCCTGAAGGGATGAGAGAGTCTATTGTCGTCTATCTGTCAGTCAGTGAGTGTAACTTCGTACAGAGATTTACTTTTGAAATAATAATTAATTATATCGTATAATTATCTCGTGGTTGGTGTTATCTATCGTATATTATGATATCGTATATTATCGATATCGTGTCGATAGAATTATCGATCGCATAATTATCTATAAGCCTGGTGTTGCCTTAGCGGTTCGGGTGCAGGCTTGGGATCATAGGATCCTGGATTCGAATCCCGATCTATCGCTGAATTAACGTCAGGGGGGTTGACTCAGCCTGTCATCCTTCCGAGGTCGGCAAATTGAGTACCAGCTTGCTGGGATGAATGATCACGGTGTGTACCCCGATTTAGAATAGGTACATCATATACCTGCACATCATAAGAGGCGACTAAGGGTTGGCGTCAGGAAGGGCATCCTGCCATAAAAACATTGCCTCAAACAGGGAACCATGAGGTCATGGGGCCCGCAAGGCTAACCCCCGCTCTCGTGGGGAAAAATGGCGTCAAAACGATCATTCATTCATATTTCATTCAATTATCTATGATTATATGATATAACTAGCACAGCACCTGGTAGCGAGCATACCTCCGCCTAGTGAACAGTTTACGTTTTGTATCCCACTGATAGGCCGGATCTGGATTCGGACCTGAACCAAAATCTAATCGGCTTGTTCTTGTCACCTAACCAACTCGTTCCTCCATGTTTATTCATAACTCGTCCATAACTTTTTTAAATATCAGGTTATATATCAGTTTTAACCCGATCTATCAATGGTGAAGCATCACTTAGAAAAATTAAATAATTCTCATATCCGAATCCATTTTCAGATATTCACCAAAATCGAATCCATTAGTCCTTGTCACACACACAACCTGTCTACCAAGGTTCATCCAAATCCGTCGATAACTTTTTGAGATATCCTGCTATGTATCATTTTTGGCCCAATCTCCCAATGGTGAAGAATCACATAAAAAATTGTAGTAGCCGGATCCGAATCTGGATCTTCACCAAAATCTAATCATTTCATCCTTGTCACATACGCTACCTCTCTGCCAGGTTTCGTCCGAATCCGGCCACAACGTTTTTTGAGATACTTGTTCACAAACAGACAGACAGACAGAGGTGAAAACATAACCTCCATCAACCTTTGGTCGCGGAGGTAATAATATTTCCCCGTCTCCCTCACCTCTTTTTGTCTGTTAGTTGCCGGTTAGTTTGTTCCTTTCCTGTTTCGTCCCCGCTTTTCCCCTTCCCATTCTAGCTGTGTTACATTCAGTTTGTCTACAAAATTGTACATACTTTTCTGCAAGTGCATGATGGTCTGTGGACCAATATACAATATAATCAATGTAGATTTTTAAAAAATAGGGGCAATACCCCCATGGCACTCACCTGGTAGAATAAGACAGTATTCTACACTGACTAAAGGTATTTTAAACAGTATCACAGTATTTTAAGCCAATTTCAATGGTTGCTTGGAGACAGGGCAGCATGTACAATCATATACTAAAGTAATCATAAGACTTTAAACAAGCAAACAAAAAAAATACCTATTTTAGGGGGTTAACCCTCCCTCCCCTCCTTCCCTCCATGACTACCTTAGGGCCTGATTTTTTTTTTTAATTCCGTGAACAAGCTTTGATACATCACGGGTGATGAAGGTTGTGATCAAGTTTCATCGAAATAGTATGTGTAGTTTCAGAGGAAAAAGCAAATTCCTATTTTAGGGGATGGAGGGGTCAAACTTGGATCCACTTTGATCACGGTAGTCCCCCGAAGACCTCGACAAACTTGAGTTGCAGCATCCGAAATATCATTTGTGCCAAGTTTCGTCACAATCACAACAGCAGTTTTGGAGAAGAAGTTGCAAGTGTTTACGGACTGACGGATGGACGACGCGCCATCGCATAGGCTGACCGGAACTACGTTCCAGATGAGCTATAAAAAAAAACATGCCAAGAAAGGTGTGCAGTGTCGTGATTTGTGTGCGTGTCTTTGCAGTTGGTGCACAGCCCACCACCTTTGGAAACGGATGCATCCTGTCTGCTGAGTACCGCAGCTCAACCAGGTATCGTATCGAGTTATTTGCATTCAGAAAAAAAGGAAAAAACAGCCATCAGGTTGCACTTTATATCATTTATTCCTTAAAAATAATCTCAAACCCTTTTGACGTTTTCTTTTGCAGGCCTAAAATTTCTTTTTGTTTTATTATTTCAACGCTTTCTCAAGATCGTGTTGAAAATATGTTGATGAGGAAACATTGGCTCCAAAGACGAATACATTTTTGAAGAGAATGTGTCTCCGGTCATTGTGCATTTTCCCGTCGATGAGATAGTTTTCTCCATTTTTGTTCAACCCCGTCCCAAAGACTGCAACATCGGTGATAAGAACCACTCCACTCTGGCAAAACGCAACT
The DNA here is from genome assembly GCF_964187855.1 of Myxine glutinosa. Lineage (NCBI taxonomy): Eukaryota > Metazoa > Chordata > Myxini > Myxiniformes > Myxinidae > Myxine > Myxine glutinosa. Next base: position 207,682,098 of record NC_136261.1, on the reverse strand, counting down.
TTGAACTAAAACCGGCAGCCCTGATTCACGACTGTTCATTTGAAGGTACCGTTCATTTCTTACACCCACTCGTACACTCTCTATTGGTTTTTATTCTTTGTTACGTGAATAACCTTCTTTGTTTTTTTTTTGTATACAAGATCGAGGCTCGGGTAAGAATCCAACAAAAATCACAAAAAAAAACTGACACAGAAAACATACAATAAAGGGAGCGGGAGACAAAATTGGCAGAAAGAGGGAAGCACAGAAGTACAACAGCAGAGAATAGGGACAACGGAAGATCAACTCCGTCGGACGGTGGGGGCTTGGGGGGGAGGAAGCATAGAAAGGTGGGGGGGGGGTGGTAAAGGTATAAAACACATGGACACTGCTAGAACTTCCAGGAAAGAAAGAAGTCGGTATTTCAAAAAAAAAGTGGATCTGGGGTGAATAGACGGGGGTAGAAGAGATCAAGGTTTTGGATGGGGGAAGATAAGAGAGGGTGGTGAACAGCTGTTTTAAAGACCAGGAGGGAGGAGTGGGATTGAAGAGAGTGAGGGAGTTTGTTCCAGGGATGGGAGTAACGAGGAATAAAGGAGTGAAGGTGAGAAGAGAGTCTAGATTTTGGCAGTTTAACCATAAGAGGGTTGCTGGCAGATCTTGTGCGACCTGCAGGAATATTTGGGGGACAGAGCACAGAGAGAGCTGGGGGAGCAAGGCCAGATAGGAGTCGGCAGAAGACAGAAAGACCACCAACCTGCCTGCGGTGAGTGAATGAATGGTCCTCGGAGTCAGCTTCATCGCGGGAGATTCCAATGATTCTGAAAGCTTTGGTTTCAACAGCGTGAAGCCGAGCTAGGTGTGAGGCAGGAGCACCGGCCTAGAGGGGAGAACAGTTTTTCATTGAGCTGCGGATGAAAGCCTTGTATGTGGTGAGGAGCTCAGGTGTGCCAAGGAAGGACTTCACACGATAAAAAGCTAATCATGTGTGTTTGTGGTTTATAATATTTTACAAGCCTGGCTACGCTGCTGTTAGAGTTTGTCTCGTTTTACAGTAACTGCAGACTGCGATGCAATTACATACGTTGATGTTTAAAGTTTCTGTTACATCTTATGGTCAGATGTGTGAGCCACACATGGACAGATGTCAGATGTGGTCAGATGTGTCAGATGTGTGATTATCGAGTTTTTAAAAAATACATCATTGATTCATATTTGGAGTGGAAAACATTTATTTCCCCATTTGCATCATCCTGAGTTTAAAGACTGTTGGTTTTCATTGTTTTATCCTCTCCGATAATACGTGCATATCTTGTTTATAGCTTCAGTCAGCTAACACCATGCAGTTTTGGTATACCGTCCACCAATCCATTGACGAGCAATTTTTGCAGAGCAACTGAGGCCATCTATTTTCCACATACGTATGGATTGGGGCGAGAATGTATGGAGTGGGGCTAGAATTATAAGGTTGCAATAAATAGGAGATGTACTGTTCATAAGGGAACATAAGGTAGGGTAGAGGGTAGAGGAGAAGGGTATCTTCTCTGATATGCAGCACGTTGCTGCGGGTTACATCATTCCTGTAGGTTGGGACAGGGATTTGTATTTTGTTCAGGATGCCGATGATAACGCAAACCTACTCTTCATTGTAAGACACTGTGGGATATTTGCTCAGCATGGCTTTTATATTTACAGCATGGCTCTTAGATGTTCTGATGTACATCAAAGATATTGCAAACAATGGGGTTCAAAAGTTAACTTCCTGATCTTCTCCTCCAACCTATCCCAAAGCGATGAAATGGTACCAGTGGCGTCGTCAGGAAAACGAGGTGAGATATCCATCCGAACGACTCTGCCATAATTATCCCGTCCTCCAGGTAGCCGGAGATGGGTTTTGCGTGTGTGTGCAGGTTTGCTTGTGCCTCCTGGTTATAACTTTTTTGAAACCATAAATTGAGCATTTGTCATCAAATTTTCAAAAAGCCTTTATTGTGAGATTATGGACAACACTCATTAAAAATAGGAGCACGGGTCCCGAAACTCACATACGTCAGCAGCAATCGCCAATGACGTCATCAAGTTTTGCTGCTGATGCAATGCCCTCTGTCGGTAAGGGCAGGTATTTTTTTGCGTTTTCTGCCTGATTTCAACCAGTTAATGAGCGCAGATGTTGATGCTGTCAATGCACCTTCGTTAAGCATCAGATATGAAGGATGAGGTCAAGTTTCATCAAAATCATATGTTTGGTTCAACCGAAAATGACTGAAGTGTTTACAGACTCTGACTTTGGCTCTTGACTTTCACTCACTCTCTGGCTGACTGACTTACCAATGGACTCTGCTCAATCACATAAGCTCACTGGATTGAAGTCCAGGTGAGCTAATTATGTTACATTTTTATTCCGTGGCATGAAGTGAAAAGTGGGCTTAAGCAATTTGTTCAGTTTGTCTGTCTGTCCACAACGTCAGTTTATGATCGAGGGACAAGTTAATCCCAATCGAACGTTATATTTTGAACACGAGTTGCAACATGAATCAGAAACTGAACATGTAATTTAACAGTACTTTGGCTCCGAATTTGTCTTGATCGCTCATGTGCTGAGTGGAGTGAGATCATATTGTCACTCTGCCTGTCTGGCAGTCAAATAGAATTGAAAAGAATTGAATCATCAAACTTACTGTTTTTGGGGATGTCAGAAAGGACACAAACAAGCAAAAATAACTAATTAAGGAAGAACAGAACTAATATAATATAATAATTAATATATAATATAATAACTAATAACAATAATATTACTCATAATAATATATAATATAATAACTCATATAACTAATAACAAATAACTAACGTGTTAACTAATATGGTGTGAAAGACGCTGCATCAACGGTGGTAAACTTCCCAAAAAATTCTTCAACTTTTAAAATATTTTTCATCATTTTTGAAAACTTTTACTTTGTTTCAATTGAAAATACTAGGGCATGCCCGTACGTGGGTGCCCGTTCCTTGCCAAAAAAAAAAAAAAACGCTACCCGTACGCTCTACCCCGCCCGTACGCCCGTAAACAAAAAAAACAACGCTCTTCGCTTCCGCCCTTCGCTCTGGGAGAAATAATGCGCATAAGAAATCGAGAAATTATTATTTTCTCCGGAAGAAATCGAATTACGAACCGTAATGGCGCACGCGCTCGGCTCGGCTCGCAACAACGCGTTCTGTGATTGGCTGCCGGAAGTGAAGTCTTCACTGTCCGGAAGGTCGCAAATCGCAGTTACGATGAATCGCAAATTAGTTTTAATTAGTTTTAAAACATAGTTGAACGCCAACATAGTTTGCCAACGTGAAATAAATGAATACGCTCTCAAATGTGCCGTCCGAGGCAGAGTCTGTTCGCCACGTTCGGCACACGTGATAGCTCGCTGCTCTCTGATTGGTTGAATCGTTTTTTGGACATAGCTCGGTAACTACTTGTCCGATTAATTTCAAACCTTGAAAAGGCACATCCTCGGGTCCCCAGCAATATACCTGGCAAGTTGCAAGTATATCGGACCCGTGGTTGTCGAGAAACAGCGGTCACAGTCAAACAAACACACACACAGACATACACACATACACACACACACACACACACACACAGAGATTAGTGGAATTATAGATAGATATATTTGAACACTGGAGAATACAAATCGCCCTTTTTGCCACTTTCAAAAACCTTTCCTTTGGCAGTAATTGGACAAAATATTACAGCATTTTACATCATCTTGACCAATCCAATTTGCTGCTTACAGCCCATGTCCATGTCCTTTTTTCTCAAGAAAGCATGGCGAAAGTATTCTATGAACTCTCTAGTTGTTTTTAAAGCTGTTGCCAAGAAGGGTGTGCAATGTCGTAATTTGTGTGCGTGTCTCTGCAGTTGGTGCACAGCCCACCACCTTTGGAAACGGATGCATCCTGTCTGCTGAGTACCGCAGCTCAACCAGGTATCGTATCGAGTTATTTGCATTCAGAAAAAAAGGAAAAAACAGGCATCAGGTTGCACTTTGTGTCATTTATTCTTTAAAAATAATCTCAAACTCTTTTGAAGTTTTCTTTTGCAGGCCTAAAATTTCTCTGTTTTCTCATTTCAACGCTTTCTCAAGATCGTATTGAAAATATGTTGATGAGGAAACATTGGCTCCAAAGACGAATACATTTTTTAAGAGAATGTGTCTCTGGTCGCTGTGCAATTTCCCGTCGATGACATAGTTTTCTCCATTTTTGTTTAACCCCGTCCCAAAGACTGCAACATCGGTGACATGAACCACTCCACTCTGGCAAAATCCAACTTGAAACTCAAAGCAGCAGCCCTGATTCACGACAGTTCAGCTGGAGGTACTGTTCATTTCTGACACCCACTCGTACACTCTCTATTGGTTTTTATTCTTTGTTACGTGCATTACTTTTTTTCTTCTTTTTTTTGTTTACAAGATTGTATTGAAAATATGTTGATGGATGAGGAAACATTGGCTCCAAAGGCGAACACATTTTTTAAGAGAATGTGTCTCTGGTCACTGTGCAATTTCCCGTCGATGAGATAGTTTTCTCCATTTTTGTTCAACCCCGTCCCAAAGACTGCAACATCGGTGTTATAAACCACTCCACTCCGGCAAAATCCAACTTTACACTCAAACCGGCAGCCCTGATCCACAACTGTTCCTCTGGAGGTACCGTTCATTTCTTACACCCACTTGTACACTCTCTATTGGTTTCTATTCTTTCTTTCGTGAATGACATTATCACAATTTTTATTGTTAATTTATCTAAGGCTTACATGGAGGAGTTCGTATTACACATATTTCACTGGTGTGCACACTCATTTTAAGCTGTCTAGCCTGGGTTTGAATTTTTTTCTTTCTTGGTATACAAGATTGAGGCTCGTGTAAGAGCTAACATTAATGACAAAAAAAACAAACGGACACATACAGTCACTTGAAAAATTAAGTACACCCCATGTACAGTTTTGGCTTTTTCAACATATTTCAACACACTGCTATTTGATCTTCATTTCAACAATATTGATAGATAAAGGTGATATAATATAACAAATATCATGAAACATTTCCATTTTGTCGTCCATTGTATAATTTAAATAAACATAAATGCAAATTTCGCATGTGGAAAAAGTAAGTACACCCTTGGCTCTAATAGGTGGTATTGCCCCCTTTGGCAGAAACAACCTCAAGTAGGCGTTTCTTATAACTGTCTACCAGTCTCTGACATCGACTCGGATAAATTTTTGCCCACTCCTCCATGCACAATTCTTTCAGCTGTGCGATGTTTGAGGGGTTTCTTGCATGCACAGCTCGTTTCAAATCCCCCCACAACATATCGATGGGATTTAGATCCGGGCTTTGACTTGGCCATTCCAGAACCCTCCATTTCTTTCTTTTCAGCCATTCCTTGGTGGATTTACTGGTATGCTTAGGGTCATTGTCATGTTGCAAGGTCCACCTTTGGTTGAGCTTCAACTCTCCAACAGATGGCCTCACATTATCCTCAGGCACCCTCTGGTACAATGAAGAATTCATAGTGGATTCTATTATGGTGAGCTGCCCAGGCCCTGATGCAGCAAAGCTGCTCCAAACCATAATATTTCCACCACCATGCTTTACAGTTGGTATCAGGTTCTTGTGGTCAAATGCTGTCTTTGGTTTTCGCCAAACATGTCTTCTGGTACTGTGGCCAAATAGCTCTACCTTTGACTCATCTGTCCAGAGCACATTGTTCCAGAAGTGCTGGTCTTTGCCTAGGTGTTCATTGGCAAACTTTAGTCTTGCCCTGATGTTCTTTCTGGACAGCAAAGGTTTCCTCCTGGCACACCTCCCATGTAGATCAAATTTGTGCAGCCTCTTTCTAATGGTAGACTCGTGCACTTTGACATCAACAGTGGCAAGAGCTACCTGTAGGTCCCGTGATGACATTCTGGGGGTTCTTAGAGACTTCTTTCAGCATCTTGCGGTCTGCTCTCGGGCTGAATTTGCTGGGGCGGCCTGGCCTGAACAAGTTGGCAGTTGTTTGGAATCTTCTCCACTTGTCGATGATCTTCCGGACAGTCGAACGATTGATTTCAAATTGTTTGGAGATCTTTTTAAATCCCTTCCCAGACTCGTAGGAATATATAACCTTCTTTCTGAAGGCCTCAGAGAGCTCTTTTGATCTAGGCATGGTGATGCCGCACACTTCAACAACAAAGAGCAAACCAAACTAAATGTCTGAGGTTTAAATAAGACAGGTTCCTCCAAGATCCTCTCTAACGATGTTCTAATCATTTGCACCTGAGCTGGTGCACCTGATTCTAATTTTAGGTATTTGAAGTCGTGATAAATGTAGGGGTGTACTTACTTTTTCCACATGCGAAATTTGCATTCATGTTTATTTAAATCATACAATGGACTACAAAATGTAAATGTTTCATGATATTTGTTATATTATATCACCTTTATCTATCAACTAGGGCATGCCCGTACTATATATATATCTAAAATTATATCCCCCCCCTCTATTTACATGAAATGGTTTGGTCCAAAGCGAACGGCTTGCGAGTGGTGACAATCCCCCCCCTCTATTTACATGAAATGGTTTGGTCCAAAGCGAACGGCTTGCGAGTACGGTGTTTTTTATCAGACCCGTGGAATTATAGATAGTAGTTTTAATTAGTTTTAAAACATAGTTTAACGGCAACATAGTTTTCCAACGTGAAATAAATGAATACGCTCTCAAATGTGCCGTCCGAGGCAGAGTGTGTTCGCCACGTTCGGCACACGCGATAGCTCGCTGCTCTCTGATTGGTTGAATCGTTTTTTGGACATAGCTCGGTAAGTAATTGTCCGATTAATATGAAACCTTGAAAAGGCACATCCTCGGGTCCCCAGCAATATACCTGGCAAGTTTAAAGTATATCGGACCCGTGGTTGTCGAGAAACAGCGGTCACAGACAAACAAACAAACAAACAAACAAACACACATACAGAGATTACTGGAATTATAGATAGATATTGTAGAAATGAAGATCAAATAGCTGTATGTTGAAATGTGTTGAAAAAGTCAAAACTTTACATGGGGTCTACTTACTTTTTTATGTGACTGTAAGACGAAATAAAGGGAGTTGGAGACAAGATGGGGAAAGACGGGGAAGCACACAAGTACAACATTTGAGAGCAGGGACATCGGGAGATCTGTGGGAGGGAGAGGGCTTGGAGAGAGGAGGCATGGGAAGGGGGTGGAGTGTGAAACACACATGGACAGAGCTCGGACTTGCAGGAAAGAAGTTTGTATTTCATTAAAGTGGATCTGGGGTGAATTAACTGGGGTAGAAAAGATCAAGGTTTTGGATGGGGGAAGATAAGAGATGGTGGTGAACAGCTGTTTTGAAGACCTGGAGGGAGGAGTGGGATTGAAGAGAGTGAGAGAGTTTGTTCCAGAGGTGGGAGAAAAGAGCAATGAAAGAGTGAAGTTGAGCAGAGAGTCTTGATTTTGGCAGTTTCACCAGAAGAGGGTTGCTGGCAGATCTTGTGTGACCTGGAGGAGTATTTTGGGGGACAGAGCACAGACAGGGCTGGGGTGGGGGGGGGGGGCTCGGCCAGATAGGAGTCGGTAGAAGACAGAAAGACCACCAATTTCGACCCAGCTATGAAATGGCATTTTGGCGTTTCATGGGCAGGACGATACATCAATGTGTGTGCCGGCCCTTGGATGGACATTGAACTGGCATCACATCTGCCACCATTTATTGGTTGACATTGAAGATCCCGCAGTGTCCTTCGCGAAGAGTAGGCGAGGTATTGCACCCTCAGGCAATGATGCTGCCCTGCAGCCTTGGGTTGCATACAAACGAAGATCACTGGGAGGATGGAAAGATCGGTGTTTTTGCCTTGGATGACATTACAGGGGTGAGTGTGAAAAATAAAAAATGCATTTGGGATTTGGCCCCCCGCTCAAAGGATCACGAGCGATGTTCTTGGATGGGAACACCACACACATCGGTTTATCTGGATTATTTTGAACATTATGCTATTCGGCAAGTCACAATGTGTGCTGAAAGGGTTGTCTGCTTTTTGAGTTGTTCCACTCATACATACATAATTAGATCACATGACTGTGTGTAGATGACCTCATAAGGGACATTTGCCTAATTCTTTACAGAATATTTCACCTTTAAAACACTGGAATGCAGATAAATGTTTTTTTTCTTAAAGCAAAACATTGTCTGATTTTTGCATTACAAATGTGTTGTTTAGTCATGCGGTGCATGCCCGTCTGCTAGACAAGATATAGCTGGCTGTTGCTCTTCTTTTAAGTGGTTATTTTACCTCAACTCACCCCTGCAAACAGGTGGTCGTCATCCGATGAGAGCAAATAAAAACATCCAGCAAGATGACTCTGGGTCCATCATGCCTGTGCCACTAAAGTTGGTGGATTACTTTGTACGTACTTACATCATCTTTGCCATCCACTTTGCCTTCACTCATTACATACCTGCCTGACTCAAAGGAACCAAGCAAACCGATTACTGTGCAAACCAGACCGCTCTACGTACATACACTGCATTCTTATATTTATGATGTACATGATGGTGATTTTTTTTTTTCTAATCCAAACTCTGATCTCCATCCATCATTATTTCCACCATGATCCCCACAACCTCTAAAGGCACATCCATCCTCCATCTACATGCAGCGCGTATCATCTTTGACCTTTCCTAGAAGCCCATGGTATTCACTGATCCAACGCTCACGACAGCGAGTGATGCTGCCAACGTGGCTGTTTCTGTACCAACTGTGACGTCCGACCGCAGAACTACATCACATCATGTCTTTCGCCGACTTCTACTCCACTTTCCTTGCATTATTTGGTCTGTGACACTTACTAGGTTCTCCTCCTTCATCATCACACATGCCGACACGGCCACATCACCTCAACCTTTTCCTCATCACTTCTATCATTCATTGTATAATAGGGAAAGATGATATGATTGATGGTTGGGATTACTCAAAGATTAATCACTGCTATGATTTCTGGAGGAATGTAGACTCTACACTTTTTTGATACCTCACCAAACTGGCATACAGTTCCTCTGCAGTGGCAGCTGTAATCATAAGGTTATCTGCAAACAACAATTCCAATGGCAAGCCTCTTCTTGCATGTGCATACAGTACATGGATTACTTCAATAAAGAGTACAGCAGATAGATGACAAAATTGTGCCTTTGATGATAAAACCAAGCCACTTGGCATGATGTAAGGAATATTAAATATATCCCGAGGGAATATTGTTGGCTATTGGGCCATTGCACATTTGTCCTGTGGCAGCCATTGCGGTGAAACTGATTGAAACCATAAACATAATGACACAAGCAATCCTGCTTCAAACTGCATACATCACGTTTATTCGATCTGAAAAATACCAAACAAAAAAGGCATTTTACATTAGGTCATGAAACATTAGGTGATGAAACTTCTATTGACGTTAGGTCATGAAACATATATCTTGACGATCATCATGACTTCGACAAATCATTAATTGCACAAATCGATCATCCATCTTACTATAATTCACCAAATGTCCGTCCGTCTGTCTGGCTGTCCGTCCGTCCGCTCCCAGGTACCGCAAAAACGGCTGAACCGATCGCAACTCAATTTTGCGGTGGTAATCCTGGGACCCCCTGGAGTAAAATAGGCTATTTAGTTTTTCCAATTTCAGCTTTGATCTCCAGCATTTTCAGGTTTGGACTCCCGCATGACGTTATTTTCCTGGATACCGCACAAACGGCTGCACCGATCGCAACGATACACCTCCATGCCCGTGGGATTCCCACGTGTGACCCCACTAGTATTCATAATACAATGTCCAACACAGTACAACGTTCATTATAAGAAACAACATTGATGCACAATGTCCACCATTTGTCCATAAAAGCATCACTTTTCCATTCATAAACTCACTTCTTTGGTAGGATGCTGGTTGGCCTATCTCTCGGTTTAGCAAACAAAAGCAGTTTAAGATGAACACTCTCTGAACTACATGGTCCAATTACATGGTCCAATTTCCTTCAAACTCTGCAAGCACTGTCTCCACAGATGACATATTTTTCTGGTCTACCCACCGAGTTAGAGACATCACGACTTTGAGATTGTTCCACACTCGTGTGCACGTGGTCACATGACGTTGTTTGCATCGACCTCACAACAGTGTATCACAAAAAAACATTATTCCCAAATATCATCCATTTTGATTTGCTCCGTGAAACATCTTCCCCCCGATGTGGAATACACCTCATCTAGTAAGCTAGTTACCTTCTGCTGGATATATAACAGCAATCTTCGTGATTGGTCGCCGATACTCAGTTGACCATTCTGTGCCTTACTTTGACATTCCTGATTTTTTTCCGTCAGAACCAGGATACACCTGGACAACACTCCACATATTCCACTTTCTTCTGACAGCATTTGCGTCAAAAACCATGACCACATCGTCTACATGAACATTTAGTCTCTCCACATTCCTCATTTTTGTGGCACCAACAATGGGAACATGTTTCTGGTCCAGCGTCTCCAAAGCGAATCGACTACCTTTTACACAAGCTCGACTCGATGCCTCGGATTGCATGTCTCTCTGAAGGGTCCTTGTGGGACTTCACTCGATGCTCATCTGAGCAGCATGTCGTTTGGGCACAGATACACTCCACCATCTGGGTAATTGGGAACATGGCCAATGGCACATTGGTTGGCTAAGTTTGCTACATCCAGGCATGTGTATAGCTAAAAGGGCGTTAAAACCTGATCTCCGATGGCCTTTCTCAGTGCAAACTTACAGCTTTTCACCAGGGATTCCGCAGAGCCATTCTGATGTGACGCTGCTGGGGTGATAAACCTTCAATCCATACCTCGTTCTGCACAAAACTCTCAAAGTTGATCATCACTCCATCCCTTTATCGCTCTATATTATAAAAGAAAGTTTTTGTTTGTTTGTCTGCGCAAGCTAATCTCCTGAACGGTGAAAGATAGGAGGAAACTTCTCATATATCGGTTCTCAAAGTGGTCCCTACCGCCCCCCAGTGGGCGCTGGGAACTTTCAGGGGGGCGCTCGAGAGTCCACGGGTGGTAGGGGGGCACTGACAATGATTTGGGGGGCACTGGGGATTTAGAGGAGCAGCGGTGATTTGGAGCGCTCATTGGGCTTCCTGCAGTCTGAACAGGTTACCCAGCGCCATTCGGCAAATTGGCCATCCAATCAACGACCACATTCTTTCCCCCTTCGCATGGTTTTTATGATCACATATTTGCTGATGTCGTGTCGGTATTTTCTTGTCCATACATGATCACGCAACAAACATGATAGTGTGTGACACCAGCGAAATACTATTGGCCGCAACAACACTAATTTTTGTCACGTGGTGCCATTTCAACCAATCGGCTTGCAAGAATCTTTTTATGCGGGAAAAATACTGTTGCGGTTTTAGAACCCACACTTTGTTGTAAATATCCCATCATTAAAAGGTTAAAGGTTGCACCCCATAGTTAGGCCACAAGCAACACATAGGCCACCATAGGACTTCAGATATTTCATTAGTTTGTGTTTACATAAGGCCGTGTTTCCAATAGTTGAATCTGCGTTGTGCCAATTAAATAAGAGTAGGTCCCCAATCCATTCATTTTACAACCTCCCTCTCCAAGCGACGCCATTACGTGCTCCAGTCTGCCCTATGGCTCTCCCAATTTGATACGCGCCTCTGCCAGCAGCGGCAGCCTTCACTGCCCGTGCGCTCGCTCAACGCCGCCATAAGACACGCTGTGAGGCCCGAGGAAGGGGGCGGAACGCCAAGAAGAGGGTGTGGCCACGTCATCCAGCCGTCAAAGGCGGAGCCGGCAAGCCCTCACCAGCCAACAAGGGCTGAAGGAACTTCGCCGACAGGCGTGGCTTTTGGGCTCGTGGGGCGTTTTGCTGGTCGAGATATATAAGCGAGCGTAAAGCCCTTTCAAGGACTGGATGGAGGCGTGCGCATTGTAACAGGACTCTTTCTGGACGAATGTGCTTGATTGCTTTGCGAAGGGACTTGACCGGGAGAACGCACCTTTGGCTTACTTCATGAGATACACGGCGTGCTGATTAAGAGGACTTTGGAGAGGGGGCGTTTGGCACGAGAGTGCACACATTACGTACGCAGCATACCAGCTTCCTTTCTATCATTGTGTAAATGTGGCACGATAGGAACCGCTTATAATCGGGTTTAGTCCCATTGTTAATGGCGCGGATCGCGGATTGCTATCCGCTCGGCATTTTCCATCATATCCGTGGTTCGAGCGGGAGTTATTTCCCTGTTTTACGGTCGGGTTAGTAAGTAGGTATTTGGGACTACTTTGACCAATAACCCTACCTAATACCGACCGGAAGGAGCGTATAACTTCCAGGACTCGGGTCGGCCAGATAGAAAGACAAGGGGATGAACCCCCCCTTCATAAGGGGAGAGCGCCGATGTCCGAGATCCGTAACAATTGGTCATCAGGAGTTGGGATTTGGAGCCTGGGACTAAATTTGTTAGACAAAATTTTGGACACAAATTGTGCTATTGGCCGCAACAATTGGTGTCGGGGAGTGGGATTTGGACCCGAACCAAATTTTTTATATTTTGAAAAAATTTGGTCAGAATTACGAGCGGCTGAAATTTTATATAACATCTAAATTTTGAACCGTGCCATGGATAACCAAGGCGATCGGATGCCGGTGGGGGAAAATGAGGGGGTAGAGGAAGGGTTATAATTAACCCAAGACCCCAGGGAAGAACAATTGGGATAGACTAGGGCATGCCCGTACGTGGGTGCAATGCCCGTACGTGGGTACGTGGGTACGTGGGTGCGAGTACGGTGACAATCCCCCCCCCCCCTCTATTTACATGAAATGGTTTGGTCCATGAAATGGTTTGGTCCATTCGCAAAGCCAAAGCGAACGGCTTGCGAGTACGGTGACAATCCCCCCCCTCTATTTACATGAAATGGTTTGGTCCAAAGCGAACGGCTTGCGGAGTTTGGTAAAGAAATCGCCATAGCTCGGTAACTACTTGTCCGATTAATATGAAACCTTGAAAAGGCACATCCTCGGGTCCCCAGCAATATACCTGGCAAGTTTCAAGTATATCGGACCCGTGGTTGTCGAGAAACAGCGGTCACAGACAAACACACAAACACACAAACACACAGACACACAGACACACAGAGATTACTGGAATTATAGATAGATGAGGAGGAAAATGAAGAAGGTGCGGTAGTGGGGGTTGCAGGTGCACAAAATGGCGGCGCCTCGCACATGGCGACGAGGGCCGCAACCACTGCGCAAGTGGGAGGGATGGATATGCAGGCTCTCATGGCACAGATTCAGGCAGCCATACAAATGGTGGGGGACAGGACGCAGGAACAAATTGGGGGATTGAGTAAGGAGATGGGAGAAATGAGGGCCGATAGTAAGCAATTGGGAAATCAAATTGGGGGATTAGAATTAGAAAGCAAATTGGGGGGATTAGAGAACAAATTAGGGGGCCATTTGAAGGACGTGGGTGGCCAAGCCCGGGAAATAAATGAGGGGTTAGCGAGGGAGAAAGCCAGGTATGAGATAAAACAGATGGGGAAGGACAGAGACCGCAGATCGAGCGGAAAGGTTGCGGGGGTATGCGACGGGGTAGCGCGGCTTGAGAAGCGCGGGGAAAGCGAGGCTGAGCAAGGCATGGTTACGTGGACCGGGGTAGAAATCGTGACTCGGGGGATAGAGAAGCCGACGACCGCAGAATTAGAAAATTTGATTTTATTAGCGCCAGCGGTCGTCGAGCTTAATAAAGAAAAAGAATTAATTCAAATTGAAAAAGAAATAACCGAAATTGGGATTGGAGAGACGGCAGGCATAGGGGCATTATCGGAGATGGAGATGGAATGCGCGCAAAGTTTGGATTCGCATCATGATGCCGCACTTCTTAAACAAATTGAAAGATTGCAGGTGGTGGAGGAGCGAAGAAGAGGAAGCACCAAGGTGAGTAGGGTGGTGTATGGCGCGAAGAGGTTTGGCGCGAGAGGATTTTTCGCGCGCTTGTGATCCCGGCGTAACCCGGGCGCTCGTGGAAGGTCTGTGGTGCGCTGTGGGAATGGAAATGGCACGCGTGTGCGAATGGCGCCGGAGCGCGAGTATGAAACCGAGAGCGAGGGACAATGCCCAAGGGAGTGTATGTGTGAGAGTGAGTGTGATACAGAGAGTGAGATGGATGGAGAGAGTGTGTGAGAATGCACACCTGGGATGGATGAGGAGCGTGTGCGAGGAAGCACACCTGAGTTGGTTGTGGAGAGTGTGCGGGGATGCACACCAGAGCGCGTGATTGGGTGTGTGACAGGAGATTGCACACCCATGGGTAGGTGTGCGCTGAGTGGGTGTGCAGCAAAAGAGTGCACACCCAGGGGTGTTACAGATGATGTAACCAGAGTGTGCAAGTGGTATGGGTGCGCCAGGATGTGTGCGAGAGAGGTGTGTAACAGAGTGTGCGAGGAGAATGAGTGTACCTGGGTGGTGTGCACCTGAGTGGAGCGAAAGAGAATGCACGAGCGAGTGCAATGACGGAGTGTATGGGATGTACGAGAGGCGTTGGAGCGCAGGGTTTTGCGAGAGAGAAAAGGAACGCATGGTGTGAGCATGTGAGTCGAGCATCGACGCTGACCCGGGCAGCGCTTAGGCCGACGTATAGCCGACGCAAGCTCTCGGGGCGTAGTGATGTGTGCTGCGGGGGCCGGCGGGGATCGTTGCCGCGGCGCTTCTGCAAGGAGCGCCATGCACGATTCGGGCCGGGTCCCGCCCTGTATGGTCGGTGCCGCGTCATAGCGGTGACCGACACGATTCCGGGGGAGAAAGGCCAGGTCGGACCTTTGCCCCCTGGCATGCGCGGTGTTCCGACTCGGGGAGGTTGGGTCATCGGGCCGGAGACCGAAAGGGTCTGCGCCGGGATGGACCTTGGAACCTCGGCCCAAGTATGCCTCCTCCCCAGAGTCGAAAATGCCAGACGGACCCAACCTACAGGAGACTGACCATCCGCACGCATTGCTCGGTTTATCGAAGCCGAGCAGTAAGAATGTACTCCCGCACCGAGAGGCTCAGAGTAGTGGACTAGTAGTAATGGCGATAGTGATGTAGAGGGAGGGTAGCTCTACCATCCCTCACATCCTTGGGGCAAAGGAGCTGTAGTTTTATGGGGTTTGGTGGTATGAACTAGCCAGGGAGGGTTAGGATAATGTTTAGGATCTAGAAATGACTATAGGTGACCAAGAGTTAAGTCGTGACATTGTACGAGTAGTGGGGACGTAGGTAGATTAGATGGTCGATAATGACGAGGGATGTGCGTAGTATAAGGGACGACGGGGAAGCATGAGTTTTAGGGGGAAACCAGTTAGCTAGATGATGCTGTGTGTGTGAGAAATAGTGTTGAGACAAGTGGAATTGTGGTTGAGGTGTGTGAGCACAAAAGGTGTGCCAGAAAAGAGATGTGTGGAATAAATGGTGTGGAGTGTGGAATGAGTAGTGTGGGATACGTGGCGTGGAGTGTATGGTGCGAAGGAGTGGATGGGGGAAGGATGGACCCCCTTCAGGAATACCCAGGGAGGGTAGTTTAAAGTTAGGTAGAGGGAGTAGGAAAATTTGGTTGGATATTGACATCTGTGGTGCGGAAAGTAGCAGAGTACTGCTTGGATGGGTGCATTAGTGTGTGTAATGGCTGGGCGTGTGGCCTGTTAGTGCATATGGTTGGTTGAGCACTCCGCCACTGGTCGTCTGTCGGCCAGGTGAGGCCGCAGGTAGGCTATGGGAGCCAGGTAGAGTCAGAGTTTTGTACAGTTCAGCGGGACCCGAGGATCCCAGGAGAGGACCCGGGTAGCCCAGTGCCATAGAGGGCATAGAGGGGGTAAGCGCCAGGAGGGCCTTCCCCAGGTTAGGGTAGTTGAGGAGCTAGGCAAGCTCAGGTGGCGACGTTCAGTGGCGGAGGTGCGCAGATAAGTAGGACCTGCTAGGAGAGCCACACGACCCAGCCCAGAAATTGTGCGAGGGCACAGGTAGAAAAATCGGGGGAGTGAGACCCCAAATTGGAGAGCGCCACAGTATGGTCAATGGGAATTGATTTTTAGAACCGCATAGACTAATGATGGCCAATGGATTGGCAGGGCAAGACCCTGGGTAGTTTAACTGTGTTAATGTCATTTAGAAGCACAGTTAGGAGAAAATCTCTTCGCACCATCCGCATCCACTCACCGAGGTGATAGGACTCCACACCAGGTTTTTCGAATTGTTTGGAATGAAAGATGCATCAGGACGTGGGTGAGACATTGTATGTGATTCCATCTCTTCCTCCTTAGGAGGGATTGATGACGAATTTGGTATTAGGGGATGGGAAAGACAAGACGGTAGCGACGAATTTGTAAATTGTGTAAATACAGGGTAGAGGCAAGGGTAGAGTAGATGGACATGGGGGGTGACGAACGGTTAGGGACGAGCTTTCTCAGCTCGCTCTCCCGCGCCCTTCATGTCGCATTGCCTTGTTTTTATGTGAACCCTTGCGCCCTTGCCCCTCGCTAACTCTGCTTTGTCTTCCTTCCCCACTCATGGACCATCCTTTGTCTGAGGGGTGTGTGCAGGTGCCCTGGATTGTGCGCCCACACCCTTGCTGCCTCCTGCCTGCACTGATGCACCATATGGCCCACACGTTCTGTGGCCTGGCACCACTTATGGACCACACGTTCTGTGGCCTGGCACCTCTGCTGGGACCGACCATTGTTGCCAGCGGTGTCTGGCTTGCAGACCACTGTTTTAAGTGGCATCTATGCCCAGCAGTGGACCACCTGAGTTGGCCCTGCTGGCCATAAATAAAAAAGCGGATGCCGTTTGTGCCCTTTTATTAAATAACATCAAGCAAGAAGATCAAGCCAAGATACATCGGCCCAGCAGACAAGCACAAGACAAGGCATCATTCATAACTTTGAAATGTTTTGGTGCATTTTCATGATGGTGCTTTTTGGTGCATTTTTTTTATTATGGTGCATATTGGCACATATGGGTATGGTGTATCGGTGCAGTGCATTGCAATGGCATTTTCCTCTTTTCAAAAACATCTTCCCTTTTCCCACAAAAGACAGGTCCTGGGTTAGTGTAAATAATTAGTAGTGTAATGTAAATAATGCTCCCCACCAGCTCTATGTGTAGTTTGAAGACCATTCCGTAATTTGGTTAATTGTGGGCGTGAGTCAGTTCGGTAGGACGCAACGCAGCAGGTGGGACATATCCAGTGTTAAAACTGTCGCACTCAGGGTGAGGTTAAAAGTAGAGGGTAATCACACCTAAGTGTCACATTAATTTAAAAGATAGCCCTTTTATTTCAGCTCGGTACGAGCCTGGAAAAAGGGGGGGCGCAGTGTTGCAGTTTTAGAACCCACACTTTCTTGTAAATATCCCATCATTAAAAGGTTAAAGGTTGCACCCCATAGTTAGGCCACAAGCAACACGTAGGCCACCATAGGACTTCAGTTATTTAATTAGTATGTGTTTAGATAAGGCCGTGTTTCCAATCATTGAATCTGCGTTGTGCCAATTAAATAAGAGTAGGTCCCCAATCCATTCATTTTGCAACCTACCTCTCCAAGCGACGCCATTACGCGCCCTCCAGTCTGCCCTATGGCTCTCCCAATTTGATACGCGCCTCTGCCAGCAGCGGCAGCCTTCGCTGCCCGTGCGCTCGCTCAACGCCGCCATAAGACACGCGGTGAGATCCGAGAAAGGGGGCGAACGCCAAGAAGAGGGTGTGGCCACGTCATCCAGCCGTCAAAGGCGGAGCCGGTAAGCCCTCACCAGCCAACCGGGGCTGAAGGAACTTCGCCGACAGGCGTAGCTTTTGGGCTCGCGGAGCGTTTTGCTGGTCGAGATATATAAGCGAGCGCAAAGCCCTTTCAAGGACTGGTTGGAGGCGTGCGCGTTGAACAGGACTCTTTCTGGACGAAAGCGCTTGATTGCTTTGCGAAGGGACTTGACTGAGAGAGCGCACCTTTGGCTTACTTTATGAGATATACGGCGCGCTGATTAAGTGGACTTTGGAGAGGGGGCGTTTGGCATGAGAGTGCACATATTACGGACGCAGCGTACCAGCTTCCCCCCGTTATATAATCTGTCCGGACGCGTTCCACTATATGCGGAGCTGCCTGCCGGGTTTTGCCACTGGACCGAAGCCTGGACTGGAGCCGACTGGAGCCTGGACCCCATCGCCGGACCTTCCACCCTACCATCTACAATCCCCGTGTGAGTGTGTATGTTTGTCCTGGGTACTAAGAATAAGACTGTTTTAAGACTGTCCTGTGTAACTGCTTCTTCCTCTTCCTATCCTGTACATTCTTTCGTTTCCTCTTCTCCTTCTTGTCTTCTTCTTGATCAACAAACCCAAGAAACAACTTCTTCCTCTTCTCCATGTGCTGGAGAAGTACCACGCAAAGACAGGGTTCCATGCAAAGTATTGACATGGGCATTGAGGAAGTTAGGAGTGGAGGAATGGTTGATCAGAGTAGTGATGGCAATGTATAAAAGAGTGCGCACAGCTGTAAGGACGAAGGACAGGAACAGTGCTGAGTTTGAGGTGAAGGTGGGAGTGTATCAGGGGTCGGTACTAGGTCCACTACTATTTGTAGCTGTGATGGAGGTGCTGGCTCAGAACGTAAAGGAGGGTTTTCCATGGGAGTTATTGTATGCTGATGATCTGGTGTTGATTGCGGAAAGTATGGATGGACTGAAGGAAAAGATGAACAAGTGGAAGGAATGTATGGAGACAAAAGGTCTGAAGGTGAATATCGGAACAACGAAGGTGATGGCAAGTGGTAAAGCATGTGGTGAGGTGGAAAGAACTGGGAAGTGGCCGTGTGCTGTGTGCAGGAAGGGTGTCGGAGTGAACTCCATTCAATGTACAATGCGCGCTGAGTGGGGTCATCAAAAATGTAGTGGTCTGAGAGGGTCATTAACCAGTGTGGCAGCTACATTCAAATGTAAGGTGTGCACAGAGGGAGCTGCAGATGGAGGAAATGTTGAGTTGGATCTTGGAGACGGCGTGAAGCTGGAAGGTGTGAAAACATTTTGCTACCTCGGAGACATGCTGAATGGAGAAGGTGGATCAGACTCGGCAACGGTTGCAAGAGTGAGATGTGCATGGAAGAAGTTTCGGGAACTGAGTGGCGTGCTGATGAGGAGGGGAGTGTCGTTGAAGCTGAAGGGAAACGTGTATGCTGCATGTGTGAGAAGTGTTACGATTTATGTGAGCGAGACATGGGTAATGAACGTGGAGCAGCAACGAAGGCTGGAAAGGGTGGAAATGCGAATGGTTCGGTGGATGTGCGGAGTATCGTTGAGAGAGAGGAAGACAAATGATGAATTGCGAAAGATGATGGGAATAGAGCCTGTGATTGATGCTGTAAAGAGGAACAGGTTGAGATGGTTTGGTCATGTGTTGAGGAAGGATGAAATGACTGGTTGAGAAGAGTGATGGAAATGAACGGAGAAGGAAGTGGAGGACGGGGAAGTCCGAGATAGACTTGGCTCAAGATGGTGGAAGAAGAAATGCGGGCAAGGGGGTTAACAAGGAGAGATGCAGAAAATAGGGAAAAATGGAGAAGATTGTCATGGGGACCGCAAGGCTAACCCCCGCTCTAGCAGGGAAAATGGCCTTAAAATGCATGTTGTTGTGTTGTTGTTCTCCTTCTTGTACATTGTGAATAAATTGCCCTGTTCTTTCTTGGTTTCCTCTTATCCGATCGCATCCGTCTTTTCTATCATTGGGTAAACGTGGCACGATAGGAACCGCTTATAATCGGGTTTCGTCCCATTGTTAACGGCTCGGATCACGGATTGCTATCCGCTCGGCATTTTCCATCATATCCATGGTTCGAGTGGGAGTTATTTCCCTGCTTCGCGGTCGGTGTTCGTAATTAGGCATTTGGGACTAAATTGACCAATAACCCTACCTAATACCGACCGGAAGGAGCGTATAACTTCCAGGACTCGGGTCGGCCAGATAGAAAGACAAGGGGATTAACCCCCCCTTGATAAGGGGAGAGCCGACGTCTGAGATCCGTAACAATACACTCTATTCGTGCTGGACTATTCAACGTGCCTGGTTCAACTTTACAGCCTGGCCTTGCCAGCACAGACATTGGGCAACGTATGAACAGTCAGTGTGAGCGCTGTTGTCAGTCTTTCGACATTTTGGCGTGTTGATTTCGTTATTCAAAAAAGCTTCACGTCCGGTCGGCTTCAAGATGTCGGCCTCAAAGAAAAAGTGTCGTCAGTATTCCTGTGAATACATCAAGTATGGATTCATTCCATCTCCGACGAACAAACAGTTACTGATGTGCTTGTTGTGTGGTATCAAGCTGTCCAATGAAGCAATGAAACCATCTCGACTGAGCGAGCACCTGAGTAAAAAGCACAGTGATAAGGCTCGCGCAGAGGTCAGCTATTTCCAATCGCTGAAAGAGAAATTTGAGAAGCGATCCACGGTAACGACGATGTTCAAAGCCAGCCAAAATCTCGTGGATAAAGGACTGGAAGATAAACCCGTTTCCATGCCCTCTTCTCAACAGTGGTCGAGTTTCTGTCGGAAATTGATACGGAGCTATCGGAGAAAGTGAATGCGATTGAGCATGATGTGGCTTACCTCACTGACATATTCAGTATACTGAATGATGTCAACAAACAACTTCAGGGTGACCATATGACGCTGATTAAAGCAAAGAAAGTGATTCGGCGCGTTCGTAACCAAGGCGACTCTGCACAGGGAAACCCTCGGCCGCAGAGATATGTACCACTTTCCCCAGTTGGCAAAGGAACCTGCTGTTTCTGATGAAGAGCTGCTCGTTTATTGCAATCACCTTGAGAAGATTCGTAGAGATATGGAGCAGCGTTTCAGAGACATGCTAGAACTGTCGGTGCCAGCATGGGTGATCAACCCATTCAAATGCGACATTCAAGATGTGAAGCGCGAATTACAGGACAAAATTATCAACCTCCACAATGATGATGAGGCGAAGGCAAGATTCTCGTAGCATGAATACGGCAAATTCTGGATTCTGGAGCGGGGCGAATAACCTGCAATGTGGACAGAGGCAGAACTGCTGCTGATGGCGTTCCCCACATCATACCTCGTTGAAAGAGGGTTCAGCGCCGTGATGGTGCTGCTGACCAAGTATCGAAACCGCCTTGACATTACCAAGAGGGGCGATCTGCCTCTTGACCTCACTGAGATGGAGCCAGACGTTCGTAATCTCGCAGCGAGACAACAGGCCCACCCTTCACACTAACGGTATTTGGGCCTGTGATAACAGAGTCCCAGTTTGCCTCACCTGGACCTGTTCTGCTGAAACATTGTAGGTCATGCAAAATAAAATAAAAAGTAAAGTAAAATAAAGTAAAATATTATTCAGAAAATATTTGGCTTCTGTTATTTTTGCTTCCTATCTGCATAAATTCTGGGTGTCCGACCATGAACGATAGGACAAGTGGGGCATTGGGCTGGTCCAAGAGGGCAGAAGGGGGCGGTTGTCCAAAAAAGTTTGAGAATGTCGGGATGGGCCCCGGGAAGGTTATTGGCTAGGTGGCTGGGCCTCGACTGGGCTGGGCCCATTTCGCAATTAAAAGCTGGGCTGAATTATAGTCGTCAATCTTCTATGGCCACGAGTAAAAGCTGAATTATGGCAGTAAATTCATTCAAAAAGAACCAAAAATGTCGGGACAGGCTCCGGGAAGGTTATTGGCTAGGTGGCTGGGCCTCGACTGGGCTGGGCCCATTTCGCAATTAAAAGCTGAGCTGAATTATAGTAGTCAATCTTCTATGGCCACGAGTAAAAGCTGAATTATGGTAGTAAATTCATTCAAAAAGAACCAAAAATCTCGGGACGGGCCCCGGGAAGGTTATAAGCTAGGTGGCGAGGCCGGTCAAGGCCGCATTGGCTGGGCTGGGCCCATTTCGCAATTAAAAGCTGAGCTGAATTATAGCAGTCAATCTTCTACGGCCGCGTGTAAAAGCTGAATTATAGTCGTAAATTTATTCAAAAATAACCCGGGCAACGCCGGGTGCTTTCAGTTAGTCTACTATATAAGAGAGATGTCTGTCTGTCTGTCTGTGTCGCCATTTTTCTCAGAGATGGCTGAACGGATCTTCGTCAAACTTTCAGAGGTTCATCAGTGAGTGCCTGGGTGTGTTTTAGGCAAAAAAATAAAAAAATAAAATAAAATAAAATTTGAACAATAATAATAATAATAATAATAATGCATTTATTTTATATAGCGCTTTTCAGGAAGCCCAAAGACGCTTTGACAGAGTGCAAAACATAATGCATAGCAAAACATAAAAACAATTGCAAAAAAAGAAGAATCAATAGGGAAATATTCAAAGCACAAAGGAGGGAGAAGGAGAGGAGATAGTCAGGGGTTAGATGCTGTGGGTTAAATGTTGAATGCAGTGTTGAACAGGTGGGTCCTTGAGTGATGTTTTGAATGTGGTGAGTGAGGAGGAGTCTCTGATGGTGTGAGGTAGCGAGTTCCAGAGGGTGGGAGCAGCGATGGAGAAGGCCCTGTCCCCCCAGGATCTAAATTTGGTCCGGATGGGGGGGGGGGGGGGGTCAGGAGGTTGGTACCAGCAGAGCGGAGGTTGCGGGTGGGAGTGTGTCTGGAGAGGAGGTCAGCCAGGTAGGATGGGGCCAGGTTATGGAGGGCTTTGTAGGTCAAGAGGAGGATTTTGTACTGGATTCTCTGGGAGATGGGGAGCCAGTGAAGCTTGTAAAGGACGGGGGTGATGTGGTCACGGGTCCGGGAATGGGTGAGTAGACGGGCAGCGGAATTCTGAATGTATTGGAGTTTATTGGTGATTGTTGAGGGTGAACCATAAAGGAGGCTATTGCAGTAGTCCAGACGGGAAGTGATGAAGGCGTGGATGAGGGTTTCTGCAGCCACGGAGGAGAGGGATGGACGGAGACGGGCGATGTTTTTCAGGTGAAAGAAGGCTGTCTTTGTGATCTGTTTAGTGTATTTGTCGAAGGAGAGGGTTTGGTCAAAGATGATGCCAAGATTCCGGATGTGAGGGGAGGTGGATACTGGGAAACCGTCGATGTTGAGGGCAAAGTTATGGGTGGACTTAGTGAGCGTTTTTGGGCCAATGATGATTATTTCAGATTTATCACAGTTAAGTTTGAGGAAGTTGATTTGAAGCCAGGATTTTATTTCAGTGATGCAGTTTGTCAGGATAGAGTGGGTGGCGGTGGAGATGGACTTGGTGGAGATGAAAAGCTGGATGTCATCGGCGAAGCAGTGGAATTGGAGACCATGATGGCGAATTAAGTGACCGAGGGGGGACAGGTAAAGGATGAAGAGGAGGGGGCCAAGAACTGAACCTTGGGGGACACCTTGGGGGAGGGGAGCAGTAGGGGATTTGCAGTTATTGATGGAGATGAACTGACGTCTGTCAGAGAGGTATGATTTAATCCAAGAGAGGGCAGTGCCGGTAATGTTAAAGGTGGTTTCAAGTCGGGTGAGGAGGATGGTGTGATCGATGGTGTCAAAGGCGGCGCTGAGGTCGAGGAGGATGAGAATGTTGAGGTTGCCAGCGTCAGAGGAGAGGAGAAGGTCGTTGGTGATTTTGAGGAGAGCAGTTTCAGTACTGTGGTTGGAGCGGAATCCGGATTGGAATGTTTCATACAGGTTATTGGCAGAGATGATGTTTGAGTTGAGTGGCTACAGCGCATTCCAAAACCTTTGACAGAAAGGGTAGGTTGGAGATGGGTCTGAAGTTATTTAGGGTGTCAGGGTTTAGTCCAGGTTTTTTCAGAATGGGGGTAACAGCAGCAATTTTGAGGGATGGTGGGACGATGCCTGTAGACAGGGAGGAGTTTATTGTTGCAATGATAAGTGGAGAGAGAGCAGGAAGGGAGGCCTTGACAAAGCTGGAGGGGATGGGGTCAAGAGTGCAGGTGGCAGTTTTCATTCCGATGAGGAGTTCAGAGAGGTCAGTAGGGGAGACTGGGGAGAATTGAGACTGGGGATGGCAGTATAAGGGGGGGCAGGTGGTTTGAGGGGGAGCGGGTGCGGCGGTGGTCAAGCTGTTGTAGATGTTTTCAATTTTGCGTTGGAAGAATGAAAGGAAGGAGATGCAGTCGTCTATTGTGAATGACTGGGTGGTGGTGTTCAGGGGGCTGAGAAGTTTGTTTATTGTAGAGAAGAGTGCTTTTGGGTTTCCGGAGCCAGAGTGGATAATTTGAGAGTAGTAGGCGGAGCGGGCGCGGGAGAGGGCATCTTTATAGTGTTGTATGTGGTCCTTGTAGGCCTGGGAGTGAACTGTGAGACCTGTTTTATTGCGGAGTCTTTCAAGTTGGCGAGCACGAGTTTTCATCAGGCGGAGTTCAGGGGTAAACCAGGGAGCAGAATGGGTGAAAGAAACTGTTTTGGTTTTTATAGGCGCAAGTTGGTCAAGGCAGGAGGAGAGAGTGTGGTTGTAGTAGTCAGTGAGGTCAGAAGGGGTGTGGAGGTCAACGAAGGGAGAAGTGGACATTTTTTCAGAGAGGGTCGATGAGAATGAAGTAGGTGAAAGAGCGTTTAGCTTACGGAAGTTGATAGTGCGATAATGCCTTGGTGCTGGGGTGGGGATGTTGATGGTCAGAGTGATGGCTAGGTGGTCAGAGAGAGTGAGGTCGGAGCCAGAGAGATGGTGCAAAATTAGTCCAGTAGAGCAGACAAGGTCCAAAATGTGACCACGGTTATGGGTAGGAAAGTTGACATGTTGAGTGAGGTTAAAGCAGGTGAGTAAATCAGTGAAGTCAGTGGTTAGCGTGGAGTCAGTGGAGTCCATGTGGATATTGAAATCACCAAGGAGGAGGATTGAGGGGGAGAGGGAACATAGCTGGGTCAGAAAGTAGGAGAAGTCAGACAGGAATGATGGGTGTGGTTTGGGAGGGCGGTAGACAACAGCCATGACTGACTGTGTGTGACCAGAGAGTTTAAAAGCCAGGTGTTCAAATGATGGAGCAGATGAGATGGAGATGAGGTTGGTCTTGATGTCTTGTCGGTGAATAACGGCAATTCCACCACCTCGGCCCTCCGAGCGTGGTTTATTGATGTAAGAATATCCATTGGGCGTGGTGAGGTTGAGCGTGTAGTAGTCCAGTGGTTGTTGCCAGGTCTCAGTGAGACAGAGAAAGTCCAGTTTATTTTCCAGGATGTAGTCGTTCAGGATGAGGCATTTGTTGTTGAGGGACCGGGTATTGAACAGGGTGAGCTTGATGTTGTTTTGTACGGCGGGTATGAATCCAGGTGATTTGGCCAGGGTTCGCAGACAGGAGGTGCGATTTTGTGCGTTGTTGTGACCAGGTGTGTTGGGACGATGAGTGGGAGTGCGCTGAGCCGACCAGAGGATGGGGATGGAGTGACCTGATTGTAAATAAACAAACTTACGACCGGAGCCACGGTGAATGTACCTGGGTCGACGCAGGAGTCCATTCGATTTGATTGCAGAGATGCATGATGGGGTGGAGCGGGTTTTAAGCAGGAGAAGCCTTGCGGCGGAGTACCGCAGAGCCATGCCAGCAGGAGCGAAGGGACGAGCACGACGCCAAGGGTGAGGAGGCGAAACAATCGTCACAAGCCACGGGAGTGGGCCCGAGGAAACAGCGAAGGAGCCGAGCAGGTGAAGCCAGGAGCAGAGCCGGGACCATGCAGAGGGCAGACAGGAGCGAAGAGACGAGCACGAGGCCAAGGTTGAGGAGGCAAAGCGGCAAATGCAGCGGCAAACGACCGCCGCCGCTAATCAAGATTACGGCGGCAAACCGCCACCACCGCCGCTGCAAACAATGGGCACAACCCACGAGAGTGAGCCCGAGGAAACAGCGAAGGAGCCGAGCAGGTGAAGCCAGGAGCAGCAGAGCAGAGCCGGAACCGTGCAGAGGGCAGACTCAATGGCCAAAAATCCGCCACGACCACCAGGAAAGCAAGATACGGACAATGGTCCAGTCAGAGAAGCGGCGAGCAAGTGACGCCAGCGTCCTCTCACGACCGGACCGGAAACGGAATCCTTATAACAAGGCTGTTTTTTTTGGAGTCAGAAAGAAAAATTGCTCGATAGTGCCTAAGCTTTTTAAAATTAATGTCAGTTATATACAAGTGCAAATTCGCATAAAAAAATTAAAAAAACAATCACCAGGCATTTGAGCACAAATAAATCAAACAATTCCGGAAGTGTACGAATTTGGTAGTATGGCTTCTTCGTCTTCCTGATCGGCATCACACTTAACTCAGAAACGTGATGAACGCCACATTCACCCACCAGCATATATATGACCCCCCTTCCTCTCCTGCCTCCCCCTCCCCCCTTCCTCATCTTCCCGCCCTTCCCCCTCCATCCCCCCTCTCCCCGCCTCTTCCCCCCCTCCTCCTCCCCCTCCCCTCCCTTTAATGACAGTTATATTCAAGTACACATTCGCATAAGTAAATACAAAACAATCACCAGACATTTGAATACAAATAAACCAAAGAATTCCGGAAGTGTACGAAGTTGGGAGTACGGCTTCTTCTTCTTCCTGTCTGGCACCACACTTAATGCAGAAACGGGATGAACGCCACATTCACCAGCATAATATAGGGTTGGTTTTCTAAAGCTTATATCAGAATATTAACTTATATCAAATGGGTCTTTTGAGGGGAAAGTGTGATGACGTCACCACGTCACGCTATATTAAACGAAAAGGTGATGAACCCCCTTCCTCCCCTGCCTCCGCGCCCTCCCCCCTACCCCTCCTTCCATCACCTTTACCCCCTGCCCCCCCAACCCCCCCCCCAGCCCAGCAACGCTGGGTACTTCTGCTGGTCATCTCCAAAAAAAATCTCTCGTAGTTATCTCTCTGCACCTAACAGTTGTGTCCCGTTATCACTCAGCAGGTATGCTGGTTGTCCTCCAATACAAAAATTTGTGAGAGTTTTTGAGCATGCCGTTGAATGAGGAGGAGCGAGATGATGTGGGGTAGAAATAGAACAAGGAGTTCAATTTTAGTTTGAGCTGTGTCTTTGAGCAAGGAATGGTTCGAGCAGACCTCGACGAATTTCCAGAACCCAATGGTTATATGTACAGGTGAGCGAATGGACCACAATGGAGCCGAGACATGGATCTCTGCAGAAGCTACCAAACCATTGGTGGGTGAACAAAAGGTCCACCCACTAATGTGAAGCTCAAGACTCTTTGGACCCTACACTCTCTTGTCTCCCTACTTCTCCACAACCTCCCCACCCCACCACCTGGACGAGGCTCAGGTGTATCATACGGGAGGAGGGAGTAACCAGGGAGAGATACTAAGGAGTCAGAGACCTCTTGAAGATGGAAAGTTCCTGTTAGGCAGATTAAGTGTGGTTTGTTCGAAGCAAATTCTGCCATTTACGTAATACACGTAATAAATAAATGGTGTTTGGGAAAAAAAAGATTTCAACCACAGCAACGGCATTGACAACGCCAAGAGCAGCCCAGCGACAGCATCGTATTGGCTTTATGCAGCTCGGCTGATTGTTTCCTTCTTTTCAACTTCATCCATCATTCCTCGTATCGTCGCTCATGCCAGTGCCTGACTCGCTGTGCAAAAGATTCATGAATACAGTACGGCACATCGATCGCGTTTGATTTGAGGAAAACCAATCGAATGAGAGTTTAAACAACGCGCGTGTTGATGCCGGAAGGAGTTCATGGTTCGTTCACCTCGAACTTCCGGTTCGTTCACCTCGTTTCCTGTTCTGTTATATTTTTTCCAATAAATATGTAATGTGCTAATTAGATTATATTTTTACTAGTACCGACTGCAAAGCCGCAATGAGCCGGCGAAGCCAAAGCCTCTTGCCACTATTTTACCCATCACTATGGCATCAGTAGGTTAGGTAGTTGGTAGTAGGTAGGTGTAGTAGGTATCGTACCTGGTAAGACTTGGTAGGTAGTTGGTAGTAGGTAGGTAGGTAGTTGGTAGTAGGTAGGTGTAGTAGGTACCGTACCTGGTAAGACTTGGTAAAAGAGAACAGCAGACAGTCCTCCCCATTCCTGCATACAATAAATGTCACAAGAAGCTTAAGGAAATAACTATACGATGTGCGAGCTTAAGGCCTATTTTAAGAAATTTTAACTGGGCTTAACATACGTTTTCACAGTATGTGTGTAGTCTTCTAACTTCAGTCGCTGGCAGGACTGGTTCTCTCCGGGCACGGCGGCTTCATCCACCAGAAGAAGTTAGCTTGCAGTGATTAATTCGGTGAATTCCGTCTCAACTTCGGATATTTCCGGCCGTGAAAAACTATCCGTATTTCTAAACTAAATATGTAAACCGCTTATATCGTATTTCTGGCCGTGAAAAACTATCCCATATGGCCGCGAGATTTCTAAAAAATAATTCTTCGTCAATGTTAGAATATTTGACGCCGTTTTCACCGTCCGAAACGCGCAATAAGCTTTAAAAAAATATTTTTTCGAATGTTCGAATCTCATTGGTTCTGGTGTTTGATGACGATTTTCGTTGAAGATAACGAGGTTGGTCTTAACGTATTTTAATTACGAATGAGAGGTTTCATTAGATTGTGAATCAAAGAACGGCGGGTGAAACAAACTCCGATTGAACTTTTTCGCAATTGTTTTATGCAAACTTCCGCATCCGGTCGATGGCGCCCACCATTGAGCACTTTCATTTTAGAAATTTTGCAAATGCTCGACTCTCATTGGGTCCGGTGTTTGGTGACGCGTTTTGTTGAAGATAACCAGGCCCGTGCGGGCCGATGTTGGTCTTAAATTATTTTATTAATACATTGGAGGTGCATAAGATTGTGAATCAAACGACGACGGGTGAAAGAAACTCCTAATGAACGTTTTAAATTTGTTATGCATACTTCCGCCTCCGCAAAATGGCTGCGCCCACTGCGCTTCGGATTCTCGAGCCAAGGCAAAATCAGGTTTTCAACATAATACGTACTCGTTTATTGACAACACCGGCTTCGCCGGCTATTACAGCAACGAAACCTGAGTAACCATTTAGTTGTTAAGCACAAGTATGTGCTGTAATGAGGAAACAACTTGATGAAGAGTCTTCGCGCATTCCCGCTGTGGAGGAACTGTGTGGTGTTGTCTTCGTGTTGAGGTCACGGTCCAGCGCCTCATCGTAAGGTAATGCTTCGTTGAGTAATTTTCTCACAGTTGTGTCCGTGTGTTATACACGCTCGTGTTCATATACGTACGCGCACACACAAACAAACATGTACACGCACACACAAATATGAAATATACACGTACACGTACACATAACATCCACACCTCGTTTTTTCATTTCTGTTCCTCACAATTCTGTCTCTCTCTTATTCACACACACACACACACACACACACACACACACACACACACACACACACACACCAACAACAACAACAACAACAACAACAACAACAAGCATTTTAAGGCCATTTTCCCTGCCAGAGCGGGGGTTAGCCTTGCGGTCCCCATGACAATCTTCTTCATTTTGCTGTATTTTCTGCATCTCCCCTTGTTAACCCCCTTGCCCGCATTTCTTCTTCCACCGTCTTTAGCCAAGTCTTTCTTGGTCTTCCCCGTCCTCTACTTCCTTCTACATTCATTTCCATCACTCTTCTCAACCAGTCACTTTCATCCTTCCTCAACACATGGCCAAACCATCTCAACCTGTTCCTCTTCACAGCATCAATCACAGGCAATATTCCCATAATCTTTCGCAAATCATCATTTGTCTTCCTCTCTCTCAACGATACTCCGCACATCCATCGAACCATTCGCATTTCCACCCTTTCCAGCCTTCGTTGCTGCTCTACGTTCATTACCCATGTCTCGCTCCCATAAATCATAACACTGTCCAGAATGTTTTGAGATATCGTGCTAAATATCGGTTTGAGCCCGATCACTCAATTGGAAAGAATCACTTCAAAAAATTCTCAGATCCAAATGCTGATGTTCACTAAAATCAAATCATTTCGTCCTTGTCACAAACCCAACCTCTCCACCAAGTACATCCAAATCCGTCCACAATTTTTTGATATAGTTTGTTCACAAACAGACAGACAAACAAAACAAACAGGCAGCGGTGAAAACATGACCTCCATGCACCTTAAGTGGTGGAGGTAAATATAATAAAATTCATTTTGCTTAATGTAGTTACAATGCTGTGTCGAGCTGTTTCATCATCATTGTGGATTATAAACGCTATTCAACACTGCCATGGATTAGGGGTGGCAGAACGGACTTGAAGAACGCACACTCTCCTCTAAGTCGTCCAGCCTGGGTTCTTCTGCAGACCCAGCTATCAACTGCAATCCTGGTGTTTCGAAGGCAGGATGGTTCATCAACGTGTGCGCCATCTCTCGGACGCACATTAAACGGGCATCCCGTTGTAGGGGAATTTGTAGCTGAGAGACTCACAGGACTCCAATGACCGGACACAGGTTTACAAAAGGTCTGGTTTATTATTCACTTCATTCCATTTACCAAATAATACCGCATTATTCAATGGCTGAGATTAACTCTTTTCCATGGTCCTTTTCGTTCGGCTGATGTTCTTCCGACACTCCCGTTGGTCAGAGCTCCTCGCAGCAAGTACTCCCGACTTCCACGTTTGCTCCCGTTATATGGACAAACTGGATTTTAATCCCCTCTCCGCTGGTGCCCCGAGGTCATGCATGTACCAAGTCCTGGTATCAGCTCGCTCCCCTCCTGTTGTGAGTTCCGTTTACCAAACGATAGGGGGGTGCTTCAGCCAGGGGCTGTGACCAGGTGGACAAAAGATTATCATGTTCGGGCGCATTCCTGACTCATTTACAAACTCGTCTTTCACAGAGTTTGCATGTAAAATATATCTGCTTTGTTACCAGGTTAATTAATAAGTTACCAGTGCCAATTAATAAGTTACGCTGAGTTACACTTCCACAATTCCCTCATCTTTTTGTTTTTTGTTTATATTAACCATTAATCTAAACATCAATATAAGTAAACAATCAATCACTACAAGTAAACATCATTACAAGTATAAGTAAATAATCAATCACTACAAGTAAACATCATTACAAGTATACGTAAATAATCAATCACTACAAGTAAACATCATTACAAGTATAAGTAAATAATCAATCACTACAAGTAAACATCATTACAAGTATACGTAAATAATCAATCACTACAAGTAAACATCATTACAAGTATAAGTAAATAATCAATCACTTTGGTAATCAAATTCCCTTGGGCATACACCGTCATCCTGCAAGAATCACAAAACATTTCGTTGGTCATTGACTCCTTCCATATCGTTCAATCTATTGCATTTGCATCACAAATATATTTTCAAAACAACACTTCACCATCACCAAGATACAACAATTTCACTTCATTTTCAAGTTTTGTAAAGCATCTGCACCATCTGGTAAAAAACGTTTGCCTCCACACAAATGTTGACTTTGTTTGAAAGGAAGGGCTGATCACTTGTGTTTGAATCCTGGTATGAAACATTTTCTCCTAATGTCTTCATAGCTCCTGCACTACTTCGTGTAGGATTTCGCTGTTGTGGTAACATTGCGGAGTCATAGACTGACCCTGCTCTCCTTGTAGCATTCTTGCCACTTTTTTTGCTGTAAACCATAGTAATTCCTGAACACGGCCTTCACCCAGTTGTAGTCGACTTGCCTCCACCCTCATTGTGAGTGGGCAGCAAGTATTGGTGTGACGTTGATTGGCCAGCAAGATGTGGAACAGGGATGCCGGATGCATCCACACTGATGTTGGGACCATGGTGTTCAGGTCATTCATGGTCCTTACCAGGAGCAACCAGCAGAATCGTGCACAGCTGTTGTGACAAGGGCACAGCCGTTTTTTTGCAGCTCCATGCTGGTTCCCCGGACGTTGGTGAAGTAATAACATATGTCCCCGCATTTCACAGAGGTTGCAGGTAAAATGTCGTTGTCCTGCAACTTCTGATGTGATGAATGTTCGAAGCCTTCGAACAAGAGTAAGTGATCGCCTTTCTTTCATATGTTGCAGTGTGATCCAGGCAAATGGTCACATAAATTTCCTTGGTGAAGGTAAGCATTCATCTCCAAGTTACACGGGAGAATGTCTTCATCATTCTTTGAGAAAGAGGGTGTATGCCACGATTAACTTCATTTTTTAGCCACAAATTTTCTTTCTCGAACTTCTTCCCAATTCCGTTTAGCAATCCCTCCAAAATGTGATCTCGTCTTATCCTTATGCTCAGTCACATCTGAATCTGCTTTCCGCACACACTGAATCAGATAGGGTACATCTTACCATGAAATCAGCATAATCATGTATGTCTTCCGACAGTTTCACATTCAACAATTTGTTGTTTTTCCTTAACACAAAAAGTTATATTCATTTATATGCGTCACACAAATAATATTCAATCAGGTATGTATTTTATTACTAAACTAAGAATAGCATTGTATATGATTACAATCACAAACGGGAATACCTAATTCCCAACAACAATTTTCCCAAACCAACAAATTAAGCATAATGTATTATTACCATAATTCCTCTCCACTTTTTCTTTTCCCTCCTTTTCCCTAACAATGTGTCACTCGTGGCGATATGAGTTCATTGATATTGTAATTGACACAACTCATAACATTGTCGTTATGCCATTATCTTAATTCTACTGTTTATGTCGCCATAAAAGTCTTCCTTTTCTGGTTCCACATTTCTTTCCTCATTTGTCACTTCATGCGTTATCATCGTGTTGTTGGTTACCTTATTCAAACACACCGTCACTAAGGCTTTCAAGCAAGCCACCACTAAAACAATTGCCAATATAACTACTAAACCAACAAACAAGTCTGCTACTCCTTGTATATATTCATATCTATGACATAGTTATATGTCGATGACATTTAACATTATATACCAAACTAACAAGCTTCCTAAAAGGTAAATAAAGAAAATCCCTTAATATGTAACATAATCAGATTATTTGTCTTACCCTGATCCCCCTATCTCCCGGGGTTGAACTCAATCCCCTGATCATGAGTGTAGTTGTGATACATTTTTCACTCATGTTGTATTAATATCAGCAGGTAATTGTATGTCATGTAGGCAAATAAATGTCACTATCCCAAGTAGGAATACATGTTGAAAATGTAATGTTTATCAATGCAAGGGGTGTTAAAATGTAATTCAAATGACTGTAAATCACGACTATCATTTATCTACCACTGAATGTTCTGCTGGGCTGCTAGGTGCAGCCTCATTTTCTGTGGGATCGTCCACCTTAGCCCCATGTGCTTGTTTGCACTGAGGGGCATGAATCCAACTTTCTATTTTGGGTCCATATTTTTTCTATTCTTATCAATCTCCTATGGTTTATCATTTCGTTCCAAGATACCGCAACCAAAGGTTTTAACCAAAGCTCTACCAAACTATTTCCAATTTGAACAAAAAATGCCAGTGAAACAATGATTTGAAGAATTAACTTCAAGGGGTCAATAAATTTATTCTATAGCCAGATCTAATTTTCCCATCCAATAGTTTGCCTTGCCACATGTCATATTATAACACCTTAATAAACCTTCGAAAAATGTTTCCCATCTCAACAAATTTCCTTTTTTTCAAATAGCCATGTGTAACTTACGTATTTAACTACAATTTCCTCTCAATTTGTTTGGCCTAACTGGCCGCAAAAGTGGCTGCCAGCATGCAGTACCGTTTTTTATCTACCAAGGAAGTGTTCCACACAAGACCTCTACCAAAATGTTGTTTGTAAAAAACAAATCTGGGA
Source organism: Myxine glutinosa (assembly GCF_964187855.1). NCBI lineage: Eukaryota > Metazoa > Chordata > Myxini > Myxiniformes > Myxinidae > Myxine > Myxine glutinosa. The sequence goes on along the minus strand of NC_136261.1, from coordinate 207,648,238 downwards.
TTTCTGATTACATGGATGCACACTCTCAGGACATTTTCAGGCTGCTGTTAACAATCCACTACGATGACTTAATTCCTTTACCCACAATCAAATAATTAGTACAAATTGAGGATATTATCCCTATCACATTCTTTTATAGATTCATTATGTTGGATCTAATTTTTTCCAATAATTTTCCACTGCTGTAAGGAAGAACAATAGCTCTCATAAGTCTTAGTAATATCGTACTTAATTTGCCCAGCAGAGAATAATTTATTTACTATCCTTTCTCATCTGTTAACCAGTGACTTTGTTTAAACTCCAGAACTGAAAACCCACAATAGTTCAAACCAGCAAAATTTTCTTTACTATTTTCCCATATCATCTATGCCTAAAACACATCCATACATACAGCACAATTTATATGCTGATAAAATTCAAGTTTATATATATAAAATCCATGAGCAGAGTATTCTGGGAAGTCAGTGTAAGACCTCTCCCAAATTTGGATGATTTTGTACTTCCTCATTTCCTTTTATGAAGCTCATATCCATAAATAGATGTTATTCTCATATACATTCTATCAAAAATGGAATCCCAAAATTACTCACAATTTTACTATTAATTAATGGCTGCTCATAACCCAGCACATCAAATTTTTATATTCCATTTCCCTTGACAAAAGAGATAATGTTCATAATCAAATTAAATTTCTATTTTATTTTACGGATTCTCTGGATATTCAATCCCATCCACATATCCCAATCCCATCCACATAAAACTATCCATTTCCAGACAGGCACACTGTCGGTGTCAACAATCTTGTAAGATTGATATACAAAACAACAAAAACAAAAAACACTAACATTGACACACATAAACACACACACACATGCATTATGCGTATTTGTTTGCGTTGGAACCATTATTTACAGATCAAGATGGGTGTCAATTTTATTTCAATTTCATAAAATTTGTCCTTCAATTTTATAAATGCTAATACACAAATAGACCAAAAAGTTTATTCTTAGAAAAACCCCTATAATGTCACATTGAAATTACCCTTTCAGTTCCCACCATAATTTATCCTAATTTGACTACACACCCATTTGCATGTCAGTCGACCACTGACCTATCAATCATGCGGAACACTAGTCCGAAATTCCCACCTGATCATCATGTGACTCTTGTCAATTAGTTTCAAAAATTTGCAAAGCAATTGTTCCAACTTTGTAAATTTAAAATTGTGTGCCCAACATAAAAGATCCAATTTCGGCATTTGGTCAATTATTACTAATTTGTTTACAAGCAAAAGAAAGAATGAATAATTCTTGCTCCGAAAACTTTTCAGACCCAAGAATCATCGACAGTTATTCATGTTTGTCCAGTAATCGAATCTGTTGAGGCCAATCATCATTTGGGATTTGCAGCAATGAAGGCCTAATCATTGTCTGAGGTACCGGTACGCACTGGTACCCTTGATCTTGGTTTGCCCCATGACCTTGTCCTCCTGTTGACGTACGGACATCTTCTTCTCCAATGTCCCATCTTTCCACACTCGAAACACCGGTTTCTGTCGTTTTCTGGTCTGTGCACCTGTGCATTTGTATTGCTGGGCTGCATCTCTACATCCCTGAGTTGCCACTGCAATCTCTCGTTGTCTCCTGAAACACGAAAAAATTCTCTGTACCGTCCTTTTTGGGGAGACAACTGGAAATCAGATGGGACAACCGTCACTTTCATTCCTAATTTCGAGGGCAGTTGTGCATTTGTCTCCTCCACTGTATCCTGTATCCTTTTTATTTTAAGTTCTAGATCCGTTATCCGTTCTTGCTGTTCCCGTTGTCTGGATTCACCATCCCAAAGATGGAATGCAAGCCAGTCTACCGTTAGATTCTGTCTCTTCCTGGCTTTCAATCTTTGTTCCAATCTTTCCAATCGACTTCGCTCAAATGTACCATCTCTTGGAAACTCCTCATCATGTCCCTTTGTCCACAAATACCAATTCTCGACCTGCCTTATAGCTTCGGCACCATAACGGTCGTACATATGATGTGTACAAGTACCTTTTTGTGGAATCTCTGGTTGTCCTTGTGTATTCTTGCAGGCTCCATTTCCCATTCTGCCTTTTATCAAAGTAGCGTTGGATGTGTTGTAGTTTGTTCCTCTAAAGCTTCACTCGTACCTCCAGGAAGGATCTCTCCACCTGTTCACACGGTGATTTCCAGAGAATCTCCCTCAGCTGTGGCTTTTGCACAATCCAATCTCACAGATCAGTATTTGCAGATGAGCCGGAGGGTCAGTATGAAATGGGTGAATCCTCAGGTGTCCGCTCTGTTGACGGGGAAATCACACAATGGTAACCGCACATATATATCTGTATATAAACTCACCACCTTGCTCAATTTTCCCAGGTTGTCTCCACATTGATAATATCTCGCAAAGATATCAAAGCTTCTTTCTTGAGACCGCATTTTCATCAATCAAACAATCAATATATTCAATTCAATTTATTCAGTTCACTTTATTCAGTTAAATTTATTCAATTAAATTCAATCAATTAGATTCAATCAATCAACAATTCAATCAATTATTCAATTTCAATTAATTCATCAATATTCATCAATAAATCAAATTAATCATTTTGGATGTCTCCTTGCATAAGCCCTTTCCCCAATGATGTCAGGACAGGTCCATCCATTGACTGAGATCGAATTTCATCGGTCGTCACCTCGGGTTCGTACCTCATGTCAATTGATGAATCACCGTCCTGTCCTAGGGTCATATCTGACATATTTTGCCTGGTCTCCACAAATTTTCTTTGCAACCACTTAAGGCAACTCATCCTTCATTCGTGAGACAGCCAAAATGGATGGCAGATATTAAAATTCATTGGAAAAAATATCTCATCATTTTTTCCTTTAATAGTACCCAAAATCTCTTGGCAATTTAAATTTCGTAAAACTCCTGAAATAAGACTGTAAAATTCCTTCAATCATGCTAAATTTTGAAACTCCATCGCTTGTAACACCCGATTTATCCCATAGGGCTTGAAAGTTCTTTCCCAAGTTCATGCAATCATTCTGCATTTGAACCCTATGATATCATTCATAATAATCATCATGATTTTATAGTCATGGTCCTATCATAATCATCTATTTAAAACGAACATTTCCTTTATCACCACAGCTATGTGGTATAATCAACAATAGAATAAAACTGTACATAGCAACAGGCTACCTCATGGCCACTTAGTATACCTATTGACAATAAGTCATAACAATATCGAATAATCATTGAACAATTCAAAAATCGCTTCCCCTGCTCCAGCCGCAGCATCCGTGATATTTGTTTGCTCATTCACTATTCCTGATTCGTCATCAAGGATCTCCATCATCACACAGCGTACTTAATTCCGCATTCTAATGAGAATTCAACAGGAATTTACGACTCAAAGGAAAAGAACGAGCAGACCTTTTGCAGGATGATCGTTACAAAAATCGTTACATATATTAAAGTATTTATGATGTCGACAAATCATATCTTAATTCTTACAAGATTTTGGTTCTTTGAATAAATCACAGCACCGGGAGAACCAGCTCCAAAAATGGATCTTTGTGTTTATTCAGCACCCTAGTAATTGGTTCTTTGTGTACTAATTACACAGCACCCAGGCCCCGCTCATATGGATCTTTGTGCAGCGCTACACAGCACCTGAGCAAAAGGGGTTTCATCTACATTTTCCCTATCCGGTGTACCATCCGTGATATTTGTTTGCTCATTCACTATTCCTGATTCGTCATCAAGGATCTCCATCATCACACAGCGTACTTAATTCCGCATTTTAATGAGAGTTCAACAGGAATTTACGACTCAAAGGAAAAGAACGAGCAGACCTTTTGCAGGACGATAACTGGAATTTAGTCGTGAAAATATATCCAAATACACAAAAATACACACCCACACAAATAAACAACATTTATTCCGTTTAACAGAACAAACATTTCCTCTATCATGACATGCATGTCTTCAAAATTATATGCCCAAGAGAAAAAGTAAAATTAATTAAAACTGCGGGCAGTGATAATCCGGGGACCATACCGCTCCATCCTGATTGGACGAGTGCGTGCTAGAGTCGTTAACAACGACAGTCCAGATCCGATTGTTCAAAATTTCAACTCAATCGATCGAAAAATGAACGCAGGGATGCATTTTAAAGGTGCAGTGGCACTAACTGAGTTGCCACGAATATGGCCACGAAATTGCCAATATGGCCATCACAAAATATTTTCCTTAATCAATTGGCTCATAGCATAACCAATCTGCAAGTATTTCATCCGAAGATGTATCTCTGAGGACTTTTAATTAAACAAGTCATTTATAAATCAACGAGTTAATTTATTAAATGATTAATCAATAAATCAAAATTTTCCTTGACAGCCACATCACTTGGTCAGTGTCATGTCCAAATATCAGCTTCCTTACTCAAAAGGTGCCTGAGTTAATGTAATGTAATTACTGTAATAAGATTACTGCAATTACTGTAATGATTACTGTAATTACTGTAATTACCGGAACTGTAATTACTGTAATTACCTCAGGTAATTACTGTAATGTAATTACTGTAATTTAATAAGAAATGTAATTAATTATATAAGTACTTCTATAATCGCTCATAATTAAATAACTCGTGAATTCTTATCCGGTTTATTTAACATTTGAGTGTCCCCAAAACGTTGGAGCAAAACGTTGCAACAACGAAAGTAAAACGTTGTAGCGACGTTGTGGAAACGTCAGCAAAACCCAACATTTAAATGTTCACAAAACGTTGGAGCAAAACGTTGCAACAACGAAAGTGAAACGTTGTGGCGACGTTGTGGAAACGTCAGCAAAACCCAACATTTAAATGTTCACAAAACGTTGGAGCAAAACGTTGCAACAACGAAAGTGAAACGTTGTGGCGACGTTGTGGAAACGTCAGCAAAACCCAACATTTAAATGTTCACAAAACGTTGGAGCAAAACGTTGCAACAACGAAAGTGAAACGTTGTGGCGACGTTGTGGAAACGTCAGCAAAACCCAACATTTAAATGTTCACAAAACGTTGGAGCAAAACGTTGCAACAACGAAAGTGAAACGTTGTGGCGACGTTGTGGAAACGTTTTACAACAACATTATTTCAATGTTGCAGGAAAGTAATGTGAAAAACGTTCCCAAAAATGTTCTCTCTTTTTCTGTCTCTCTTTCTGTCTGTCTGTCTCTCTCTCACTTTCTGTCTCCCTCTGTCTATCTCTCTCTGTCTGTCTGTCTGTCTCTCTCTATGTGTCTGACTATCATCTTTATCTCTGTTTGTCTCTATGTCTCTCTCTTTTTCTCTCTCTGTCTGTCTCTCTTTCTCACTTTCTGTCTCACTCTGTCTATCTCTCTCTGTCTGTCTGTCTGTCTCTCTCTATGTGTCTGACTATCATCTTTATCTCTGTTTGTCTCTATGTCTCTCTCTTTCTTTTCTGTCTCTCTCTCTTTCTTTTCTGTCTCTCTCTCTCTGTCTGTCTCTCTTTCTCACTTTGTCTCACTCTGTCTATCTCTCTCTGTCTGTCTCTCTCTATGTGTCTGACTATCATCTTTATCTCTGTTTGTCTCTATGTCTCTCTCTTTCTTTTCTGTCTCTCTCTCTCTGTCTGTCTGTTTGTCTCTCTTTCTGTCTCTCTCTGTGTTTCTCTCTCTGTCTGTCTGTCTGTTTCTCTCTATGTGTCTGACTATCATCTTTATCTCTGTTTGTCTCTATGTCTCTCTCTCTTTCTTTTCTGTCTCTCTCTCTCTCTCTGTCTCTCTTTCTCACTTTGTCTCACTCTGTCTATCTCTCTCTGTCTGTCTCTCTCTATGTGTCTATGTCTCTCTCTATGTTTCTCTCTCTGTCTGTTCCCAATTTATCCCATTAAAATCTTATTAAAATCCCATTAAATCTCATATCTTGTCACCCTTTGCATTGTTGAAAGTAATTAATTCCGTAACTCAATATTACCTCTATTTATATATACTAGGGCGTGCCCGCACGTACGCGCTTGCCCGTACGTGCTTGCAAAAAAAACACACGTGCAAGCAACAACAAAAACTTTGAAACCACGTGGCAGTAACGACCACAGAACCCCCCTCCTATTTACATCAAATGGTTTGGTCCATTCGCCGAGCCTAAGCGAACGGCTTGCGAGTACGGTGACCATACCTTGGGACCCCCTTGTCCGATTAATTTCAAACCTTGACAAATTTCCCATTCCTTCCCTTCCTGATCTCTCGATGTAGGGCTGGGTTCTTTTTTTAGGATCATGTTGCATCGAGCATTATTTTCCAAAACAGTGTGAACATTAACCCACACCAAAACCTCTGACATCCCACCATTAACACCTATTGTAAGCGTGCCGAATCAGTAAGCATCACCCCTTCTATGAGCCTCGACCAGAGGGTGGTTGTTACTCACAAACACCATTTCCTGTAATTATCTCTCATAATCAGGATAAATTTGGAACAGCCCTTAAACTAACACCAAGCAGATCAATTTTTATATTTAGGTTGAGGTTTCACACAAACTGGTTAACTAAATAATACAGAATTATTATTATTATTATATCTCCGCCTTGGTGAACAGTTTATGTTTTGTATCCCACTGATAGGCCGGATCTGGATTCGGACCTGAACCAAAATCCAATCATTTCGTCGTGTCACCCATGCTATTTATCTGGCAAATTTCGTCAAAAAAAACACAACAGCACTGGTTTTGTTTCACCCATGCTATTTATCTGGCAAATTTCGTCAAAAAAAACACAACAGCACTGGTTTTGTTTCACCCATGCTATTTATCTTCCTGCAAGACGCTTTGCTTCTCGCAAAACGTCCGCCAATGGGAAGTAAAGGGAGGGAAAAAAACGGGAGCAAGAGACAGGGTGCCGGAATGGACATGAGGGACAATGAGGGACAGTGAGGGAGTGTTGGTATGCAATTTTGATCCAATCGCCATCTTTCATAGTAATTCTGGACCGGCATTAGGTGGGATTGTCTGTCATGAATTTATTTGTTGATCGAACGAGTTTTAATTTGTCTAAATCCGACCAGTCGTTTCCAAAGATATAAGCCTTTTTGTCGCAATACCATATTGGAAATATATATATATATAAATATAATTCCCTTTCCCGGTTCCCTGTCGCTCGCCGAGCGCCGAGCAAGTCGAGTGCTTTGAACAAGAGCAAAAAAAAGAAGTACTTTATGTGTACGGGTGGGTAAACGAGTGTACCGGCCTTACACGTCCTGGAAGCAAACGGTCGCAAGGTGCACGCTTGCTCCGTTTGCTTCCAGGTCACAGTAAGACCCTTAGTGACCAGCACAAAAATACGTATTTACAGAAATCATTTAGAAAAAAAAAACGAATTATCATCGTGTTGTTTATCGAAGTACCATTCGTGATGGGTCACGCCACTTATATCGCGGCATCGGTGCGCAAGGAAGCCCCAGACCACCTGCTCCCCCATGTATGTACACATAACTTCCAAGTTCGTAAATCATATTGGACAAAACAAGACACACTCACCTTTTAAAGAAGACTTGTTTGTACAATTGATGTCAGCGGTGCCTCCAGATTGTAGGGGAATTTGTAGCTGAGAGACTCACAGGACTCCAATGACCGGACACAGGTTTACAAAAGGTCTGGTTTATTATTCACTTCATTCCATTTACCAAATAATACCGCATTATTCAATGGCTGAGATTAACTCTTTTCCATGGTCCTTTTCGTTCGGCTGATGTTCTTCCGACACTCCCGTTGGTCAGAGCTCCTCGCAGCAAGTACTCCCGACTTCCACGTTTGCTCCCGTTATATGGACAAACTGGATTTTAATCCCCTCTCCGCTGGTGCCCCGAGGTCATGCATGTACCAAGTCCTGGTATCAGCTCGCTCCCCTCCTGTTGTGAGTTCCGTTTACCAAACGATAGGGGGGTGCTTCAGCCAGGGGCTGTGACCAGGTGGACAAAAGATTATCATGTTCGGGCGCATTCCTGACTCATTTACAAACTCGTCTTTCACAGAGTTTGCATGTAAAATATATCTGCTTTGTTACCAGGTTAATTAATAAGTTACCAGTGCCAATTAATAAGTTACGCTGAGTTACACTTCCACACCGTCTACCGACATTAGTTGGTGGATGTTAAAGATCCCACGGTGGCCTTCACTAAGAGTAGTTGAGTCATCGCTGACACACTGAACTTATTCCAAATTCCTGCCTGACCAGCAGAGAGCATTGCATCAGCGGTACAGCGGTGCCCTCCGCCAATGATGCTGCCCCACAGCCTTGTGCTGCATAGGAAAGAAGAAGACTCCCATCATTGCATGTTTGTATAAAAGCCTTGCCGGTGTGAGGTCGATTTACATGGCTGTTTAAAAAGTGAAGTTTTCTTGTTTTAAAGCAAGTTTGACCTTTGGGTTGGTATCATGAAGAAGGAGTGCATCAACCTTCCCTCCTTCCAACTGCCCGAGAGTTAAATAGGGAGTGATATTGTTCGTCGAGGCTCCCACGCAGAATGTGTGTAGCACACCTGCAATGTGTGTAGCACACCTGCAATGTGTGAAATATTATTTCAAACGTTTTCTTCTCTGATTAGTCAAAATGCATGTGATATTCGTGCAGAGGTGACGTGCTTGCCTTTGGGCTGCCTAGTTTGGGTTTGATTATCCACCTGACTGCTAAACTGATGGATGCACACACGGCTCAACATTATTTATTTTTCTCGCCTGTCTGTGGGACAGGTAGGTTTTTAGCAGTACTCCTTGTTGGACAAGTACAGCGTTTCTCAACCTTTGATGGCCCATGGCCCCCCTACCGAGTCGCTTAACATTCGTGGCCCCCTGCCCTTCAATAAAAGATGCAGATTTCGTTTTATGAAATTTATATACTCAGCCTTAAAAGATAAATCAAAGTAAACATTTTTCTAAGCAATACAATCAATGAGACACTTGCTGTTGGGCTTGTTTGACGAGGCCTCTTATGTCCGGCTCCGTCTTGGACACAGCAAGGCGAATATCGTTCCCAACGTCAAGACGGTTTCTGGACTTCGTTTTAATGGTCGCAAGGTCAGAAAATCCAGATTCGCAAAGATATGTTGTGGCGAATTGAATGAGCATTACGGATGCCTTCTTGCTGAGTAGTGGATACGCATCCTGAACAGACAACCAGAAGGTGGAGAGGTCTTCTTTGTTACTGAAGACCAGCTTCATTGCTTTTGAAACCTTCAACTCTGCCAGCTCCTCTGCTTCGTCTTCAGTAGGTTCAATTTTGGCGTTGAACGGGTCTTTGTGCCACGGAACATCCAACGGTGCATCGTCGAAATACGATTTGAACTCAGCGGAGAGATTGTCGAGATGTCTAGTGATGCAATCTTTGATGCCGACGGGAAGCTCAATCCTTTGCGTCTGCAGGTGCTCGTCCAAGAAAGGAAACGAGGCAGTGGACCCGGCCTTGATTCGTGCCTGCCAGACTTCCATTCTAGCAGACAGTCCGGTAAGCTTGTCTTGAACGTCACTGACTGTCACATCACGGCCTTGCAAGGACTGGTTCATTTCGTTGAGTTGGCCGAATATATCGGCCAGGTAGGCGAGCATCATGACGAACTCTTCATTGTCGAAGTGGACATGGAGGTTGTTTTCGTTGTCTCGCAGGAAGATTTCCACCTCAACCCGGAGTTCATACAGCCGAGAGAGGCATTTCCCCCTCGATAGCCAACGGACTTTGGTGTGGAACAGAAGTCCAACATGTTCCGCTCCCATTTCGTTGGCCAGTAGTTGGAAGAGCCGATGATTTTTGGCCTTCGCACGAATGAAGTTGATCACTTTGACCGCGACGTCCATGACTTCCAGCAAACGAGGCGGAAGAGTCTTTGACGCAAGAGCGTATCGGTGTAGCGAACAGTGGGAGGACGTCACATGGGGCCATTCGTTCTTCACAAGCGTGACGAACCCTCCTCTGACGCCGACCATCGCTGGGGCACCATCAGTACAAATGTGCTTGAAATTCTGCCAACCGAGTCCGTTAGCTTCAAAAAAAAGAGTCCACAATAGCTTTGATATCTGCCGCTGTCGTTGTGGTTGGTAGGGTATTGCAGAACAAGAACTCTTCCTTCATCTTTCCCTTTCTCTCGTAGCGAGCGAAGGCGATCAACTGGCTCTCCAGGGCGGTGTCGGTAGACTCGTCTAATTGAAGGCTAGCCTGGAGCGTGCTTTGTTTGATTTCGGAGCAAACTTGACGGCACACATCAGCAGCCATGTCGTCAATCCGTCGTCAGATCGTGTCATTAGAGAGCGAAACTTGCTGGATCTTCTTTTTCGCCTCTGGTCCGATCATCAATTCCACCATTTTCTCTGTACATGGCTTGATAAGGTCCTCAGCAATAGTGTGCGACTTCTTGCACTTCGCAATTCGGTATGCCACTTCGTAGCTGGATTGAAGAGCAGGTTTTTCTTCTGGCCGGAATCCAAATTTGGGAAGTGTCGCTTCACGGTCATATCGTGATCGTTTCGCAGAGCGTCGATATTATCTTCCTTCCTTCCGGGATGCATCTTGTCGCGATGGTTTGAAAGTTTGGAAGGACGTAGTGACGCATTTGACATCACGACCGAGCAGTGCAGACATTGCGCGCAGTCCACGCCATCTCGACTGACATTCGTGAATCCAAACTTGACATAGCTGTCATTCCATTTTCGAGCCTTCAACATCTGAGAAAAAAATTGCAAATACGAATTAATTACTTTTGTAACGGTAATACAGTAAGGTTGAAAATTAGGTTTAGAAAAGTGCTCTGGAGGGAAGGAGAAGAAAGGAAGTAGAGATGTAAAGAAGCAGAAAGAGATGGAGAGAAACTCATCTACCCTTTTTTAGAGAAGGTTAAACTCATCTACCCTTTTTACTTTGACACTATGACCGGAGACTCGTCACCTTAATTGTACATTACAAGCTTCTGCATTCTGAATCGCAGTTTTTCGGCGTCCGCTCGTGGCCCCCTGGTCGAACGCCCGTGGCCCCTTCGGGGGCCACGGGCCCCCGGTTGAGAAACGCTGGACAAGCAGGTTTTGGATTTTACCTGCCCTGTCAACCAGTGCATGTGTACAACTGTTGGTACTTCAAGCATGTGGGCGATACCATTATGTTTCGTTGAAGTTTTCACCAGTGTGCGGAGGTGGTCGGATGTAAAAAGATCCTCAGCTCGTGGTAATCACTGTGGTTTTGCAGGAAAAAGAACTGTGCTCGAGGAATAGACATGTCGAGTTTAAACAATCGTGTAGTAACATTGACATGTCCCTTGGACAGGGTTGTTGAGGTTTTCACTTGGCCCACGGATACAATTGCCTTTCCCAGACAGTTGGACAACTGTTATTGTCGAGCCCTGGGGTTGGTGTTTCACAAATGGGGGGTTTCATCAATCGGTGTGCCTTCCATTGAAAAGGTTGTTCAGCTGGAGAGCTCTTGACTGGCAATAATTGCTCATGGACGTTAAAGATTCTGTGGGGTCTTTCACGAAGAGTCGGCGATTGTCTGCTCAGAGCAAATTCCAAGTTCCTGCCTTAATGGGTAGCGACACCGCATCTGCATCAGTGTCTGCAGGGATGCTGTTTAAGTTAATGGAGGGGGAACATACACAAGAGGCAACAAACATGTATAACTAATGTAACTTAAGATGTCGGGGTCCTTAGTGTAAGCCCCTGTTGTGCCATTGAATGATACCAGGTGGGTTGACTCAGCCTGTTATCCTTCCAAGATCTGTACAATGAGCACCATTTTACAGGAAATGGGGCACTGCATCAGTGGCACGGCTGCACCCCCAGCAATGATGCAACCAGCAGCCACTGGCTGTATTTCCTGCTTTTCTACTCTTCATTGCTTTTATCACTTTCTCAACTTCCTTCTCAGTTATCTTCTCTGCCGGTCCGAAAACTGGGTTACTCACGATGTTGCCGTCCCATTCATTCTCTGCATTCAACAGCATTTCCATATATCTTTTCCATCTTCCTTTAATTCCATCTGGGTCCACAACGATTTGTCCCACTTCATCCTTCAAGCAACTCACCCCCATCACATCGCACCTCTCTTTCGCTTTCTGCTTTGCAATCCTCGATACCGTTCTCTGACCCTCTTCCGAATCCAAGCGTTCTCCGAACATTTTCCTGCATGCCTCCTGTGCCTTTGCTACCTCTTTCTTTGCAGCCTTCTTGGCTGCCTTATAACTTTCATGTTCTGCCTTTTCTGCCCCTGTACTCTTCGCCTTCTGCCACTCCTTGAACTTCTTCCTCTTCTTCGTACCTTTCACACTCGCTCTCCTCGCACCTTTCACACTTGTGTTGCAGACAATCAAATGGTGCTGTGAAACAGCCTCCTCTTCGGGATCACCTTTGTGTCCCGGAGGTGCCCTCTCTCTCGCCTACGCACCATCAGGTAGTCGACGGTTGTTGTCGACCCACCTGACGTGTATGTAACAAGCTTATTATCCTCTTTCTGGAACTGAGTATTACAAATCAACAAATCAGCTCCATCAGCAAACTCCAAAATCTTTTCACCTTCTCCATTCCTCACACCATATCCGTAACCCCCATGAACTCCCTCAAAACCGTCCATACTCCTTCCCACATTTCCATTTCGGTCCCCTCCTACCACAACAACTTCCTCATCTTTCACGTTTTCCATCAGCTTCTCTATCGCACACCAGAACTTGTCACTCTCTTCATCGCTTCGACCGACCTGCGGAGCATATCCCGAGATGACGTTCACCAAGAGCTTTCCAATCATCATTTTCACCATCATCAACCTTTCACTCACTCTCGTCACACTCAGCACACTGTCTACAAACTCCTCAGAAAACAGGACACCAACACCATGCATGCCTTCCAGGCACCCTTGCCATACAAACTTGTATTTCTATCCCTGCCTACTCTTCACCATGCTCACACCACTTCCCTTCCATCTCGTCTCCTGCACACAACATATGTCCACCCTTCTGACCAATACTTCCACCACTTCTCCTGATCTCCCTGTCATTGTCCCTACATTCCATGTCCCAAACCTCAGAAACTGATCTCCACATGGGGCATCAGACGTTTCGTTGTCATAAATGGAGTGATTTCCACCCTTGCTTCGATCGGGTTCCCCACCTTGAGGTTTGACGAGAGGGAGTGAGGTCCCCCTCGGGGTACTTTGGGCTGTACCCTGCCAATATGTAATTGTAATTGTCATGGTTCCCTTTTTGAGGCAATGTTTTTATGGCCGGATGCCCTTCCTGACGCCAACCCTTTTAGTCGCCTCTTACGACACGCAGGGATACGGTGTACCTATTCTAAACTGTGGTACACACCGGGATGGCGACCGAATCGTAATAAATGCCCAAGGTCAAGGACACCACACCAATCTACGATATGATGGAAATGTCTGTCTGTCTGTGTCGCCATTTTTCTCAGAGTTGGCTGAACGGATCATCGTCAAACTTTCAGAGGTTCATCAGTGTGTGGCTGGGAGTGTTTTAGGCCAAAATATTGTTGTGGATATGAGGATTGTGTTTTTTTTTTGATTGCTTTATTCTGGACACTCCTGCCTCCAGTTGTGTATAAAGGTCAAAGGTCGTTCCGTAGTTATTTCATAAACACTCACGTTAGCCAATCATAGATTTCCCCCTTGTTGACAGTTATTTCCTTATTCTGTGTAGTAGGGTAAGGCCTTGTCTTCCATTAATTGACACTCCATTGCACCGAATTCAAACAAATAGATCCCCTTTTATTTTCATTCCCAGAGCCCCATTCCCAAAGCCTCGATTGCCAACTGCATTCGCCGCCATTGCCATGTGCTCTGGCTCGGAGAAGAAGGGCGTGTCTCCACCTCGTCATAGAGGGGAGGAGTGAGCCAGCCCCGAACAACCAACCAAGCACGAGGGGTTTGGTTTGAGAGGGCGGAGGAAGAGCGATCGGGGAGGTTCGAAAAGGTTCAAGGGTGGGGCTATATATAACCCATGGGAGACGCCCCCACCTCAGATGAGTTCTGAGTTCTGCAAAGAGACGAGCTTCAGAGAGAAGTGCGCGAGGAGGGAAGAGAAGCGAGAAGGAAGCCTTGAGACAAGTGCGACAGAAGCGCGGGGGAAGCCTTTAACACAAGTGCGCGAGAGAAGCACGGGGGAAGCCTTGAGAGAAGTGCACGACGTCACCCTGCTCGCTCCCAGCCTGACGAGGCCCGGCTTGCTGTGCGCCCTGCCAAGCCTTCCAGCTTGTGGTCCGAGCTGAACCTTCCTCCCGGTCCAGCCAATCGTTCCTGCCTCCATTCCCCATTCGTGTGAGTCCGTCTTTGTTTGTTCTGTCCCTGGGTTAATTAAGACTGTAATAGATAAGCTAGAATTTCACTGTGTCACCTTTCCTCTTCTGTATTTTATTTTCTTATCCTTCCTTCTTCCTTCTTCCTTGGTTTCTTTCAATTGTGTAAATAGTAAATAAATTATATTTGTATTCCTTACCCTTTGTCTTTCTTTCTTCTTTACATCCTTCGTTTTAGTCTTTTCCCCATTGAATATCTGTGGCGCGATTCGGCCAACGTTCAGGAATCGGGTTAGTCGGGGTAACTGTTCGGGCGCGGCGGCCATCCACTCGGCAAACAACATCCTCGCCGCGGTCCCATAACAATATATATATATAATGAAAATAAAAAAGATCATTTTTTTGGAGTTAAAAAAAAAAAAAAAAAAAAAAAAAAAAAAAAAAAAATCGCTTGATAGTGCCTCAGCCTTTTAAAATTAATTAGTTATGTACAAGTACACATTTGCATAAATAAATACTAAACAATCACCAGACATTTCAATACAAATAAATCAAACAATTCAGGAAGTGCACAAATTTGGTAGAATGGCTTCTTCTTCTTCCTGATCGGCATCGCGCTTAACTCAAACGTGAGCCACATTCACCCACCAGCATATATATGAACCCCTTTCCTCTCCTGCCTCCCCCCTTTCTCCCCTTACCCCCACCTCCCCCTCATCTCCCCTCCCTCCCCATCTCCCCTCCCCCCCCTCCCCTTCCCCCCTCTCTCCCCCTTCCCCCTTGCTCCTACCACCTCCCCCCTTCTCCCTCCCCCCTCCCCTTCCCTTCCCTCCCCTCCCCTTCCCCCACTCTCCCTCCCCCCTCCCCTGTTTCTCCGCCCCCTCCCCCACCCGGCAACGCCCGGTACTTCTGCTAGTAGATTTATAAAGAATGCGGGCCTGAGCCAGACGGACAAGTGTCGATTCTGCAAGACAGAAACAGAAAATACTAGTCACCTGCTCTCAGGATGCAAAAAACTATTATCAGAACAACTTTACACGCAACTGCACAACAAAATATGCAAAGTGATTCATTGGCATATTTGCAAAAAATTTAACCACCCAGTACCAGAAAACACGATTCCATGATGGAAACATGAACCAAGGGCAATCATTGAAAATGAGGACGTCATGCTCACGCCCAACCTGATGATTCCATCAAGTGTGAACATAGAAAACAAAGCATTGCATCTGGGCATTGTACTCAGGATCAAAAAGGAAAAGACAGCATTGATGATGAGAGATCAGTACCCAGCGAATTTTGGCCTCAACGCAGAAATCAAGAAAATGACCCAATACCAGGACCTCAAAAATGAGGTCAAGATATCTTGGAAACTGAAGAGCATTGAAATTGTAGCAGTGAAAATTGGAGCAAGAGGAATGATAAAGAACCTCACTGAGATTTTAAAAAAACATTCCCGGGAATATTGCCAACAAATGAACTACAAATGAAGGCAATCTAGGGTTCAGCAATTATCCTGAAAATAGTTTTTGGAACAAAACTCTGAAAAACTTGAACATTTTGGTCCATGAACCGTAATCCCTTACCGAAGCGGGGCTGGATACTTTGGGTCCTGGGAGGACTCCGTTCAACCTCCTGAAACCCGCAAATGGAGATTACAACCAACGACACAGACACACAGACACACACACACAGACACACACACACACACACACACACACACACACACACACACACACACACACACACACACACACACACACACACACACACACACACACACACACACACACACACACACACACACTTCTCTTTTTAATAATACTAGAATATAAGACCAGTCGCTTTGCTGATGGAAATACCAATCTTTGCTGCGATGGCCAATCTATTGGGGGGGGGGGGGGGGAATTCATGGGAGATCCTGCTCTCTGACGTGTTGCCATTTGCAGTTTTCACACGCGTGTCCATGTACCCATAAAAAAATGTTTTTTAATTAAAAGAAAATTTTTAAAATGTTTTTTGGGGCTCACAAACACTCCCAGGAGTTACCTGAATCCACCGTAGTTGGATTTATTTAAATCCGTTAATCCGTTCTCAAGTTATAACATGACGAAAACAAAAGAAAAAAAAAAGAACAGACAAACAAACAAACAGACAGACACGGCTCCTTTTATATTATAGTGTTACGGATCTCAGAGACGGCACTCCCCTTAGCAAGGGGGGGTTAATCCCCTTGGCCTGTTAAGCTGGCCGTCTCTTGTCCTGGTACTTATAACGCTCTTTTGCGGGGTGAAATTGGTCAGGGTTATTGGTCAAGGTGTTCTCCCGAATACCTTTACCAGTCCCTCCGCAAAACAGGGAGACAAGTTCCGCTCGAACCACGGACAAGATGGTATTTGCCGAGCGGTTTAGCAATCCGCAGCTCGAGCCATTAACAAAGGACTAAACCCGACTCTTGCGGTTGGCCGAATCGTGCCACAGGTACTCAATCGAAAGAAGGGACTAAAGCGATCGGGGGAAAGAAGAAACCAAAGTAAGGAATACCAGACATTTATTATGTACAAAACCAAAGAACCAAAGAAGAAACGAAAGTAATATACAGAAGAAGAAGAAGACACAGGCAGCCTTAAGCAGTCTTATATTATTCCCCAGGACAACAAACAGGACAGACAAACAGACTTACACGAAAGGGGAATAGCAGGCAGGAATGACTGACTGGAAGAAGGGATGAAGGCCCAGGCAGACGGTAGGCGTCGAGGTCCGGCTCCAGGAGTCGACTCGCGTCGTGGCGGGAAAATCCTGGCAGGCAGCGAGCGCGTATCGTTCACCGCGAGCGGATGTTGCATATAGCGATGGGATTGGGATGCTCCGTCTATAACAAATGGCTCATGTCAATGCTCTCTCCCTTGAACAAGATGCCAGTTCGTCGCGCACTCCAGGTCCTTCCCCTCTCGTCGGTACCTTCTCACGCGTCTCTCCCGCAACTCTTGAACCCTCTCACTCAACTGTCCAAGCAGTCCCTCGTAGCCGCTTTTATTGCTCGTGTTGGAATCAATGCGCGCTCCATCGAGCCACGCCCGCGATGGTCTTTCGTCAGCCCTGGTTGGCTGGTGGGGGCTCCATTGCAACATCACCTGCATTTCACTTGCACACCTTGCCACATTTGCGACGTGTCGACGTCATGCCGTAACGCATTCATGGCGTCTAACAACCTGTCCATATCATCAGCGAAGAAATTATGAGTTTACCTTTCCTGGTGTAGTTGATACATCCTGCCAGTCCTCATGTGTGGTTGATTCCAATAGAATACAATATACCGCTCGTCCAGTCGTACCGAGACCATCACTAATCTCAAACCAAGCTAATATCGACAAAATGCTCACCTGAGTGTCTCCTCACCCTCAACATTGATCACAATTTCAGTGAAATATCGTTGATTAATTCTCCATTCTTGTTTTCTTGTGTCCATAACACAGGAACTTGTTCCTCAGAAGATTGTGGAGTTTTTCAACTCTTATTGGAAAGAATTTTACAACTTCCTTCTGACTTCCACTCTGAAGGTATGATCGTGCACACACCACTCCAGAAATGCTCCAACATTGGGTATATGGGTATCCTCTGAGTACCATATACCATTGTGAAATTCCACATTGTAAAAAATTACAGAAACAAGTGAATAAAAAAATGTATGATAACTAAAAAAGGCAATGTCGGGATGACAAACTACAGTCTAAAAAAGATCCTAAACAAGATCGGGATGGTGTTGGTTAAGAGAGTAGCTCACAGTATTTCCATCACATAACAATCCCTACATCACTGCCTCATTTACACTTCATCAATTACTGCTTCAAGCTTCTACAAACACTCCCGTGGTTACAACAGTACTTGATTACTCTTGTAGTGCAGCCACATACTGAGACTACAAATTAGCAGTCCAAGTACAATGTTATATGATCAGTACATGATCCTCAACTTCTTACAAACTGCATGAACATCTCTGATAACAGCATTCTATGATTATCTCCATTTGTGATTGGTTACTCTAAGTTGATAAAAAAAGAAAAGTAGGAAAGACAACTGAAGCTGCAAGAAGTCTCTGAAATTATATTGGAGCTTCTTGGACTTATGCAGAAATGAAATATAGGAGCTTCTAATACTTTTATAGAAAGTAAAAATACTTTTATAGTATAGTTAATATTTATAGTTAATACTTTTATGGCAGAAATGAAATAGAGGAGCTTCTAATACTTTTATAGAAAGTAAAAATACTTTTATAGTATAGTTAATATTTATAGTTAATACTTTTATGGCAGAAATGAAATATAGGAGCTTCTAATACTTTTAGCTCGGCCTAGCTCTAGACAATAGTCTGGAGACAGTGATGTAGGGATTGTTACGTGATGGCAATACAGTCAGCTACTCTCTAAACCAACATCATCCCTTTCTTGTTTCGGACTTTTTTGGACTGTAGTTTGTCATCCCTACATTGCCTTTTTAATTAAGCATAAATTTTTGTGTTCGCTTGTTTCTGTAATTTTTTACAATGTGGAATAACACAATGGTGTATGGTACTCAGAGGATACCCATATATCCAATCTTGGAGCAAAAGTGCCAACATATCTTAGTCGGCAAAGTCAAACACTGCACATGTTCCTATATTGTCGAACGTAACCCTGACTGTATCTTGCAGCTCTGTCCTATTGCTCGTTTCTCAAAGAGTAATGTCTTCGTCCAGCCTCATGCCACACAAGGACCTGCACTTAGAAACGGCCAAAATAGTTACAAAATAGTTAAAGAACAACATCAAAGTGATCATGCTGCAGCCTGATGTATGATTGTATGTACATAGCCATCTGCGTGACATTTTCATGCAAATTTTCGTCAACATGCATCGGGAGTACCTCACCCAATCCATACTCTCGCTGTTGTACACATACACTGGGGTATTCAGCAAATGAGCGAGAGTAAGAATTTCGTTTTCTGTACCCCAAGTACCTGCACTGTCCATACGAGAAGCTCTTATGTGGGCTTCAACACTGGACACACCAGTGGACAGTATTAATGGCTCAATATCGGACATGTGTGAGACGATTGCAGAACGCACAGCTCCGTGTTGTTGTTGCGAGCCAGTGATATGTGCAAATGAGGGAAATTTTTTTTTACCAGAAACCATTTAAAAACATTGGATGTTCCCAGCTTCATATACTGGTCTAACATATATGCATCTGGCAATTGGATATGAAATATTGGTCCCAAAATGCTTTGCCTCCATTCTCTTGGAATTTCCTAACACAGTTAAGTACCCCATATTCACCAAGGCAGGTCCATACTTCCACTGGTATCTCATCAGGTCCCACTGATTTGTTAATTTTCATCCCTCTTAAGTCGGCTGTCTTGTCTAACGGCACTTTGTGGTGGAAATTAAATATTCCAGGAGTAGCCTTTAAAAATGAGTAGGCCAGTGAGTGCTGGTACACAGTTGAAATCCCAAATTTAATCTTCCTTGTCAAACCTTTTAATCGTTACGATCCATCTTTGCTGTGAGGTTGTGATGAGGAATATAAAGAGAGAGTTCATCTTTGGTTGGAAAGTGCAGGTTTTAGGGATAACTTTCCCCATCAAGCGAAGTTGGAATTTGTCCTATCAAGGCAAAATGTCCTTCCTGGTCAAGTCGATGGAGGAATCCTCACGGTGTACTTTTTGTGTAACTAGTAACACACATTGCACTGGTAAAAAAAAAAAACCACCTTTAGAGGCCATTTGTCCCCGCAAAGCGGGGGTTGGCCTTTTTCGGGAACCGTGGTTGTTGTTGTTTTTCGGTCCCCTTTTTGAAGCAATGTTTTACGGCCGGATGCCCTTCCTGACGCCAACCCTTTTCGCCGCCTTTAACGACAAACAGGGAATTACCAGTGAACTGAACTGGTACTCAATTAGCCGACCTCGGAAGGATGACAGGCTGAGTCAACCCCCCTGGCGTTAATTCAGCGATCTACTGGGATTCGAACCCAGGATCCTAGGATCCTAAGCCGGCACCCTAGCCGCTAGCCCAACACCACACTGGTTTGTGTGGTGGAAATGAATATTGAGAAACTACATCTCAGGGATGGCAGAGCTTAGAAGTTTGCGCACTCACCTGTGAGCTGTCTTACCGAGGGGCGAATCTCGAGCCATTGTGTATGTACTCGAGAACACTTCAAGAACATATTTACCCTCGCCAGAGAAGAGCGTATTGCATTTGAGTCCGTTTGTCTGTTTGTCCGCACAGAATAAATATGATTTTCTCTGCAACTGTTGGTCCGATTGACAGGAAATTGTCACCATCGGTGCAACTCCACCTGTTTTATTTTTCAATGATAATTATGACGTCATAGGTCATGTGGTTCGGCCGCCATCTTGGAAAAACCGAAAAACGTTGCACTTCTATATCTCTGAAAGCGCTGAATAGAAAAAATTGAGACATGGTTCATTGTAAAGAATTCTTCATGGGGAATAAAATATGTTCATTATGTCATAGGTGCCATTATGACGTCATAATTCGACAAGTACAAAACTTCATCCGATCAAGATGAAATTTCTTGAGCATAATCTAGGAATAAATTAGAGAAGAAAAAAATAATAATGATGACGTAATCGGTCACGTGGTTCGGCCGCCATATTTGTTTTAACACAAAAGCCTTAAAAAAACACTGAAAATACATCCTGGCATGGGTTTACAATCTCTGATTGCTCTTTCTTGTTTTATGTTTTGGGTTCATTGTTCATCGTTCCACATTCATCCTCGAACCTTGTTTAAATTACATCTGCACACTCGAGATTCCGTATCCTACAGCATTGCAACACTCGTGGAACATGTTTACCTCTGCCACCAAAGGTGGATGGAGGTTATGTTTTCACCCCTGCCTGTCCATTTGTCTGTCTGTCTGTGAACAATATATCTCAAAGTTGTGGACTGATTCAGACGAAATTTGGCAGAGAGGTAGCGTATGTGACAAGGATGAAATTATTCGATTTTTTTGAAGATCCAGATGCGGATCTGGCTACCAGAATTTTAAAGTCATTCTTCACCATTGAGTGATCGGGCTAAAACCGATATGTAGCAGGATATCTCAAAAAATTATGGACGGATTTGAACGAAACTTGGTGAACCGGTTGGGTATGTAACAAGGACGAATCGATTCGATTTTGGTGAATATCTAAATATGGATTCGAACACAGGAGTTATTTAATTTTTAAGTGATTCTTCACTATTGAGAGATCGGGCAAAAAACGATTATATAACATGATATTTAAAAACGTTATGGATGACTGATGTTACGAATCCGTAACAACACACACACGTACACCCACACACATATACACATACACACACCCACACACATATACACATACACACACACATACACATGTACACCCACACACATCTACATGTACACCCAAACTTCTTCTTGGATTTGGATTCTTCCCAAGTGGTTTTCTGTATTCCTTTGATGTATATCTTTCATGTAACCTATGTGAAGTCCTCCGTGCGAATTAAAAATCAGTCAATCATCTTCTGACGTTTGGACATTGATTCGAGTTTGTCAATTAGTTCAAGGCTAAATTATTCTTCAACAGGGTTTATAGATTACAGTCGATCTATGATCGGGTCACAATAACATTGGGTTCATTTACCAAGTTTATTGTGAAGAGATCGCCAAGTGGTTTAAGCATTTCAGCAAGCACTCCATTCAAAACCGTGAAGGAACGGCTGGCTTCGCAAGCGCGAGCGAGCTGCTTGGTAAAAGAGCACACACAACCTGAGCTTCTCCCTTTCGGTTTTTTTTTTTTTTTTTTTCGTATACAAGATCGAGGCTCGTGAAAGAGCAAACATTAATCACACAAAAAGTAGATCACAATCACACAGCCAAGACAACGCAGGAGTGGCTCAGGGACAACTCTTTGAAGGTCCTTGAGTGGCCCAGCCAGAGCCCTGACTTGAACCCAATCGAACATCTCTGGAGAGACCTGAAAATGGCTGTCCACCAACGGTCCCCATCCAACCTGACAGAGCTTGAGAGGATCTGCAGAGAAGAATGGCAGAAAATCCCCAAATCCAGGTGTGCAAAGCTCGTCGCGTCATACCCAAGAAGACTCGAGGCTGCAATCGCTGCCAAAGGTGCTTCAACTAAGTACTGAGTTAAGGGTCTGAATACTTATGTCAATGTGATATTTCAGTTTTTTCTTTTTAATAAATTTGCAAAACTTTCTAAAATCCTGTTTTCTCTTTGTCATTATGGGGTATTGAGTGTAGATTGATGAGGGAAAAAGTGAATTTAAACGATTTCAGCATAAGGCTGCAACATAACAAAATGTGAAAAAAGTCAAGGGGTCTGAATACTTCCTGAATGCACTGAATGTTCGTGTCTGCATTTCAGTAAAGTAAAGTGTGTGCCGTGTCAGCATTTTAAAATTTCCCAGAGAGCCCAGAGAGAGCTGGGGGAGCAAGGCCGGAGAGGAGTCGGTAGAAGACAGAAAGACCATCAACCTGCCTGCGGTGAGTGAGTGAAAGGCCCTTGGAGTTAGCTTCAGCGCAGGAGATTCCAATGATTCTGAAAGCTATGGTTTCAACAGCGTGAAGCCGAGCTAGGTGTGAGGCAGGAGCACCGGCCCAGAGGGGGGAACAGTATTCCATTGAGCTGTGGATGAAAGCCTTGCATGTGGTGAGGAGCTCAGGTATGCCAAGGAAGGACTTCGCACGACGGAGGATGCCCAGTCGGCGACTGGCTTTGGAGGCCAGCTTGGAAATGTGGTTTTCCCAAGAAAGATCACGGCAGATAGTGAGACCCAAAAGCTTGAGCGACAGAACTTCTTGGAGAGGATTGTTTAGAAAGCAGATGGGAGGGTTTTCCAGTCGGTCTTTTCGGAGAGACAAAGTAAGAGTGTGAGATTTGTCAGGATTGAAAGACAAGTTCCACTTGTTTGATCAGTCTGTGATTTTGTCCAGGTCTGCAGAGAGTGAGGAGGCTGCAGACTGCCGATCGGAGGGATGAGGAATGGAGCGGCAGAGAGTGGGGTAATCAGCAAAGAGATAGAGAGGATTTTCCAGAGAGTCGGAGAGATCATTGATGAATGAATGAATGATTGATGAAGACCAGAAAAAGCACAGGGCCCAGAACACTGCCTTGGGGAACTCCAGCCTGAACAGGAAGAGGAGATGAGAGAAACCCATTCAGGGCCACACGTTGACTTCGACTAGAGAGGAGGTCCGCAAGCCATGTGTGGAGATTTCCATTGATACCACAGGAGGAGATTTTGGTGACCAGAGCAGGGTGCCAGACCGTATTGAAGGCACGTGATATGTCAAGGGAGACAGCTCTAATTTCCCGTTTGGGATTGAGGACCTTCATCCATTGTTGAGACAGCAGAAGCAGCATGTCCAGGGTAGAATGACCTGGTCTGAAACCAAATTGATGGTCAGAGATCAAGCCATTGGAGAAGAGGAAAGATTTGATATCCGAAGCAATGATGGATTCCATGACTTTGCTGATAATTGGGAGAAGGCTGATTGGTCTGTCGTTGCAAAGATCTGTTTTTGCACATTTTTTGTGTAAAGTGGTGATGTTGGCTGATTTCCAAGCTGATGGCAGGTGACCTTGAGCAAAAGAGAGGGGGAAGAGAACATAGAAAGGGTGAGATAAAGCGGCAGAGCAGGATTTTAGGACCCGTGGGCTGATTCTGTCAGGTACAGTTGCAGAATCAGAGTCGAGGGTTGACAGGACTGAGAGAGCAGAGGGAGAAAATGTTGGAGAAAAGAGAGAAGAAAACAAAGAGACCACCAAGCTAAACTGGGATGCAGGAGGAACAAAGTCTGTGATAAGAGGGAAAAACTATTATTTGATTTTATTATTTGATATGTTACATTTGTCAGATGTTCAAGCAACAAAGGCAGAAAGGCAGTTCAAACAAGAAAGGCAGAAAGGCAGTTCAAGGAAGAAAGGCAGAAAGGCAGTTCAAGGAAAAAAGGCAGAAAGGCAGTTCAAGGAAGAAAGGTGTGTGACATGTTCATACGGGGCTCCCAAGGCTGCTGAGGTGTCACTTAGGCCCCGCAAGGCCGCTGAGGTGTCACTTAGGCCCCGCAAGGCCGCTGAGGTGTCACTTAGGCCCCGCAAGGCCGCTGAGGGGTCGCAAGGAGCACCCGATGATGCTGATGTTCAGCACGGGGCCCACAAGGAGGCTGAGGTGTCGCAAGGAGCACCCGATGATGAGGTTCAGCACGAGGTCCCCAAAGCTGCTGAGGTGTTGCAAGGAGCATCCGATGATGATGAGGTTCAGCACGAGGTCCCCAAGGCTGCTGAGGTGTTGTAAGGAGCACCCGATGATGATGAGGGTCAGCACGAGGTCCCCAAGGCTGCTGAGGTGTTGCAAGGAGCACCCGATGATGATGAGGTTCAGCACGAGGTCCCCACAGCTGCTGAGGTGTTGCAAGGAGCACCCGATGATGATGAGGTTCAGCACGAGGTCCGCAAGGCTGCTGAGGTGTTGCAAGGAGCACCCGATGATGATGAGATTCAGCACGAGGTCCCCAAGGCTGCTGAGGTGTTGCAAGGAGCACCCGATGATGAGGTTCAGCACGAGGTCCCCAAGGCTGCTGAGGTGTTGCAAGGAGCACCCGATGAATGATGAGGTTCAGCACGGGGTCCGCAAAGCACGGGGTATGAACATGTTCGATGATGTGCACTGAGGAAAGCATATCATTTGTTTTGTAAGTTACAAATAAGGTGTTAATGAAATTCATAATTTTAGCCAAAGTTTGCATACTCGTATCTCTGAATCATGTTGATATGAAGTAAAAGAATAATGAAGTTGCTGACGGTGAAGAGTGAAGAGAATGACAGCAGGACCATTAAGACTTCACCCCTAAACTATTGAAAAGTATGAATGTTATGAAAACAAGTAAATATTAAAAGGAAACCTGCAATAGGACTGTAACACTTTTTTTTTTCGAGGTGTGTTCCGACCCTCGGTTGCTGTCCTCGTGCCGGGTGAAAATGCACTTCACAGAAACATAGCCGGAGTGGGTCGAACAGGAATCTTCAGGCTCGCCTGAAAGTTACTTTACCCCTCGGCAGCAAAGCATTCGTTCTTAGTGACTCCAGAAATGCTACACAAGATATTGTAAGTACTGCACAATATAAACTGCATATTAAAAGAGTTTAAGAAGGAATGCTTTACTGGGGAAGGGAAAGGTGACTCGGGCCACCTTGTACATTGAAGTTGATGACGTCACGGATGAAGACGAAACTTCTTGTGGTAGTACCAATGCACAAAAAGAAGGCGATTATGTGAATGAACAAAACCACAAATACTTGAGGTTGTGACTTTGGAGGTGACATCGTGGTGGACAAGGTGCAGGGTAATAAAGTTATGAATTTAAATGATGATGCTATTAAATTAGCATCAATGGAATGTTTTAAAGTATCAAAGTCTCATTCAAGAGGTTTGATTTCAGTATTTGCTTTGGACAATCTGTAATGGAAGGTTTCTGTTTATATGTGAGGTGTAAAAAAGTACAATGAATGAGATACTCAAAATAGTCCAATAAAAAAGCAACATTTATTTATTTTTCAATTAACAAAGATACTGAAGGACTGAAGGAGAAGATGAACAAGTGGAAGGAATGTATGAAGACAAAAGGTCTGAAGGTGAATATCAGAAAAACGAAGGTGATGGCACGTGGTAAAGCACGTGGTGAGGTGGAAAGAACTGGGAAGTGGCCCTGTGCTGTGTGCAGGAAGGGTGTCGGATTGAACTCCATTCAATGTACAATGTGCGCTGAGTGGGTTCATCAAAAATGTAGTGGTCTGAGAGGGTCATTAACCAGTGTGGCAGCTACATTCAAATGTAAGGTGTGCACAGAGGGAGCTGCAGATGGAGGAAATGTTGAGTTGGATCTTGGAGACGGCGTGAAGCTGGAAGGTGTGAAAACATTTTGCTACCTCGGAGACATGCTGAATGGAGAAGGTGGATCAGACTCGGCAACGGTTGCTCGAGTGAGGTTTGCATGGAAGAAGTTTTGGGAACTGAGTGGCGTGCTGACAAGGATGGGAGTGTCGTTGAAGCTGAAGGGAAAGGTGTATGCTGCATGTGTGAGAAGTGTTATGATTTATGGGAGCGAGACATGGGTAATGAACGAAGAGCATCAACAAAGGCTGGAAATGCGAATGGTTCGGTGGATGTGCGGAGTATCGTTGAGAGAGAGGAAGACAAATGATGAATTGCGAAAGATGATAGGAATAGAGCCTGTGATTGATGCTGTGAAGAGAAACAGTTTGAGATGGTTTGGACGTGTGTTGAGGAAGGATGCAAGTGACTGATTGAGAAGAGTGATGGGAATGAATGTGGAAGGAAGTAGGGGACGGGGAAGACCGAGAAAGACTTGGCGAAAGATGGTCGAAGAAGAAATGCGGGCAAGGGGGTTAACAAGGAGAGATGCAGAAAATGGGGCAAAATGGAGAAGATTGTCATGGGGACCGCAAGGCTAACCACCGCTCTAGCAGGGAAAATGGCCCTAGAATGCCTGTTGTTGTTGTTGTTGTTGTTGTTGTTGTTGTTGTTGTAACAAAGATACACAATTGTGAAGAAAATAAAACTTTGTCTTTCAAACTTTATATCCTTATTTATGGAAATTGATGTTGACATTTATTGGACCATTGTGAGCACCTCATTTGTGGAATCGTCGGACTGTCCCTCGTATAAAACTTGTGAAAATTGCAATCTACGTGAAATGGAAGACAATGATTTCCAAGATAGATCCAAGGGAACAAATCATGATGTCTGTATGCTGACTTAAAATGTAACCCAGTGCGACCTGCCGCATGGGGAGGGTTGTCGGCGACTAAACCGACACATCTCACTGGCTTTGCTTGTGGGGAGGGTGACTGTGACACCCTGCCAGGACCAAAAACAACACCTGGCAAAGGGCAGATGAGCTCCCGTAGGGAGCCAACGACCATCCAGCAAGTAGATAGTGTCTCCCAAAAAAACACCCATGCGGTTTGGACAGGTTCAAGTCATACCAAAGACTTAAAAAATGGTACGTGCTGCTTCCTTGCTTGAAAAGGATGGAGCACGGAAAATCCCCATTGGTGGGTATCCTGGGGAGGGGGAAATTCCTCTTGAGGAAATGCCCCGTTGAGAACGGTGACAAATGCGGAGCCATTGTTATAATGTCGCTGGTACCCAGAGTATCCCTGGAAGTGACGGAAGTTCCCCCAACCTCAGTGGCTGTTTTGTTTGTCTCATCAATATGTCTTTGTGTGTGTGTATGTGTGTTTCCATTGCAAGCCACAGCCCAAGTATTTAAAAAAAAATTATGGTCGTTGTAAAAGACGGCTGTAGTACCTTTCAAATGTGTAAGTTTCGAAGGAGTACACGTGAACTGTTTCACCCAAGTGTACCTCATTATCTCCTGTAAAACATAAGAACTTACATGAGAGATAGAAATATGAACAACACCAGGAAATACCCTTTTGCTGGACAGCACATGATCAACAGCCACAGTATAGTGAAATGTGCTTCATGAAGAAAATCAAATAGCTGGAAACAGTTTGGACCTCCGACCTTTACAGTGAGTCGACTTCCACGCAGGACGCAAATCATTTCGGTGAGAACAGATCTGCAGGTAACACTGCAGCCGATCATGTTGCCTGGTATTTCCTGCAGAGAAAACAAATACATTTCTTGAAAAATCTGAAAGTTATCAGAACGTAATAATGTAATATATAGATATATATATATGTATATCCAAGATAATATCGTTTTGTATTTTTAATTAATTTTCTGAAGTTTTAAGAATTTGTTTTTCACTTGGAAGTGGTGGGTTACGATGTGTCAATAAAGGTGGGAAAAGTCTAATTTTATGTTGACTGGTACACGCGTTCACGATGGAGCGGCAGGAAGGGTCATTACCTGCGCCACCAAAGGTGGATGGAGGTTATGTTTTCACCCATATCTGTCTGTCCGTTTGTGAACAAAATATCTCAAAAAGTTATGGACAGATTCGGACGAAATTTAGCGGAGAGGTAGAGTATGTGACAAGTACTAAATAATTAGATTTTGGTGAAGATCCGGATTCGGATCTGGCTACGAGAATTTTATAAGTGGATTTTTTAAGTGAGTTTAAGGATCGGGCCAAAAACGAAACATAGCAGGATATCTCAAAAAGTTTTGGACGGATGATTTAGATTGAACGTGATTCTGTATTGTGATTTTCTGGTGTACTCCGGGATACAAAACGTAAACTATTCACAATGAGTCGCTTCTTGACGGGAATATAAAGCGAGCGGGTGGGGGCAGAGGAGGAAGGGAGGGAGAGGGGGGAAGAGAGGCTGGAGCAGGAGGAGGGGAGGGGGAAGGGAGTGGAGTGGGAGGAGGTGAGAAGAAGGGAGGGTGGAAGGGGAAAGAGGAAGAAAGGAGGGAGGGTGGAAGGGGAAAGAGGAAGAGAGGAGGGAGGGTGGAAGGGGAAAGAGGAAGAGAGGAGGGAGGGTGGAAGGGGAAAGAGGAAGAGAGGAGGGAGGCTGGAGCGAGGGTGCAGGGGGAGGTGAGTGATTATATCGCACAAAAAATGTTAGTCAATGGAAAAATGGGTACGTGAAAACAAAAAGGCAGCTCTGTCTACTATAACGCCATGGCTTGCAAAAGCAGCCTGAATAGTGTTTACTAAGTGGTGGTTCACCTCGTTAATCATATTCAAAGAGGGTGTTATAACACACCCAAACTTCCCCGGCCTTGTCACTAATTAATTAAGTACACAGGCATTTCTCATTTCATTTGTGGAGCCTTCACCAAGCGACTAAAGCACTCCAGCGAAATTGGTGATAAGGAACGGCTGGCTTGGCAAGCGATAGCAAGCCGATTGCTTATTGGTGAAATGGTTTTGGAATTTTGAAAACAGATCGATTTAACGCATCAAATAATGTGGAAACGACTGGGAGCAAACAAATATATATTTTAAATGGCTGTTATAAACACAACAAAACTTCCCCGGCCTTGTGAATAAAAACAAAAAGGGAGGTCTGTCTACTGTAACGCCATGGCTTCCAAAAGCAGCCTGAAAAGCGTTCACCAATCGCTAGATGTGGTAAATTCTGTCAGATTTTACTCCAGATTTGGACATTATTTAGTCTACAGCATCCAATCATCATATCCGAATCCAGATGTTGATGATATGCTTCAATTATGGATTGATAATTATCGATCGTGTTTCCAAGGCAAGGCACGTTTCAGTCGGCCGAAACAAAATGGCGGCTTTAGAACCCAGCGAGAGGTGTAGTGGGCTGACCAAGATGGCGGGCCTCCTCGTGGACCCTTCAGACCCTGATATTCTTAAAATGCCGTGAACAAACTTGAATCCATCAAGGATATTGATGGTTGTGGTCAAGTATCATCAAAGTTGTGCGTGTAGTTTTGGAAAAGCCATGCTCCGAGCATGGCTACCTCGCTCGGCTTGGCTCCATGCTTGAAACCAAAGCTTTCAGAATCAATGAAATCTCCCACGATGAAGCTAACTCTGAGGGCCTTTC
Source organism: Myxine glutinosa (assembly GCF_964187855.1). Lineage (NCBI taxonomy): Eukaryota > Metazoa > Chordata > Myxini > Myxiniformes > Myxinidae > Myxine > Myxine glutinosa. The sequence goes on along the minus strand of NC_136261.1, from coordinate 207,618,376 downwards.
ACTCGATCACCGCAGGCAGGTTGGTGGTCTTTCCGTCTTCTACCGACTCCTCTCTGGCCTAGCCCTCCCCCACCCCCCAGGCCTGTCTGTGCTCTGTCCCCCAGATACTCCTACAGGCAGGGCCGGCGCCAGACTATTTTGCGCACTCGGCAAGGCCAGCTACTTGCACCCCCCCCCCACCCACCCACCGATTTTTTTTTTCTTCCAATTTCAATTAACTAGGGCATTGCCCGTACTATATCTATATCTAAAATTATATCCCCCCCCTCTATTTACATGAAATGGTTTGGTCCAAAGCGAACGGCTTGCGAGTACAGTGACAATCCCCCCCCTCTATTTACATGAAATGGTTTGGTCCAAAGCGAACGGCTTCCGGAGTTTGGTAAAGAAATCGCCATCGCGTGCACAAACGCGCAGGAAAGCGAATGAATCGCAAATTCGTTTTTATTAGTTTTAAAACTTTATTAAAACATAGTTTAACGCCAACATAGTTTGCAAACGTGAAATAAATGAATACGCTCTCAAATGTGCCATCCGAGGCAGAGTGTGTCCGCCACGATTGGCACACGCGATAGTTCGCTGCTCTCTGATTGGTTGAATCGTTTTTTGGACATAGCTCGGTAAGTAATTGTCCGATTAATATGAAACCTTGAAAAGGCACATCCTCGGGTCCCCAGCAATATACCTGGCAAGTTAAAAGTATATCGGACCCGTGGTTGTCGAGAAACAGCGGTCACAGACAAACGTACAAACGTACAGACAGAGATTACTGGAATTATAGATAGATAATTCTCCCGTTTTCCTGACGTTGATCAAATCGTTTTTTGACATGTGATGTATGGGAGAAGGCGCATGGGAGCAGGCTACGTACGTTTCAAACAGGATGTGACATATGCCACGAAGCGTACATGCTCAAAATTAATCACTTACACTATTATGAACAATGAACTATTATATTTTCCTTTTATTATGTTTTTTCTTAAAACAAGAATTTGTATAAAACTGTGACCCTTTAAGGTTCAGTAATGCGCCCCTCTGATGTCTGCGCCCTAGGCGGCTACCTAGTTGGCCTAATGGTAGCGCCGGCCCTGCCTACAGGTCGCACAAGATCTGCCAGCAACCCTCTCTTGGTGAAACTACCAAAATCAAGACTCTCTGCTCACCTTCACTCTTTCATACCTCTTCTCTCCCACCTCTGGACCAAACTCCCTCACTCTCTTCAATCCCACTCATGCCTCCAGGTCTTCAAAGCAGCTGTTCACCACCATCTCTTATCTTCCCCCATCCAAAACCTTGATCTTTTCTACCCCTGTTAATTCACCCCAGATCCACTTTTCTGAAATACCGACTTCTTTCCTGGAAGTCCTCGCTGTGTCCATGTGTTTTTTACTTCTCCCAACCCCACCCCCTCCCCACGCCTCCTCCCCCCAAGCCCTCTCCCTCCAACAAATCTCCCGATGTCCCTGCTCTCAAATGTTAAACTTGTGTGCTTCCCCCCCCCTCTCCCCAACTTTCTGCCGCTCCTTTAATTTCGTCTTATGTGTCTGTTTGTTTTTTTATCATTAATGTTACGTCTCACACGAGCCTCGATCTTGTGTACAAAAAGAAAAAAAGGAAAAAAAAGGAGATCCAAGAATTTACATACAGCCTGACTGACGGACACCATGCGATGCTGATACCTCCCCTCAAGTTCGTTCCAGGTGAGCTAAAAATGCATCAAAGAACCAATTATGTCAAAAACACTAAATTAACGTTTAATAAATATTCCATCATTTACATCGACATTGTTATGGGAAGCATAATTCATACGTACTGCCTGCTGTCCTGATGGTGTGCTTTTCGACATCTGAATGTTGCTAATCTGAAGGAAAAAGAAGATTACTTTCATTTGCAGGAACAAACTTGCACAGGACACATGAATGCACGTGGATCTTAAACTGCCAACAAGCAGCACCAAATTAAGGGTGGATGTGGTGATCTTTTGTCCCCTTCCATCCTTGCGGTTCCTCAGGGTGGATAGAATTCCACGACTGTAACAGTAGGCCTACAGGGTGTCCACAAAGTATTGTTGTGGTTTTAAAAACTTGTTACAACCAAACTGAAACAAGACTTTGTGGACACCCTGTACTGTTAAAGTTGCAGAATTCTAACCTCCCCGACGAACTGCCAGGCAGAAGAAAATATTGGGGTAATGTCCCTGGGCTCACCTGGTAGAACCAGGGAACCACTGGTAAGCGTGGACGACCCATAAAATATGTCACGGAGAAGAAAGTAAACACCTTTGGAGGACAAACCCCTGATGTTTTTTTGATGCTGTGGACAAACATTGGTACATCAAGGCTGTGGTCAAGTTTCGTCAAATGTGTGTTTTTAGATTCAGAGAAAAGAGAAAATACCTATTTTTGGGGGAGAGGAGGGTCAACCTCCAATACCCCCACAAACCCCCTTTAGATCCCCTCCTTTTTACCTCTCAGCCCAATGGGATAAGGGGTCCAAATAAGTCCAAATAAGATAAGCTGGTCCAAAATGTCGTCACGGATGTCGTCCGGGCGGGCGGGTGGGCGTCCGGCGACTTTTGGTTTCCGTCAATTTCGAGCAGAACGGCTCGTCCGATTAAATCCATGTTTGCAGTGTGTGTTGGGGGTGAGTAGAGGAAGGTTCCTTTCGAAAATGGGCGTACTGCGATTTTCAATATGGCCGCCACGGCTTCCTTTCACCATGCATGGGCTGAGGGTTTACGCCCTCTTTGCGGTGCTATCTATCTATAATTCCAGTAATCTCTGTGTGTATGTTTGTATGTTTGTATGTTTGTATGTCTGTGACCGCTGTTTCTCGACAACCACGGGTCCGATATACTTTAAACTTGCCAGGTATATTGCTGGGGACCCGAGGATGTGCCTTTTCAAGGTTTCATATTAATCGGACAAGTAGTTACCGAGCTATGTCCAAAAAACGATTCAACCAATCAGAGAGCAGCGAGCTATCACGTGTGCCGAACGTGGCGAACAGACTCTGCCTCGGACGGCACATTTGAGAGCGTATTCATTTATTTCACGTTGGAAAACTATGTTGCCGTTAAACTATGTTTTAAAACTAATTAAAACTACTATCTATAATTCCACGGGTCCGATAAAAAACACCGTACTCGCAAGCCGTTCGCTTTGGACCAAACCATTTCATGTAAATAGAGGGGGGGGGATTGTCACCGTACTCGCAAGCCGTTCGCTTTGGACCAAACCATTTCATGTAAATAGAGGGGGGGATATAATTTTAGATATATATATAGTACGGGCATGCCCTAGTTTATTTAATGCTGTGAACAAACGTTAGTCCATCACGGGTGATGAAGGTTGTGGCCAAGATTCATCAGAATTGTGTTTGTAGTTTCAAAGAAGAGAGCAAGTACCTATTTTGGGGGGCCAAAGATGGACCCACTTTCAACACCGGTGACCCCTTTAGACCCCGATTTTTTTCATGCCATGAACAAACTTTGGTATCTGAGTGTTTACCTACAGCCTGACTGACTGACACCGCACCAGGCTAATACCTCCCCCTGAACTACGTTCCACGTGAGCTAAAAACGCATCAACAAACAATCACATTAAAAACAATAAATGAACGTTTAATAAATATTCCTTCATTTGCATGGACATTGTGATGGGAAGTATAAATCATACATACCAGCTGCCGACTTGATCGTCGGCGTTTCTTCTTCACTATTGTGGGTATCATGTATACCTGAAGGAAAAGGAAGATTACTTTCATTTCCAGGAAGAAAGTTAAACAGGCACATCAATGCACGGGGTTCTTAAATTTTCGCCGACCAGCACGAAATTACGGGTGGATGTGGTGACCTGTCATCCCCTTCCAGCCTGGCGGTTCATCGGCGTGTTTAGAATTCCGCAAGTGTAACAGCGCAGGGTGCCCACAACGTGTTGGTGCTGTTTATTACAACTTTGATTACAACCAAACCGGAACAAGACTTTGTGGAGACCCTGCATCGTGTTAGTTGCACAAACAAATTTTAATCCATCATGCTCTCTCTCCACAGTGGTGCAATGTTTGCTGGTCCAAACAAATTTTCATCCATCATGCTCTCTCTCCACAGTGGTGCAATGTTTGCTGGTCCAAACAAATTTTCATCCATCATGCTCTCTCTCCACAGTGGTGCAATGTTTGCTGGTCCAAACAAATTTTCATCCATCATGCTCTCTCTCCACAGTGGTGCAATGTTTGCTGGTCCAAACAAATTTTCATCCATCATGCTCTCTCTCCACAGTGGTGCAATGTTTGTTGGTCCAAACAAATTTTCATCCATCATGCTCTCTCTCCACAGTGGTGCAATGTTTGTTGGTCCAAACAAATTTTCATCCATCATGCTCTCTCTCCACAGTGGTGCAATGTTTGCTGGTCCAAACAAATTTTAAGCCATCATGCTCTCTCTCCACAGTGGTGCAATGTTTGTTGGTCCAAACAAATTTTCATCCATCATGCTCTCTCTCCACAGTGGTGCAATGTTTGTTGGTCCAAACAAATTTTAAGCCATCATGCTCTCTCTCCACAGTGGTGCAATGTTTGTTGGTCCAAACAAATTTTCATCCATCATGCTCTCTCTCCACAGTGGTGCAATGTTTGCTGGTCCAAACAAATTTTCATCCATCATGCTCTCTCTCCACAGTGGTGCAATGTTTGTTGGTCCAAACAAATTTTCATCCATCATGCTCTCTCTCCACAGTGGTGCAATGTTTGCTGGTCCAAACAAATTTTAAGCCATCATGCTCTCTCTCCACAGTGGTGCAATGTTTGTTGGTCCAAACAAATTTTCATCCATCATGCTCTCTCTCCACAGTGGTGCAATGTTTGTTGGTCCAAACAAATTTTAATCCATCATGCTCTCTCTCCACAGTGGTGCAATGTTTGCTGGTCCAAACAATTTTTCATCCATCATGCTCTCTCTCCACAGTGGTGCAATGTTTGCTGGTCCAAACAAATTTTCATCCATCATGCTCTCTCTCCACAGTGGTGCAATGTTTGCTGGTCCAAAATTTTTTTCATCCATCATGCTCTCTCTCCACAGTGGTCTCTCCACTTTTCGCACTTGTGTTGGTGCAGGAAACCACTTTTGCACTTGTATTAGTGTGGAAAAAACACTTTTTGCACTTGTGATAGTGTTGAAAAACCACTTTTCGCACTTGTGTTAGTGTTGAAAAACCACTTTTCGCATAAAGTTCCACTTTCCACGCAAAGTATTGACATGGGCATTGAGGAAGTTAGGAGTGGAGGAATGGTTGATCAGAGTAGTGATGGCAATGTACAAAAGAGCGCGCACAGCTGTAAGGACAAAGGACGGGAACAGTGGTGAGTTTGAGGTGAAGGTGGGAGTGCATCAGGGGTCGGTACTAAGACCACTACTATTTGTAGCTGTGATGGAGGTGCTGGCTCAGAACGTAAAGGAGGGTTTACCGTGGGAGTTGATGTATGCAGATGATCTGGTGTTGATTGCGGAAAGTATGGATGGACTGAAGGAAAAGATGAACACGTGGAAGGAATGTATGGAGACAAAAGGTCTGAAGGTGAATATCGGAAAGACGAAGGTGATGGCAAGTGGTAAAGCATGTGGTGAGGTGGAAAGAACTGGGAAGTGGCCCTGTGCTGTGTGTAGGAAGGGTGTCGGAGTGAACTCCATTCAGTGTACAATGTGCGCTGAGTGGGTTCATCAAAAATGTAGTGGTCTGAGAGGGTCATTAACCAGTGTGGCAGCTACATTCAAATGTAAGGTGTGCACAGAGGGAGCTGCAGATGGAGGAAATGTTGAGTTGGATCTTGGAGACGGCATGAAGCTGGAAGGTGTGAAAACATTTTGCTACCTCGGAGACATGCTGAATGGAGAAGGTGGATCGGACTCGGCAACGGTTGCTTGAGTGAGATGTGCATGGAAGAAGTTTCGGGAATTGAGTGGCGTGCTGATGATGAGGGGAGTGTCGTTGAAGCTGAAGGGAAAGGTGTATGCTGCATGTGTGAGAAGTGTTATGATTTATGGGAGCAAGACATGGGTAATGAACGTAGAGCAGCAACGAAGGTTGGAAAGGGTGGAAATGCGAATGGTTCGACGGATGTGCGGAGTATCGTTGAGAGAGAGGAAGACAAATGATGAATTGCGAAAGATGATGGGAATAGAGCCTGTGATTGATGCTGTGAAGAGGAACAGGTTGAGATGGTTTGGTCATGTGTTGAGGAAGGATGAAAGTGACTGGTTGAGAAGAGTGATGGAAATGAATGTAGAAGGAAGTAGAAGACGGGGAAGACCGAGAAAGACTTGGCTAAAGATGGTGGAAGAAGAAATGCGGGCAAGGGGGTTAACAAGGAGAGATGCAGAAAATAGGGCAAAATGGAGAAGATTGTCATGGGGACCGCAAGGCTAACCCCCGCTCTAGCAGGGAAAATGGCCTTTTTAAAATGCATGTTGTTGTTGTTGTTATGCTCTCTCTCCACAGTGGTGCAATGTTTGTTGGTCCAAACAAATTTTCATCCATCATGCTCTCTCTCTCTCCACAGTGGTGCAAAGTTTGTTGGTCCAAACAAATTGTAATCCATCATGCTCTCTGTCCACAGTGGTGCAATGTTTGCTGGTCCAAACAAATTTTCATCCATCATGCTCTCCCTCCACAGTGGTGCAATGTTTGCTGGTCCAAACAAATTTTAATCCATCATGCTCTCTCTCCACAGTGGTGCAATGTTTGTTTGTCCAAACAAATTTTCATCCATCATGCTCTCTCTCCACAGTGGTGCAATGTTTGTTGGTCCAAACAAATTTTCATCCATCATGCTCTCTCTCCACAGTGGTGCAATTTATGGGGGTTTTTATGCTCTCTCTCCACAGTGGTGCAATGTTTGTTGGTCCAAACAAATTTTCATCCATCATGCTCTCTCTCCTCAGTGGTGCAATGTTTGTTGGTCCAAACAAATTTTCATCCATCATGCTCTCTCTCCACAGTGGTGCAATGTTTGTTGGTCCAAACAAATTTTCATCCATCATGCTCTCTCTCCTCAGTGGTGCAATGTTTGTTGGTCCAAACAAATTTTCATCCATCATGCTCTCTCTCCTCAGTGGTGCAATGTTTGTTGGTCCAAACAAATTTTCATCCATCATGCTCTCTCTCTTCAGTGGTGCAATGTTTGTTGGTCCAAACAAATTTTCATCCATCATGCTCTCTCTCCACAGTGGTGCAATGTTTGTTGGTCCAAACAAATTTTCATCCATCATGCTCTCCCTCCACAGTGGTGCAATGTTTGTTGGTCCAAACAAATTTTAATCCATCATGCTCTCTCTCCACAGTGGTGCAATGTTTGCTGGTCCAAACAAATTTTCATCCATCATGCTCTCCCTCCACAGTGGTGCAATGTTTGTTGGTCCAAACAAATTTTAATCCATCATGCTCTCTCTCCACAGTGGTGCAATGTTTGTTTGTCCAAACAAATTTTCATCCATCATGCTCGCTCTCCACAGTGGTGCAATGTTTGCTGGTCCAAACAAATTTTCATCCATCATGCTTTCTCTCCACAGTGGTGCAATGTTTGTTGGTCCAAACAAATTTTCATCCATCATGCTCTCTCCAAAGTGGTGCAATGTTTGTTGGTCCAAACAAATTTTCATCCATCATGCTCTCTCTCCACAGTGGTGCAATGTTTGCTGGTCCAAACAAATTTTAATCCATCATGCTCTCTCTCCACAGTGGTGCAATGTTTGTTTGTCCAAACAAATTTTCATCCATCATGCTCTCTCTCCACAGTGGTGCAATGTTTGCTGGTCCAAACAAATTTTCATCCATCATGCTCTCTCTCCACAGTGGTGCAATGTTTGTTGGTCCAAACAAATTTTCATCCATCATGCTCTCTCTCTCCACAGTGGTGCAATGTTTGTTGGTCCAAACAAATTTTAATCCATCATGTTCTCTCTCCACAGTGGTGCAATGTTTGTTTGTCCAAACAAATTTTCATCCATCATGCTCTCTCTCCACAGTGGTGCAATGTTTGTTGGTCCAAACAAATTTTCATCCATCATGCTCTCTCTCCTCAGTGGTGCAATGTTTGTTGGTCCAAACAAATTTTCATCCATCATGCTCTCTCTCCACAGTGGTGCAATGTTTGTTGGTCCAAACCTCGTCTTCCAGCAATGAAATGATCCCAGGCACTCAGGTGGAATAATTTTTTTTTTTTTTTTTTTGTATACTGAATCGAGGCTCGTGAAAGAGCTAACATTTACTTCACAAACAAATCAACCAGACAAACAAAACACACAAAAAGAGGGAGCGGAAAACAAGATGGGGAGAAAAGGGGAAGCACACAAACACAACATTTGAGAGCAGGGAGATGTGTGGAAGGGAGAGGGCTTGGGGGGAGGAGGCGTGGGAAGGGGGGGGGGGGTGGAGGGAGAAGTATGAAACAAGGACACCAAGGACTTCCAGGACAGAAGTTGGTATTTCAAAAAAGTGGAATTGGGGTGAAATTAGCGGGGGTAGAAAAGATCAAGGTTTTGGATGGGGGAAGATAAGAGATGGTGGTGAACAGCAGTTTTAAAGACCTGGAGGGTGGAGTGGGATTGAAGAGAGTGAGGGAGTTTGTTCCAGAGGCGGGAGAAGAGAGGAATGAAGGAGTGAAGGTGAGCAGAGAGTCTTGATTTTGGCAGTTTGACCATAAGAGGGTTGCAGGCAGCTCTTGTGCGACCTGTAGGAATATTTGCGGGACAGAGCCCAGAGAGAGCTGGGGGGGGCAAGGCCAGAGAGGAGTCGGTAGAAGATGGAAAGACCACCAACCTGCCTGCGGTGAGTGAGTGAGAGGCCCTTGGAGTTAGCTTCATCGCGGGAGATTCCAATGATTCTGAATGCTTTGGTTTCAACAGCGTGAAGACGAGCTAGGTGTGAGGCAGGAGCACCAGCCCAGAGGGGAGAGCAGTATTCCATTGAGCTGCGGATGAAAGCCTTGTATGTGGTGAGGAGCTCAGGTGTGCCAAGGAAGGACTTTGCACGACGGAGGATGCCCAGTCGGCGACTGGCTTTGGAGGCCAGATTTGAAATGTGGTTTTCCCAGGAAAGATCATGGCAGATAGTGAGACCCAAAAGCTTGAGTGACAGAACTTCTTGGAGAGGATTATTCAGAAAGTGGATGGGAGGGTTGTCCAGTCGGTCTTTTCGGAGAGACATCGTAAGTGTGAGATTTGTCAGGATTGAAAGACATGTTCCACTTGTTTGCCCAGTCTGTGATTTTGTCCAGGTCTGCAGAGAGTGAGGAGGCAGCAGACTGCCGATCTGAGGGATGAAGAATGGAGCGACAGAGAGTAGAGTCATCAGCAAAGAGATACAGAGGATTTTCAAGAGAGTCAGAGAGATCATTGACGAAGACCAGAAAAAGCACAGGGCCCAGAACACTGCCTCGTGGAACTCCAGCCTGAACAGGAAGAGGAGATGAGAGAAACCCATTCAGGGCCACACGTTGACTACGACTAGAGAGGAAGTCCGCCAGCCATGCGTGGAGATTTCCATTGATACCAAAAGAGGAGAGTTTGGTGAGCAGAGCGGGGTGCCAGACCGTATCGAAGGCACGTGATATGTCGAGGGAGACTGCTCTAATTTCCTGTTTGGCATTGAGGACCTCCATCCATTGTTGAGAAAGCAGAAGCAGCATGTCCAGAGTAGAGTGTCCAGGTCTGAAACCAAATTGATGATCAGAGATCAAGCCATTGGAGAAGAGGAAAGATTTCATATCTGAAGCAATGATGGATTCCATGACTTTGCTGATAATTGGGAGAAGGCTGATTGGTCTGTAGTTGCTGGGATCTGTTTTTGCACCTTTTTTGTGCAAAGCGGTTATGTTGGCAGATTTCCAAGCAGATGGAAGATGACCTTGAGCAAAAGAGAGGGTGAAGAGAACAGAGAGAGGGAGTGAAAGAGCGGAAGAACAGGATTTTAGGACCCGTGGGCTGATGCCGTCAGGTCCAGTTGCAGAATCCGAGTCGAGGGTTGACAGAAACTTTTCCACCTTGTCAGGAGGAAAGGACACAGAGTCCAGGAGCAGCTGGGTACGACTGGGTATGGTGGGTACAGAGAGGGATGGGTTTGGGACAGAAGATTTAGAGGCAAACACAGAGTTGAGGCATTCAGCTTTTTCACGCGCGGAGTCAGCCGTGTGGCCATTTGAGGTGAGGGAGGGGATGGAGGGGGAACAAACACCAGAAACAGATTTGACCAGACGCCACCAGGATTTGGAAGAGGGAGACAGATAAGAGAGTTCGGTCCTGAGAACGGAGAGATATTGTTTCCTGGCTCTCCTGAGGGTGGACACACACTTGTTTCGGGCTTTGTGAAAGGAAATGAGATTTCCTTCCATTGGATTTGCTTTCCAGGAGACGAAAGCAAGTTGTTTCTGGGCAATAGCCTCACCACAAGATTCCGTGTACCATGGACGGGAGGAAGGGTAAGACAACAGAAGACGAGATGGGATAAATCTGTGCATGAGAGAGAGCAGTTTGCTTTGGAAGAATTCCCAGGAAGAATTTATGTCAGAGGCAGTAGAGATGGGAGACCAGTCCAGATGATTGATGGCTGCTTGAAGACCGTGCCAGTTGGCCTGAGTGAAATGCCAGACTCGTCGACGCTGAGGAGGCTCTCTGAGAATGGTCAGAGAGATGTCCACTTTAACAAGCACATGATCAGAAGAGCCGATTGGAGCAGAAGAAGAGCAGCAGACATTAGCAGGGAAGTTTGTCATAACCAAGTCTAGAAGAGAAGATACTCCATTGGCTGAGATCCAGGCTTTCTACCCCAAATCGAAGGTATTAAACATTATCTATCAGTGAGTGAGAGAGTCAGTGGTTAGAAAGAGCTTTATGTATCAGATGATGAAAAGTCACTTACATCTGCTTGGAATTGAAGTTACTTCATTCAGGAACTGAAAGGAAACCAAAACATAAAAATATTGAACATTCTAAGGTCACTCATGTATCCACAAGTCAAATCTTAAAGTTTATGAAAGCAAAAAGTAAATTTATAAACTTTCGTTCATTTTTATACAAACAGGAAATGATGAAACGTGACAAAGTAAAAGCAACTTCAAGAGATATTTGCCAATAAAGACACGAAACCAATAATCTGCGTGATGCACATATACACATCGTTAAAAGTAAATAATGACCATGGAAAAGACCTTTTATAATGACATGGGGTTAAGCTCTGTGTGAGAGAATGCCAATCCCCAACCCACTCAAGCCTTCTGCAGCTCAATTGAAAATAACACCAAGGAGAACAATGTCACGGACAAAGCTTTGCTCCTTGTAGACAAGGCCCCTTGGCTATCCTGCGCAGATGCAACACTCGTGCAACAACACAATATGTTTTGCCACCCCTTAGACCACCCTCCAGGTAGAAAAATACCACACACTCATTATACACGACGCGGCATTTAACAGCTATAATCCTCACAGGTAAGTTTATAAATAAAAGAGGTGTACCCATCCCAAGTGACGGGAAAAGTTTAAGTTAATCAATCAATTTAAATAATATTTCATGGACTTTAAAATGGTCAATTGTGTTGCACTCGTCGTTTCGCTGAGAACAAAATATCTGAGATGCTTATACCGCCTACTGCAAAATGGTGGTGCAACATAGGGCCGCGGAGGTTGGATATTGGCTAAAAAGAGCACAACATATCCTGGTTGTGTAATACAATCCGGCATCAACATTACTTACACCTGTTCTCCTGTCATTTCAAATGTCGGGGTGGACAGGGTGGATACAGAAGGAAACTTCTTATCCCTCCCGATCCCCCTCTTCCCTCTCTTTCCCACACTCCCTCCTCCTCTCAATCCCTCCCCTCTCTCCCCCATTACTCTCCCCATCCCCCTCTCCCCCTCCACTACCCCCTCCCTCCCAATGTCCTGAGATAATTCATTAAATCTGAATATAAAATGGTTGGAAAGTTCATCTCTTCTCTGAACCTTGCTGTATTCAGCAATTCACACAGGTGTGTTTTGCCTTTAACCTGTTTTGTTATAACATCGCTCCGTAGACAAAGTGACCAACGTATTGACACATCCAAGCTTTGGGACAACCTTTGACCCTGATTAATTTGGCCATGAAGCACAATAACACAACCAATAGTGAACGTTTTTTTTAAAACTTTGCGGAGCTTAAACTGTCCTGAAGAACTGGAGGGAAGAACGAGATGAAAGAGAATGTGGAAGTTGGTTCTTTAGACAGAAAAAAAGAGGAACAAATGAGAGGAGGTGAGCACCACTACACCCATACAAGGGCCTAGTTTCAACGATTGCAGGTAGTTTGTCCTTCAACAGTTGAGGATGTGTGCTTGTGGGGGATGAGGTGATGGGGTGGGAGGAGGTGCCTGGTTTCCAAGTGGATGTGTAGGCCTTATATGTAGTTTGGACATGTTAGGGTATCTAATTTTGTGGGACAGTATGTGCATATATGTGTCCGGGTGTGCAGATACATCCCAGGAGATTAAAGTACCGTACATGTGTTTCAGGAGTGAAGCAATCCATGCAATTAATGTGTGTTGTGGTTTCTGGAAGGAAACGTTTGATTACCTTCAGGAAAGAAGTGGGTAAGATGTTGGCAATGTTTGCCCACAAAGATCCTAAAAATCCCTGTGGTTTCTCAAGGATGGGATTCTATGTGAGAGACACAAGAACATCAAACATGGACAATCAGTTATTTCACTGAAATAAAGAACGACAGTGGGTGACGTACTCCCACCTGGGATTCCAGCATCAAACACCATACGTCTGAACAGATTATAACATCAAACATTCAAACCAAGAACAGATTTCTCTTCATTCTCAGGAAAGTGTTCGTGGAGGAATGAATGCTTCCGTACCTTGATAAAACGTAGTTCATGTGGAAGTTTGTTGGAGATTTTAAGGAAGATGGAAAAATTAAATCCCCAAACGTTCTGTAGGACACAAACATGTGCACCACACCAACACTTCAACATTATTACAGTATAATGTATTAAATGATTACAGTATAATTACAGCATAACATTATTACAGCTAGCCCTGCCAAACCTCCTGTGGAACGTTTTTGGGTCCCAGCGGATGTTGTCAGGTAGGTAGGAGGTTTCATAAATTCCTCAATAAAATTATGATCTTGAAATTGACTCGATACGAACCTGCCGCAAATCCGGAAGTGGACAGATGACGACAATGAGCTGGTTTGATTATATCTCAATAAAATCGTCATTTAAAACAGTATTTTGTTAAAGTATCAATTTATCATTGGAATGACCTTTGGAATTGAGTGAATACAATTACGATTTTGAATTCGTAATTGTATTCACCCAACCGTGCGGAACTACTCCACATCCGGATTTAAATATTTGTTGATGTCATGAATGTTGGTAAAAGTGATTTTCAAAATATTAATGCTATATTAATGCTTCTGCCCCTCCTCAGACAATTCCCTGGTTTTCTTTATTTTCTCCATGATAATTGTGGGACACACAGTGACACAAAACAGCAGAATGACTCCTTTTCTCCATTCAATCTGGTTGAATGAGTGATTTTTATATTGTAGGCACCTGCAACTCACTACAGGTGAGTTCAATTGCAAAGTAAAGGAGAATCACCTGCTTGAAATCAAATAATTTCCAACAACTTCTAAAAGGTGCCAATAATATTGTCTGGCCCATTTTCGGATTTCTGTGTGGAATAAGCCAACATTTAATAGTTTTTTTTTTCCAGCTTTTTTGGGGTTTTTTTCCACTGCAACCCAAATAAATATAAATGTGAACACCAAAAGATTCTTTAATTTCAACAATGTTCTGGAAGAAATGGTGCATTATTTGAAAAAAGTGCAAGGGTGCCAATATTTTTGGCCACTACTGTATCTCCAACTACACATAATTATTACACAAATCTGGCTGCAACTACAATGGGTTTTTTGGCCCTCAGCAGTTGAGGATGTGTATTTGTAGGAGGAGGAGGTGCCTGGTCTCCAAGTGGATGTGTGCACCTTATTGTAATTTGGACATGTTAGGGTATCTAATTTTGTGGGGCGGTATGTGCATATATGTGTCCGGGTGTGCAGATACATCCCAGGAGATTAAAGTACCGTTCATGTGTTTCAGGAGTGAAGCAATCCATGCAATTAATGTGTGTTGTGGTTTCTGGAAGAAAGCGTTTGATTACCTTGAGGAAAGAAGTGGGTAAGATGTTGGCAATGTTTGCCCACAAAGATCCTAAAAATCCCTGTGGTTTCTCAAGGATGGGATTCTATGTGAGACACACAAGAACATCAAACATGGACAATCAGTTATTTCACTGAAATAAAGAACGACAGTGGGTGACGTGCTCCAACCTGGGATTCCAGCATCGAACACCATAGGTCTGAACAGATTATAACGTCAAACATTCAAACCAAGAACAGATTTCTCTTCATTTTCAGGAAAGTGGTTGTGGAGGAATGAATGCTTCCGTACCTTGATAAAACGTAGTTGGTGTGGAAGTTTGTTGGAGATTTGAAGGAAGATGGAAAAAGTAAATCCCCAAACGTTCTGTAGGACACAAACAGATAACATCACTTGTTCAATTTATTTCACACCAAACACACCAACACTTCTGAATGATTAAACAGAAAACCCGCAGCATTATTCAGTAATTTTACACCAAAACTCACAATATTAGTCACGAGCAGGGACCCGTGGAATTTCCACCTCATGTAAAATATGACTTCAACTCCTCAACTCTGCCACTCCCCTCACAAGCACAAAGAGCTCAACCTCTGCCTGTCCACCCCAAGTCCTCAACCGCCACCTCCAAACCCCAGGTCCTCACCCTTCCCCTCTAAACCCAAAGAGCTCAACCTCTGCATGCCCACCCCAAGTCCTCAACCTCCACCTCCAAACCCCAGGTTCTCACCCTTTCCCTCTAAACCCAAAGAGCTCAACCTCTGCATGTCCACCCCAAGTCTTCAACCTCCACCTCCAAACCCCAGGTGCTCACCCTTCCCCTCACAAGCACAAAGAGCTCAACCTCTGCATGCCCACCCCAAGTCCTCAACCGCCACCTCCAAACCCCAGGTCCTCACCCTTCCCCTCTAAACCCAAAGAGCTCAACCTCTGCCTGTCCACCCCAAGTCCTCATCCGCCACCTCCAAACCCCAGGTCCTCACCCTTCCCCTCTCAACCCAAAGAGCTCAACCTCTGCCTGTCCACCCCAAGTCCTCAACCGCCACCTCCAAACCCCAGGTCCTCACCCTTCCCCTCTAAACCCAAAGAGCTCAACCTCTGCATGCCCACCCCAAGTCCTCAACCTCCACCTCCAAACCCCAGGTTCTCACCCTTTCCCTCTAAACCCAAAGAGCTCAACCTCTGCATGTCCACCCCAAGTCTTCAACCTCCACCTCCAAACCCCAGGTGCTCACCCTTCCCCTCACAAGCACAAAGAGCTCAACCTCTGCATGCCCACCCCAAGTCCTCAACCGCCACCTCCAAACCCCAGGTCCTCACCCTTCCCCTCTAAACCCAAAGAGCTCAACCTCTGCCTGTCCACCCCAAGTCCTCATCCGCCACCTCCAAACCCCAGGTCCTCACCCTTCCCCTCTAAACCCAAAGAGCTCAACCTCTGCCTGCCCACCCCAAGTCCTCAACCTCCACCTCCAAATCCCAGGTCCTCACCCTTCCCCTCTAAACCCAAAGAGCTCAACCTCTGCATGTCCACCCCAAGTCCTCAACCTCCACCTCCAAACCCCAGGTGCTCACCCTTCCCCTCTCAACCCAAAGGCCTCAATCCGAACTATCACAGCGATTTCAATTTTCCATTCGCTTCCTTGTACAGGAGTGAGGGATAATCTCAAAGGTGGAAGGGGGGACATGTCTTGGGTCTCTCGATACGAGGAGTGGCAATTTGGAATTAGAAGCCATTTTGTATCCAAAGAGCGAGGTCGCTCCAAACCTGCGCCCATCGTGCGTGAAGCGTCATGTGTCCGTTTTCTGATACGAGGTCTTTCTCTGCACCAGCTCAAAATGGAGATTACATTTATCGATGAATTATTTAAGATCTTCCAACGCGTTTGAATAAGCATACAATTAGATAGGATTGATTTAACGTAAAAACATGTCGCAGAAACCAAGAGGAAACGAAGTGTAATGAGTGAGTAAAGGTTCACACTGATGGGTGTTTCATTTGAGGTGCACAGAGCAAGTGACAAGAACAAACACATCGGTAGTGACAGAATGGAGAACTTTGAAAGAACTGGAAGAAGAAAAATGAGAAATGTTGACACACCATCCACACCAGATGCGCACACCATCCACACCAGCTGTGCACACCATCCACACCAGATGTGCACACCATCCACACCAGATGTGCACACCATCCACACCAGATGTGCACACCATCCACTCCAGATGTGCACACCATCCACTCCAGATGTGCACACCATCCACTCCAGATGTGCACACCATCCACTCCAGATGTGCACACCATCCACTCCAGAAGTGCACACCATCCACTCCAGAAGTGCACACCATCTACTCCAGAAGTGCACACCATCAAGAGAGTAGAGAATTAGAAAAGATAACAACGGTGAATGAAAAAATGGAGAAACAGATTGAGAAGATTGGTCTGTTGTGTGGCTGATTGACAACTGTGGCACTGGGTGGTTTGCCATTGCCTTTCCCAACAGTCAGTCATGGCAACAATTTGTCATTTGTCCAGGATGCCGGTGATAGCTCACCTACTCTTGAATAAGACACGCTGAGATATTTAACGTCCACCAACTAATGCTAGCAGATGGGACACCCGGCTTAACGTCCATCCAAGGGACGGCACACACATTCATGAATCACCATACCTGTGAAACACCAGGGTGACTCGGTCGGGATTCGAACCCAGGCGAGATAGCTCAGAGACCACCGAGTGTGTGTACCTGTCGCCATCGTGCCGCTTGACAAGGGAAACCTTTTTCTTTGTAATCGAACGGAACAGGAAAGAATAATTTAAGAATGAATACACAAGGAATGAAGAAGCAAGCTGTGTGGAACGACTCGCTTGCCAGGCCAGCCGTTCCTTATCAACGATTTTGAATGGAGTGCTTAAGTCACTTGGCGAGCACTCCACAAGAAACTTGGTAACTGACACACCTCGGGTTCACCCAAAGGGAAGGAAGAGCGAACGTAAACATTGTTGACGTCACACTCACGTGATGACGTTCATTGACGGTTATGATGCACCACGTCACGGTGACCCCTTTCATTCATGCTCACTCCATCACACACAAGTGGGCGCTTGGCGTACTCTAAACATGCTTCAGGTGATCGTGTGAACCGAGCACCGGAGCACCGGACACAGCGCTCAGCCGACAAACGTACCTCGGTGCGGTGTAATGGTTGAGCCTCCGCGTCGAGTCTGCGAGCTCGGTGGTTGGAACCTCAGTCTCCTCAAATCACAAACTTTAAAAATGGGCGCTCAGCATTTAAAAATGATAGAGCACGGACAAACAACCACAGGTTGGTGATAATATAATGGGCCTAATGGCCTCCTCAACCCCAACTAACCAACACGAGTCAATGTGATTTCAATCCCAACTAACCAACACGAGTCAATGTGATTTCAATCCCAACTAACTAACACTTATACCATCAAAAGGCACTTGGAAACTGGAGGAAACTCAGAGGAAGAGGTCTGGCAGACCCAAAGCCACAACAGAATCAGAAGACAAGTTCTGAGAGTCAACAGCTTGCGTGATAGGCGGCTCACAGGAGAACAGCTTCAAGCACAGCTTATGCTGTGCATACACACAGCTTCAAGCACAGCACAGCAAGCACAACTCGTTAACACTGATCGAAGTAAGCAAGTCTCAGTTTCATCTGTGAAGAGAAGACTTCGAGCTGCAGGTTTGACAGGTCGAGTGGCAGTAAGAAAGCCATTGCTGAGATGGCAAAATAAGAAAAAGAGGCTTGCCTGGGCCGTGAAGCACCTCCAGTGGACTACTGAAGACTGGAAGAAGGTCTTATGGACCGATGAATCAAAATTTGGAATATTTGGTTCGTCACACAGGGTTTTTGTACGCCGTCGAGTAGGCGAAAGGATGGTTCCTCAGTGTGCGACACCAACTGTCAAACATGGAGGAGGAAGCGTGATGGTCTTGGGCTCTATTACTGGATCCAGAGTCGGCGACTTGCACAGAGTGACTGGCATCCTCAACCAAAAGGGCTACCACAGCATTTTGCAGCGCCATGCAATACCCCCTGGTATACGCCTCGTTGGTCAGGGGTTCATCCTACAGCAAGATAATGACCCTAAACACACCTCCAGGCTATGTCAAAACTACCTTCGAGGAAAAGAACAAGACGGGAGGCTTCAAATCATGGAATGGCCAGCACGGTCTCCAGACTTAAACCCCATCGAGCTGGTTTGGGATGAACTGGACAGAAGGGTGAAAGCAAAGCAACCGACAAGTGCAACACATTTGTGGGAACTTCTGCAACCGTGTTGGGAAGAACTTCCCGAACAATATTTCATTTCCATTGTAGATAGAATGCCACGAGTGTGTTCGGCAGTGATATCTGCAAAAGGAGGCTACTTTGCAGAGTCAAAAATTTAAATTTAATTTTGTTAAACAAAATGATTCGATGATTTCTTTTTTATCTCCAATTGTTTATTTGTTCTATGCTTAATTTCAGAGTACATTGAGACATTAAACTGCGTAAATTTCAACAAAAACTGGAAAATTTGAGGTGTTTTAAAACTTTTGACCGGTAGTGTGTGTATGTATGTATGTATGTATGTATGTATGTATGTATGTATGTATGTATGTATGTATGTATGTATATATATATATATATATATATATATATATATATATATATATATATATGTACATATATATACACGTGTCCTGGTATCATTTATATCCTCTGGGATTGAAGTGTGCGTGTTTCTGGAGTGGTGTGTTTGCGATCATACCTTCAGAGTGGAAGTCGGAAGGAAGTTGTAAACTTCCTTCCAATAAGAGTTGAAAAACTCCACAATCTTCTGAGGAACAAGTTCCTGTGTTATGGACACAAGAAAACAAGAATGGAGAATTAATCAACGATATTTCACTGAAATTGTGATCAATGTTGAGGGTGAGGAGACACTCAGGTGAGCATTTTGTCGATATTAGCTTGGTTTGAGATTAGTGATGGTCTCGGTACGACTGGACGAGTGGTATATTGTATTCTATTGGCATCAACCACACATGAGGACTGGCAGGATGTATCAACTACACCAGGAAAGGTAAACTCGTAATTCCTTCCCTGATGATATGGACAGGTTTGTACTGACAGGTGTGGGACAGGAAAGGTTTGGTGACAATCCCACATCAGGGATTAGAACCTGGGATCGCAGCATCCTGACCACAGGTTCCAGTGGGAACATCCAACAGCCAAACCTAGAACAGATTTCTCCTCACTACCAGGTAAATGTGTTTGTGAAGAATGAACGCCGCCATATCAGGTGCGTAAGATTCTCTCCCAAACATCCTCTCCGGACCCCGGGGAACATTGCTTTTTATTGCCCCATTCCCGGGGAATATGCTTTTCCTACTTTACATTTTGATGCCCATTAGCAATCTTCACAACATCACCTGTATATTTCCTATTCCTCTCACCACTCCTGACCTACCTCTGCTCCTCCGCCATCGTTTGGCTTCAACAGGTTGAGAATGCAGGTCTGACCCGAACGAGTAAAGGGTACAAGTGCTGATCAGGAACCAGTTCAGGGCAGTCGGGTCTTGGATCACCCAAAGGGAAGGAACCAACAAGAAGATGTCACGCGGAGCACAATACTTGCAAAATCCGCTCCCACCCCCAAGAAAAAAAAATTCCATTGACACAGCAAATTGTCCATTTCATCAAGATTAAAATTGACAATCTTGTTCAAAGCTCGGGTCAACAGGAAGAAAAGTGACGATTTTTCAGATGAAAAAATGATGATTTTGGAAGGTTGACCTTGAGTTGACCTTTGACGTTTTGACCTCAAAAATAGTTTGTTTCCCTATTTAGTGACAATGTGCAAATGCTGTTCAATTTTCAAGTCAATTCGATGAAAATTGAGGATTTTAGAAATTTGGCGTATGTTGACCTTTTGGCCGATGTGGACCTCAAACATACTTGGTGGTTGAATTCAGTGACCAGATATGCAAGTCTTCTTCAAATTTCAAGTCAATCGGATAAAAATTGAGGATTTTAGAAATTTAGCAAAGTTGGTGACCTTTGGCCTATGTTGACCTTTTGACCTATTGACCCCAATACAATAGGCTTCTTGCTTTTGACCAACTCTACCATTTGGTGAAGTTTCGTGAAGATCGGTTGAAAATTGTGACCTGTAGGCCGGTGACAAACAAACAGACAGACAGACAGAACCACAAACGCAACCGACCAATACACTTGAAACATCTTCGTTTTTGCAAGTAACAAATAGACAGACAGGGGTGACAACAACAAAACCTACACCCACCTTTGATGGCAAAGCTACAAACATGGAGAGACAACGGATCTCGTCCGAACACTTCGCTTTGATAAACTGGAAAGACACATGGCACGATTCAAGTTTAACGCACTTGGACCTGGAACCGGAAGTTCATGTTTATTTTCTTCAAGACTTGCCCTGCTGCCCTATTATCAGTTCACGCACTCTATCACCATGCTCTTCCATGAGGCTCCATTTTACATTTTACCTTTCCCAAAGACCGGAAGATATAAAAAGAGTACAAAACAAGTACAGATACAAAGTACACCATCCCCATGCCAAATAAATAAATATCATCCAGCACAGCATTACTGCCGTGCAGCACATGGAGACTGTATTGGGAGGGAGAGGTGCACAATAATTGATTGATTAATTGCACAATTAAAATCAACAAATAATGGTCATACAATATTTTCTTAATCAATTGGCTAATAAGGGGTGTTGCAAAACATTTTACCTTTTTTCCCCCGAATGCGTGCACAACTGTAACAGGTTCTCGGGGGGAAAAAAAGGTAAAATGTTTTGCAACACCCCTGAGCATACCTAAACCACCAGTGCTTCATCCGAAGCTGTAACTTTTTGAAAATGAATTAAATAAGTCATAAATCGAATAAATTAAATAGTTAATTGATTAATCAATAAATAATTAATCGATAAATTAAAAATATCCTTTACAGCTACATCACTTGGTCACTGTCATGTCGAAATATGAGCTTCCTAGCTCAAAATGTGCCTGAGACATTGCCCAGAGGAGAAAGAAAATAAATAAATGATTAATATAATGAAAATAAATAAATAATAATCATAAAATAATTTAAAAAAGAATCAATGGGCTAATAGAATACCGAAACCACCACAATTTCATCTGAATCTGCAATTTAATTTATTTTAAAAATGAAGTCATTTATCGAATAATTAAATGATGAATCGATTTATTGATTAATCAATCGCTCATCCCGCCGCTCATCCCACCGCTCATCTCACCGCTCATCCCATCGCCCGGCCCATCGCCCGTCCCACCGCCCGCCCCATCGCCCGCCCCACCGCTTGCCCCATCGCTCGCCCCACCTCTGCATGCACCGCTGCATGTACCGAGCTCGACTATCCGGTCTAACTCCTCTATCCCGAGGCCTATTCGCTACACTTGGCAAAAACTTTTGTCTTTAAACAACACCACTCGATTGACTCCTGGACTCGTGTCAGGCCTCAGAGAACTTGAAATCGGCGTTGGTCTCCTGAGAAAACGCACAAAGCGAGGCGGGAGGAGAAAGCAGAGAAAAATACCGATTGTGATTTCTCTTCGCGACCAGCGACGGCCCGGCCCACATTTTAATAATTCCTGTGAAAAAGTGTCCCCTGTCAACTTCAATAACCTCATCTATCCCTGTAGAACATACACAGCACCAAAACAACACCGTTCTGACCTGTCTCTCGCCTTATTCAACGCTCAGTCTATAAGTAGTCCTGACAAGCGAACCGAAATTACCTCTTTTATTCAAGATAACGATATCGACGTGTTTTTTCTGACCGAAACCTGGCTCCGACCCAGTGGCGACGAAGCGAGATGTGCTGATCTCACCCCACTTGGATACACCCTGCAGTCATTTCCTCGCTCCTCTAGGGGTGGGGGCGTGGCTGTTATTTACAGAGGCAACTTCTTTCCCTTTGTCTCCTTCACCACGACTTTTTCGTTTGACCATTCATCCTATGAGCTAGCCCATGTCACCTTCACTCTGTCAGAAAACACTCTTCATTTCTTCTGCCTCTACCGACCTCCACCTAACCGGAAAAACAAGCTTTCTGACTCTATGTTCGTGACCCAGCTTCCTAATCTGCTCGACCACTGCAATACTCTTCCTGGTTTTGTCTCGATTCTTGGAGATTTCAACGTCCACTACGACCAACCACAACTTCCTCTCACTTCAAAGATCATTGACCTCCTTTCTACTTTTAGTCTGTCTCAGTCTGTCTCCCAACCTACACACGTTAAAGGACACATCCTGGATTGGTTAGTGCACAGACGCGATGATCAGTTGGTGCAGTCCACGTCAGTGACCTGTGCTATCACCTCGGCCCACTTCTGTGTCACCAGCCACCTGAGTATTGCTGTTCCTCGTCTTCAGCCCACCTTAATCACTGCCCGCAACATTCGTGCCATCAACCGTTCCGCCTTTAAAGAGGACCTTCACACCCGTCTCTCTGGCCGTTCCTATGTCACTGCAGAAGACCTCGACTGTTGCCTCCGCACAGCGTTGGACTGTCATGCTCCAGCGACACGGCACGCCGTTCCCAGACGCAGGAGTACTCCGTGGTTCAGCGCAGTCAGCGACGAAGTCAGGGCCGCCAAAAAGGAACGACATGTCGAGAGACAGTGGCTGAAGACTGGCCTCACAGTCCATAAACAGTTGTACAACATAGCTAAAAGACTCGTCATAAAAATCATTCTGAAAGCAAAAACGTCATATATTTCTGATCGGATTACTAGGAGCTCCTCCTGCAGGCAACTGTAAGGCATTACCAACTGCCTGTTTGCCACCAAAAATAAATCCGTTCTTCCCACTGTATTTCCTCAAAACGAACTACCCCAACGCTTCCTGCATTTCTTTCACAATAAAATTCAGTCAATAAGAAACAATCTTGACAAGCAGTCACTCCTTTCCTTTGATGATGCTGAACACTGCTTTCACGGACGACCTCTTAGTTCGTTTACTCCTGTTACTGAGGAAATTGTCAAATGTACAATCCTCAAGTCAAACACAAAAACATGTCATCTTGACCCCCTTCCCACCGATTTGTTAATTGAGTGTTTGGACACCCTCCTCCCATTTCTTACTGCAGTTATCAATGATTCTCTGACTACGGGTTCATTTCCGCTTCTCTTTAAGCAAGCTCTTGTTAAACCACTTCTTAAAAAGCCCACCCTTGACCTTAACGACATGAAATATTACCGTCCTATCTCCAACCTGTCTTTCCTGTCAAAGATCACAGAAAGAATTGTGCTATCACAGATGAATGACCATCTAGTTTCAAATAATCTTTTCAATTCTCGCCAGTCAGCATATAGGCCAGGCCATAGTACCGAGACCGCTCTCCGAAGAATAACCAATGATCTTCTGACCTCTCTTGACTGTGGTAAGGTTTCCGTTCTTGCTCTTTTGGACTTGTCTGCCGCCTTTGACACGATTGACCATAGTGTCTTAAGTCGTCGTCTTGAAATCACATTTGGTATAACTGGTACTCCCCTTTCTTGGCTGATGTCCTATCTTACTGATAGAGTGCAAACAGTTGTTGTCAATGGCCAGAAATCAGCCCCTTCTCCGCTTTCCTTTGGCGTTCCCCAGGGCTCAGTCCTGGGACCTATCCTCTTTCTTTTGTACACTCAGCCTCTATTTGATCTTGTTGCCAGACATTCAATTGATCACCACGCCTTTGCGAACGCCAATCAGCTGTACAAAGGAAGCACGATTCAACAAATCGTGCCCACTGTTGAAGTGTTAGAAGGCTGTATTGCTGACGTGAAGGCGTGGATGACCCAAAACAAACTTCACCTGAACGATGCTAAAACAGAGTCTATGATTGTAAGATCGCACAGATGTCCTCTACAATGTTCACTTCCTACCACTATTCATGTTGGTGAAACCGATGTAAACTTTGTTTCGTCGGCCAAGAACCTTGGTGTGGTTTTCGACTGTAACATGACATTTTCCAAGCAAGTACTTCAAACTTGCAAATCAGCATACTTTCAGCTGCGAAAGATCGCATCCATTCGCCACTTTCTTACTCCTCAAGCTGCTCTAATTCTGGTCTGTGCCCTTGTCCTTTCAAGGCTAGACTATTGTAATTCTTTGTATGCTGGCTGCCCTCAGTTTCTCTTGGATAAGTTACAAAAGGTTCAAAACTCTGCCGCTCGTCTTGTCTGTAAGGCAAAGAAGTCTGACCATGTGACTCCGCTTCTTGAATCTTTACACTGGCTGCCTGTCTCTGCTCGTGTGCAATACAAAATTTGCACACTATGTTATAAATCATTGTGTGGAACGGGACCTCACTATCTCTCCGATTTGCTCACTCTCTATGAACCTCGGCGACGGCTTCGTTCAAGCGACGACTCTATGACCTTAGAGCCGCCGCGCACCAGCACCAAGTCGTTTGGCGAGAAATCCTTTTCCTTTGCTGCACCTCTGCTCTGGAATGACTTACCTTCCTCTGTTCGACATGTTGACTCTCTTTCTGCCTTTAAAACCTCCCTCAAAACATATCTGTTTCACAAGTCTTTTAAAGTCTAAGTCCTGTTTTCCCTTTGGTTTGAGGTGGGACAGAGATCGAGAGTATGTCTGTGTACATGTGCGGGGGAGGGAGGGGAGGAGGGGGAGTACACATCTGTGGGTTTTGAATGGGGAGGGAGAGGAATAGGGCAAGAGTGAAGGTGTGTCTGTGTGTGTGTATGTTTGTGTATGTGTGTGCGGTGTGTGTGCGTTCGCATGATAATGTAAAGTGCCATGAGGGTCATTTACTCTGCTTGATGGGGCTATATAAGACTCCTTTATTATTATTATTACTATTATTAAATCAATAAACCAATAAATCAAATAATCAATAAATCAAAAATAGCCTTTACAGCCAAATCACTTGGTGATTGTCATGTCCAAATATCAGCTTCCAAGCTCAAAAGGTACCCAAGATAATGGCCAGAAGAGAAAGGAAAAAAATAAGTACTTAATTAATCGATAATAATTAAGTAACTATTCAATTAATTGATTAATCAAAAAACAAAAAATATCGTTTTTGCCAAAGTAGGCATAGGAAAAGAGTGGTGTCAAAGAAGGGCTGCTTACCTTCAAACTTTGATTGGGTGAATTTCCTTGAACCATATGTGGTTCACAATCTCCTGCAAAACAATGGATGTGTTGGAATCAAATATAAACACGATCAGGAAACACTGGTGAGCTCCTGTATTGCACTTTGATCCACAACAACAGGAGGTCAGCAACGCCAGCATGTGTAAACATTCTTGTTTTTGCAAATAAAACTGCAGTTGAAAACTATCAATCCCTCACCATCATAGTGAGCCTCTCCATTGGATGCTTCCGAAGTATCGCAGTCAGAAGGGAAACCAATGTTTCCCTTGCAACGGTTGGTGAACTGTTTCCCACATTGAAGTCAGTCTTGTCATGTGATATCTGCAAAGAAGCAAAACAAGTGTATTTGTGACAAAATCCTAAACAATCGTCACAATCTCATACTTACATTTGCTTAATCAGTATATTCCAAACAAGCACTCACTGATGCAATGACCAAGGTTTGACTTGAAGCTCTGCACAACACAAAAAAAAATTCTTAGCTGAAAAAGAAACACTCTCAAATCAATAATTGGATATTAAGTATTGTTACGTTTGTGTGGGGTAAATGAAGAAATACCTTAGCTGAGATAGAATCGTATTGATTCGCATGCTCCGAGTGGCATAAAGAAGAAGAACCTACCCCAATGTAACTAAGTAGGGACTTTGTATAGAATAAGATCGTGTTTGTGTCTCCATACGAGGGGTGGAGTTATGATAATTAGGTAGGGCTTAAGGACAACCCCCGTGTGTAATTGCCCTGTGATTTTTCCCTTCTCTGTTATTGCATCAAAAAGGGCCGACAACACTAATCGCCGACAGTATGCCCGGACATGCTGATCGGCAAAGGAACCCCGCCCAGCCGAACATTCCTGAAGGACGATTAGACTCCGCCCCACGACAACTCATAACAAGGAAGCCACGCCCTGGCCTTTTGTGATTGGTGGAGGCGTGATGGGATGATTGAGTAGAGCTCGGTGATTGGGAGAGTGTGACATCACTGTGGAACATGCGGGAGCTGATGGAAGGAGAACGCAGTCTCGCCATCTTGCTCTCTCTGCCCTGGTGCTGGAGGCAGCGCTGGAGGCAGTCGCATTTCCTCCTTGTTCCGGCTTGGTCGCAGCATGTGGTCTTTGGTTCGTGTGCGCTCTTGGGAAAGGGCTGGTGAGAAACAGCAGTTCGGGACAGTCGGGACGACAAGGCACATGATCGACTTTGGCGGAGGACTGTGTCCGCGTCGTGTTTCCTCTGGACGTCAAAGAGCGCGACTCCACGCCATTTTGTGATTTCCCACGCGATGGTTTGGAGGCGACAAGCGACCAGCAAGCCTTACCAGCCATTTGTGGACGCAAAGCTGAGTGCCGGCCGATTATAAAAGGGATTTTATTTTCATTATCGTTTCCCCTGTTTGTATACGAGTCTGAGTGGAGACGTCTCAATTAGGAATTTTAGTTTTTACCTCACCTTTCAATATTGCTTGCATTATTTTTAATAAATCCATTATTTGTGAATTTTACTTTTCTCGTCCTGGTTCGTTTCTTTGTTTGTGGGTTCGGATTACCCCTGTGTGTGTTCCCGATCAGGTAAGACGTCGAACCTTCCCGCGCATGTCACTACCGCCAAGTTGGGTATACGCCTCGGAGTTAAAGCTCGTTTCGGTCATTCGTCTTCTTGGGGTCTTAACCCTGGGGACACGACAGTATAAGTGGGTTTATTCGGCCTAGGGTGAGCGAAGAAAGGACATGGGTGTTTATTCATGATACAGTGTTACGTTTGTGGGGGAAGATGATTAATCTCATGGGAAAGTTAGGATCATAGGTTTAGCTT
The DNA here is from genome assembly GCF_964187855.1 of Myxine glutinosa. Lineage (NCBI taxonomy): Eukaryota > Metazoa > Chordata > Myxini > Myxiniformes > Myxinidae > Myxine > Myxine glutinosa. The sequence continues at coordinate 207,591,193 of NC_136261.1, read as the reverse complement.
GGACCATGGACACGAAGAAGAAAAATCTCGATGTAATAAGTAGGGAAACTGTGAGGTTGTTTTTTTGTTTGTTTTTGTTTTTTTGTATACAAGATCGAGGCTTGTGCAAGAGCTAACATTGATCACAAAAAGACAAACTGACACATAAAACATAAAACATATGATAAAGGGAGTGGGAAACAAGATGGAGAGCAGGGATATCTGGAGATCTGTGGGGGGGAGAGGGTTTTGTGGGAGGGATTTTGTGGGAGGGAGGTTTTGTGGGATCTGTGGGAGGGAGGCAATGGAATGATTCAATAGCGCTCAGGCGATTGGTCCAGGGTGACATCAGAGCAGGGGGAGCAGGCATGGGAAGTGGGGGGTGAGAGGGGGTAGCGGGTGGGAGAGGTCGAAAAAAAACAAAACATGGACACTGCTAGGACTTCCAGGAAAGAAGTCTGTATTTCAAAAAAGTGGATCTGGGGTGAATTAACGGGGGTAGAAAAGATCAAGGTTTTTTATGGGGGAAGATAAGAGATGGTGGTGAACAGCTGTTTTAAAGACCTGGAGGGAGGAGTGGGATTGAAGAGAGTGAGGGAGTTTGTTCCAGAGGTGGGAGAAAAGAGGAATGAAAGAGTGAAGGTGAATAGAGTCTTGATTTTGGCAGTTTAACCAAAAGAGGGTTGCTGGCAGATCTTGTGTGACCTGTAGGAATATTTCGGGGACAGAGCACAGAGAGAGCTGGGGGAGCAAGGCCGGACAGGAGTCGGCAGAGGACAGAAAGACCACCAACCTGCCTGCGGTGAGTGAGTGAAAGGCTCTCAGAGTTAGTTTCATCGCGGGAGATTCCAATGATTCTGAAAGCTTTGGTTTCAACAGAGTGAAGCTAAGCTAAGTGTGAGGCAGGTTGGTTTCCATGTCACCATAAGGGGTGTGGTTTTGTGTTAACTACACAGGGCTTAAGATTAACCCCCCTGTATGTAGTTGCCTCCTGTGATTTTTCTCTTGTGTTTTTATGTTCACTCAGCCAGCCATGCAATCAGTCCCATTGCTACAACAACAATGACAAGCCTGACAGAAACACAGCACATTCCATCGGGCAAAGAAACCCCGCCCCACGACCGCCGACGTCATCTGAACATTCCCGAACGAAGGCTAAACTCCACCTCCAAAGGATTGTAACAGACAGACCATGCCCCAGGCTTCATCATTGGTCAAGGAGCGATGGAATGATTCAATAGCGCTCAGGCGATTGGTCCGGGGTGACGTCAGAGCAGGCAGCCCTGGATGGTAAAAGGAGGATGAGAAGAAGAAGACTCTCTCTTTGTCTTGGTAAGAGGTGACCAAGAACCTGATGGTCACTCTGGCTGAGCTCCAGAGATCCTGTGTGGAGATGGAAGAAACTTCCAGAAGGACAACCATCACTGCAACACTCCACCGATCTGGGCTTTATGGCAGAGTGGCCAGACGGAAGCCTCTCCTCAGTGAAAGACACGTGAAAGCCCACTTGGAGTTTGCAAAAAAGCACCTAAAGGACTCTCAGACGGTGAAAAACAAGATTCTGTCGCCTGATGAAACCAAGATTGAACTGTTTGGCCTCAATTCTAAGTGTCATGTCTGGAGGAAACCAGGCACCACTCATCACCTGCCCAATACCATCCCAACGGTGAAGCATGGTGGTAGCAGCATCATGCTGTGGGGGTGTTTTTCAGCAGCATGGAATGGGGGACTGGTCAGGGTTGAGGGAACAATGAACGGGGCAAAGTACAGAGATATCCTAAATGAAAACCTGAAACAGAGCGCTCAGGACCTCAGACTGGGACGAAGGTTCACCTTCCAACAGGACAATGACCCTAAGCACACAGCCAAGACAACGCAGGGGTGGCTTAGGGACAACTCTGTGAAGGTCCTTGAGTGGCCCAGCCAGAACCCTGACTTGAACCCAATCGAACATCTCTGGAGAGACCTGAAAATGGCTGTCCACCAACGGTCCCCATCCAACCTGACAGAGCTTGAGAGGATCTGCAGAGAAGAATGGCAGAAAATCCCCAAATCCAGGTGTGCAAAGCTTGTCGCATCATACCCAAGAAGACTCGAGGCTGGAATCGCCGCCAAAGGTGCTTCAACTATGTACTGAGTTAAGGGTCTGAATACTTATGTCAATGTGATATTTCATCTTTTTAATAAATTTGCAAAACTTTCTAAAATCCTGTTTGCTCTTTGTCATTATTGGGTATTGAGTGTAGGTTGATGAGGGAAAAAATGAATTTAAACGATTTCAGCATAAGGCTGCAACATAACAAAATGTGAAAAAAGTGAAGGTCTGAATACTTTCTGAATGCACTGTAACTCACCTGGTTGAAAAATATACAATAATGCTATCTATACTATCTGTACTAAAAATATACTTTCTATAATACAATGACTAAAGGTATTTTAAATAGTATCACGGTATTTCGACTACAAACCAAAAAAATTACCTATTTTGGGGGGTGATGCCCCCCCCCCCACAACCCCCCAGCTCCCCCTCCCCCCCCCCCCCCCCCCCCCAAGAGAAGAGAGCAGAGAAGAGAGCTGCCGAGGCAAGGCAAGAAGAGAGCTTTCAGAGAAGAGAGCAAATACCCATTTTTGGGAGTTAAACCACCCACACACACATCCCCTTAAACCCCCAATTCATTCATGCCATGAACAAACGTTGATGCATCACGGGTGATGAAGGTTGTGGTCAAGTTTCATCGAAGTTGGGTGTGGTTTCTAAGAAGAAAGCAAATACATATTTTGGAGTGCAACAGCCCCATAGACCGCCATAGACCCTGATTTTTTAAATACAACAACAACAACATGCATTTTAAGGCCATTTTCCCTGCAAGAGCGGGGGATAGCCTTGCGGTCCCCCATGACAATCTTTTCCATTTTGCCCTATTTTCTGCATCTCTCCTTGTTAACCCCCTTGCCCACATTTCTTCTTCCACCATCTTTAGCCAAGTCTTTCTCGGTCTTCCCCGTCCTCTACTTTCTTCTACATTCATTTCCATCACTTTTCTCAACCAGTCACTTTCATCCTTCCTCAACACGTGACCAAACCATCTCAACCTGTTCCTCTTCACAGCATCAATCACAGGCTCTATACCCATCATGTTTCACAATTCATCATTTGTCTTCCTCTCTCAACGATACTCCACACATCCACTGAACCATTCGCATTTCCACCCTTTCCAGCCTTCGTTGCTGCTCTACATTCATTACCCATGTCTCGCTCCCACACATCATAACACTTCTCACATATGCAGCATACACCTTTCCCTTCAGCTTCAACGGCACTCCCCTCCTAATCAGCATGAATCTCAGTTCCCGAAACTTCTTCCATGCACATCTCACTCCAGCAACCGTTGCCGAGTCTGAACCACCTTCTCCATTCAGCATGTCTCCGAGGTAGTAAAATGTTTTCACACCTTCCAGCTTCACGCTGTCTCCAAGATCCAACTCAACATTTCCTCCATCTGCAGCTCCCTCTGTGCACACCTTACATTTGAATGTCGCTGCCACACTGGTTAATGACCCTCTCAGACCACTACATTTTTGATGAACCCACTCAGCACACATTGTACATTGAATGGAGTTCACTCCGACACCCTTCCTGCACACAGCACATGGCCACTTCCCAGTTCTTTCCACCTCACCACATGCTTTACCACTTGCCATCACCTTCGTCTTTCTGATATTCCCGTTCAGACCTTTTGTCTCCATACATTCCTTCCACTTGTTCATCTTTTCCTTCAGTCCATCCATACTTTCCGCAATCAACATCAGATCATCTGCAGACAACTCCCACGGTAAACCCTCCTTTACGTTCTGAGCCAGCACCTCCATCACAGCTACAAATAGTAGTGGACTTAGTACCGACCCCTGATGCACTCCCACCTTGACGTCAAACTCACCACTGTTCCCGTCCTTCGTCCTTACAGCTGTATGCGCTCTTTTGTACATTGCCATCACTACTCGGATCAACCATTCTTCCAGTCCTAACTTCCTCAATGCCCATGTCAATACTTCATGTGGAACCCCATCGAATGCTTTCTCCAGATCAACAAACCCAAGAAACAACTTCTTTTTCTTCTCCATGTACTTTTCCTGCAACTGCCTCAATAACGAGCATGTCTGTCCTTCCTCTTCCTGGCATAAATCCAAACTGCATTTCGTCGATCTTCACCTTCTTCCTTATCCTACTCTCCAATACCCTTTCCAATACCTTCATTCCATGCTCCAATAACTTTATCGCTCGGTACGAGCCACACTCCAGTGGGTCACCTTTCCCCTTGTACAGAGGGACGAGGGTACTCAGTTCCCAATCCACTGGAATGCGGCCTTCTTTCACCACCAGATTACAGATCTCTGTCATTCTCTTCACACCCCAACTTCCTGCTGCCTTCAACATATCTCCCACAACTCCCGTCGGCCCTCCCGCTTTTCTACTCTTCATTGCTTTTATCGCTTCCTCAACTTCCTTCTCAGTTATCTTCTCTGCCGGTCCGAAAACTGGGTTACTCTCTATGTTGCCATCCCATTCATTCTCTGTATTCAACAGCATTTCCAAATATCTTTTCCATCTTCCGTAAATTCCATCTGGGTTCACAACGATTTGTCCCACTTCATCCTTCAAGCAACTCACCCCCATCACATCACACCTCTCTTTCGCTATCTGCTTTGCAATCCTGAATACCGCTCTCTGACCCTCTTCCGAATCCAAGCGTTCTCAACATTTTCCTACATGCCTCCTGCGCCTTTGCTACCTCTTTCTTTGCAGCCTTCTTGGCTGCCTTATAACTTTCATGCTCTGCTTTTTCTGCTCCCGTACCCCACGCCTTCTGCCACTCCTTGAACTTCTTCCTCTTCTTGTCAATCCTCTTTCCAACTTCGTCATCCCACCACCATGTATCCAAGTGCCTCGGTGGTCCTTTTGTCCATCCACATACCTCACCAACGGCTCCCAACAGACTATCTTTCATTGACATCCAACCACTTTCAAGCTCAACGACATCATCCTCTCAGCCTCTCTTCATCCAACTTCGACATCATCCAACTTCGTCATCCCACCACCATGTTTCCAAGTGCCTCGGTGGTCCTTTTGTCCATCCACATACCTCACCAACGGCTCCCAACAGACTATCTTTCATTGACATCCAACCACTTTCAAGCTCAACGACATCATCCTCTACGCTCAACTTTCATCAGGTCTCACCATCAGGTCTCAGCCTCTCATCCGCGACTCAGCCTCTCTTTTAATGCCTCCCTTACTGTCACCTCTTTCAGCCTCCACACCTTCATTCTCGGTTGGTACTTCACCCGCCGAGCTCTCCTCGCACCTTTCACCCTTATGTCGCACACAACCAAGTGGTGCTGTGAAACAGCCTCCTCCCCCGGGATCACCTTTGTGTCCCGGAGGTGCCCCCTATCTCGCCTACGCACCATCAGGTCATCAATGGTTGTCGTCGACCCACCTGACGTGTATGTAACAAGCTTATTATCCTCTTTCTGGAACTGAGTATAACAAATCAACAAATCAGCTCCATCAGCAAACTCCAAAATCCTTTCACCTTCTCCATTTCTCACACCATATCCGTAAGCCCCATGAACTCACTCAAAACCGTCCATACTCCTTCCCAAATGTCCATTTAGGTCTCCTCCGACCACAACAACTTCCTCATCTTTCACGTTTTCCATCAGCTTCTCTATTGCACACCAGAACTTGTCCTTCTCTTCATCGCTCCGACCAACCTGCGGAGCATATCCCATGATGACGTTCACCAAGAGCTTTCCAATCATCATTTTCATTTCACCATCATCAAACTGTCTGCAAACTCCTCAGAAAACAGGACACCAACACCATTCACGCCCTCTGGGCACCCTTGCCACACAAACTTGTATTTCTGTCCCTGCCTAACCTTCACCATTCTCACACCACTTCCCTTCCATCTCGTCTCTTGCACACAACATATGTCCACTCTTCTTCTGACCAATACTTCCACCACTTCTCCTGATATCCCTGTCATTGTCCCTACATTCCATGTCCCAAACCTCAGAAACCGATCTCCACTTCGGGCTGTACCCTGCCCATATGTAGTTGTAATTGTCAAGGTTCTCTTTTTGAGGCAATGTTTTTATGGCCGGATGCCCTTCCTGACGCCAACCCTCTTAGTCGCCTCTTACGACATGCAGGGATACGGTGTACCTATTCTAAACCAGGGTACACACCGGGAATTTTAAAATGACGGAAACAAACGTTGGTACATCTCGGGCGATATTTAGTTTCAGAGAAAAGAGCACATAACTACTTTTGGGGGTCAACCCCCCCCCCCCTGTCCATAGACCCCCTTAATGTCCGATTTTTTTTTATGCTGTGAAAGACGTTTTGTACAACACGGGCGATTAACGTTGTGGGTTGTGGGTTGTGGTCAAGTTTAATCAGAATTGCGTGTGTAGTTTCGAAGAAGAAAGCAAATACCTGTTTTGGGGGAACCCCCGCACCCACCTGAACACACCCATCGGGTCCGATTTTTTTTTCATGGAGTGAACAAACTTTGGTACATCACGGGTGACGAAGGTTGTGGTCAAGTTTCATCGAAATTGTGTGTAGTTTCTGAGAAGAAAGCAAATACCTATTTTGGGGAGCAACCGCCCCATAGACCGTCTTAGACCCCAATTTTTTAAATGCCGGGAACAAACGTTGGTACATCTCGGGTGATGAGCAGAATGTTGTGGTCAGGTTTCTTCAGCATTGTATGTGGAGTTTCTAAGAAGAAAGCAAATACCTATTTTGGGCTCCTCCCCTTGCCCCTGTAGATCCCCTGAGAGCCTGATTTTTTTCAATGGAGTGAACAAACTTTGGTACATCATGGGTGTTGAAGGTTGTAGTCAAGTTTCATCGAAATAGTGTTTGTATTTTCAGAGGAAAAAGGAAAATCCTGTTTTGGGGAGTCAAACCTGGATCCACTTTGACCTCTGTTATACACTCTTTGACTCCAATTTTTTATTCCATAAAGAGACTCGAGTTACATCATACCAAATATCATTTGAGCCAAGTTTGGTCACAATCTCATCAGCGGTTTTGGAGAAGAGGTTGCTCGTGTTTACTGACTGACAGACTGACCGACCGACCGACCGGACGGAGGAACGACGCGCCATCGCATAAGCTTCACAGAACTACGGTCCAGGTAAGCTAAAAACACATGATTTAAATTCAAAATACACTGCCATTTCCTGGCATGTGACATCACCACACCCTTTAATGGCGGACATTCCAGTTCCAGGATAGTATGTTCGCGTTTTACGTGTCTTCTATTTGCGCATTTTTGGAGTATTGCGCATCTGTCATTTAAACCATTTTTTGGAATTACATAACTCGAGTGCGTGAGGAATGCTGCGATTAAATTTTCGCAACAAACAACATCAAAACGTGTTTGTGTTAACGCCCAGCTAGATTGCATTCCCTCTCCATCGCCTTCCCCTCTCTCAGTTTCCGGAAACTGTTATAATGGGAAAGTAGTTTTAGTTTACAACACTTGCTCTCAGGCTGAAGGCGAGAAGCTTTGCAAGGAGGATGACATTGTGGACTTCATGACCAGCCTGTCGTGGCCCTACATGTTAATGGCACGCCATGATCTGTCGGTTCGGCGCTGCAAACACATCTCCCAACATGTATGCAATGACACAGCTGACAAGACTACGCACTTCCAGTCCTACATCATCAAGCTTTGCCAAGAGTACAAATTATATTTTTGAGGCTGAAAAACAGGGGTGCGGTTAATACTCTGGAAAATACAGTACCCCATAATGCCAAAGTGGATTTTTTTGCAAAATAATTGAAAGTGAAATACAGACATATCTAATACACACAAGTATTCAAACCCCTGAGGCAATACTTCGTAGAAGCACCTTTGGCAGCGATGAAAGCTTTGAGTCTTCTTCGGTATGTATTGGCTTTGAACATCTAGATTTAGGAACTTTCTCCCATTCTGCCTTGCAGATTTGTTGAAGCTCTATGAATATCAAGTTGGATGGGGAGTGTTGGTGAACAGCATTCCTCAAGTCTTCCCACAGATTCTCAATACGATTAAAATCTGATTTGTGAAGTGCTGCAGCGACTGTTGTCCACCCGGCAGGTTCTCCTTCTCAGCCAAGGAACTCTAGTTCTGTCACAGTGGTCATTGGGTTCTTGGACACCTCTTGCTGGGTTGCTCAGTTTGGTTGAACAACAAGGGACGACCCTGGAAGAGTCTGGGTAGTTCCATATTCTTTCCATTTTCTCATGATGGAGTTCACTGTGCTCTTGGGAACTTTAGAAACTCTAGAAATTGTTTTATCTCCAGCCCCAGATCTATGCCTCGTCAAAATTCTATCTCAGAGTTCTATGGACAGTTCCTTGGACTTCATGGTCGCATTTCTGCTGTGACATGCACTGCCATCTGTGGGACCTTATATAGAGAGGTGTGTTTCTTTTTCAATCATGTCCGATCAATTGAATTGGCCACGGGTGTATTCCAATCAAGGTCTGCAGACATCTCAAGGACGATCAAAGGAAATTGGATGCACATGACTTCAACTTGGAGTGTTAATGCAAAGGGGTTGAAGACTTATTGACATTTCAGCGTTTCAATTTAAATTATTTTGGGGAAAAAAACAAACTTTAAATCTACTTTGACATGATGTGTAAATCAGTAACAAAAAATGTCAATTTAATACATTTTAAATTCAGGCTGTACCACAACAAAATGTGAAAAAGTCCAGTGGTATGAATACCTTAGCAAGGCACTGCATGTGAAATACTCAAGACTCCCTTCACGCAACACACCCTTAGCATCAGCATCTACTTCACACCATAATCATTATCATGACACCATTATAAACAATACTCACTTCAATAATATTAGGTCCGCCAAATTGAATTCCAGCAAATAATGTCGTGAAGAGGATGCCAAGTGCCCACACATCGACTGGGGGACCTTCGTAGCCATGCTTTGTGACCTCTGGTGCCATATAGCCAGGTGTGCCACAGACATCATACAATTTTTGACCATGTATGAAATGTGTGGCAATGTTAAAGTCGATGACCTTCACGATCCCCGTATTGCTGAAAAGCACGTTTTGTGGCTGGAGAATAAACATAAATCAATATGTTAAAAAAAACATAAAATGTTGAACAAAAGGTGCAAATTTAAATGGGATGGGCAGGCGTGACAAAAATTCCAGAAAGAGAAAACATAGAAAAAACATCCTCCACCAATGTCAGTCAGGAGTTCACATTATGTAGAGTAGGTTGAAGCGAGAGTAGAAAGTGAGGAGTACAAACGATAGGGTCGCAGGAAGTGAGACTTGGTTTAGCTAAATGACAGGAATTGAAGGACACAATACGTAGAGGTGTGAAAGGAAAGAGAAAATCTGAGGAAGTGTGGCAATCTAGGTAAAGGACAAAATTATATCAAGAGAAAAGGGCGACCTGGAGCAGGGAGTTAAGAGTGTTCTGTGTGGACAGAGATTAGGGATGGAAGAGTATTTAGGCATAAATAATCAGGCTCTTGGTGTGATGGAAGAGTCTGATTAAAAGGTTCATGAATAATTCAGAAAGGATTGTGGTGAGGGAAGAGTACTGATTGTGTGTGATATTAATTTGCCAGTGATAGACTGGGTTCAGAAACAGGGAAAGGGCAGAGGAGGAATTTCGTGATCTTGCCCAGGATTGCTTTTTAATGCAGTTTGTTGATAACCTCATGAGGAGCGAAGTGTTAGACCTCTTATGAGGTAATAATCTGAATATGGTGGAGAAGGTTGAGGAAGAACAGAATTTATGGACAAGTCACCATAACATAGTGTGTGTAAGTGGATTCTGTGAATACAAGAGGGCAATCAGTATCAGAGAAATGGGCAACCTTCCAGGAGGAATGTTTCATGTACAACAACATCTTCACAATGTCGCTGTAAATAATAGAGATATCAAAATTACACAAATCCAACTTTTTCACAGACTACAACCCGAGCTGGAATGGGTATTTCATTTTGATATCTTACTTTCTATTTATATTTCAAGTTCAATTCATTATGTAATGAACACAAAAAGGTCTATATGTGACAGATGCTCCCCTCTTTCCCTTCCATTGTAACTCATTCCCCAACAATTTGAATTTTGTTCTTTCCTGCCCCCTCCACTTCCCACTCCCATTCCGATTCCTATTCCTATTCCTATTCCTATTCCTTCCTTTGCTCCACCAAAACATGGTTTTCATTGCAGTTTTACGCAGAACGTATCACGGCCTGCACTGGTGTAGTTGGTTACCTTTATATCCCTGTGCACAATGTTCCGGGAGTGCAAGTACTCAAAAGCATCAGCCATCTGGGGGGAGGAGATTAAACATTCAAACATGAAGACATATTGTGGTTGTTAAGATTTTACAATTTTGAATGCAATTCTTTCTGTCATATTTCAAACCACATCATAAACATCACACTGAGGCTGAAACCAACTTCACCTCACCTGCTTCATGGGAAACCACAACTCTCTTACCGGAAGATTCCTCAGAAAATGAATTTGGGAAGCGAGTGAACCTGCACACATCAGACAAACATACAAGAGCAAGTGTTACGGATTCGTCACTTCCATTGTGGTGGTTTGCATCCACTGTAAATATTTCTGATTCCATGTACTATTATTGTGTTCAAAAGGTTTATTGTCCATGAACTGTTTTCAAAAGATAAAAGGTTAAGGTTTTAAATGAAACAGGAGCCGGATGACGACAAAGCGGAAGGGAGAGAAAAAGCGGCGGAGCAAGTGAGTCGGACAAGAAAGCCGAGTCGCGCCGAGTTCTGAAGCGAACGTTGGCGAGCAAGAGTCACTTGCGAACTTTCGGGTTTCCGGGAAAGGGATTCCTGTGACCAAGTGGTCATCGCTGTGATCGATCATCCTGCATGTCAGGTTTTGCGATCGATTCAGGAGAGAATCATCGCCGTGCTGTTGCGCCATGAAACCGGGCCGTCGGCCATTTTGACTCGCGCAGTACATGTGCTTCGCTCGCGGTTTCGTTTCTTTTCGAACATTCTCACCGCATTCAGACGTCAATCTGGGGCGTGTGTGTGAGTGGCTTTTAGAAGGTTAATTCGTCCATACCCGAGGGTGTGATCTCTCAGTCGCCTGTAGGGCGCCTTTGGATTTCCCAGTCGCCTTGAGGGCGCCTTTGTACAGCTTCAGCTGTGTGACTGTAATTGCCATCCGCACGGGATTCTGGTCTCGATTGGACATCGTTCTAGCGATCGTTGGAGCGAATCAAATTCGTCTTGAGGCCGGGAATAAGAGACATTGGGGAATGTTCTTGTTTCACTCACTGGGAGCACAATGAGTTATATATTACAAAACCGATGGTACCATCATAGGACATATTGATTGTATACTGAAACGCAAAAGAAACTTACCACCTTTGAAACCTTTAAATATCAACAATACCACTGCGTGTAGTAAATGTGTGAACTTATTTGTGGACAATAGTGTCCTCACTGTCAGACAAAACGGTCACGGATGGTCACTTGAACCTTCAATGGTCACTTCATAGCACAGCTGTTGAACAGCCGTTTTGACTCGGTGATTAGCCAAGGGGTACGGGATGATTTTAATGAGCTGCACGTGATGTCTTGATATTGGCTTTAAAAAGGCCAGTGCAAAATGGGCATTTCAATCAACATGCCACGATTGTCAAGGGATCAACGGCAGCGTGCCCTGGGCATGCTGCAAGGCGGACTGAGCTACCGTGAGGTGGCACATCGCCTTGGCTGTTCACACCAGACGATATCGGCCCTGGTGGACAGAGACACCCTCCACAACTCTGCAGATGACAGACCTCGATCAGGGAGGCCAAGAGTCACCACTGCAAGGCAGGACAGGCAGATGGTCCGAAGTCACCTGCGGGATCGATTCCGTCCAGCATCCCGCACTGCGGCAGAAACTCCGGGGCGTGCAAACCCACGGATCTCCAATGATACTGCACGAAGACGACTGCATGACTATGGTCTGACTGCCAGAAGACCATACAGAGGCCCCGTGATGACGGCTGCCCATCGCCGCAACCGACAGAGATGGTGCCAGCAGCATCAGCGGTGGACCTTGGCGCAGTGGAACGAGGTCGCTTTCAGCGATGAGTCAAGGTTCTGTGTGGACAGTCCTGATGGGCGTGAGCGTGTCTGGAGAAGAACTGGCGAGCGATATGCCGATTGTTGCGTGCGTCAAGCCAACAGGTGGGGTGGCCCAAGTGTGATGGTGTGGGCCACCATATCAGGCCGGTACAGGACGCCACTGGTGGTTGTGGATGGGAATCCTAACGCCCAGCGGTATGTGGATAACATCCTGCGACCTCATCTGCTGCCATTCCTGCTAGACCACCCAGAACTGAGAACCTTTCAGCATGACAACGCTCGTCCCCATGCTGCTCACTTTACCACTGCATTTCTCCAAGGCAAGAACATCAACACCATGCAGTGGCCTGCGCTCTCCCCTGACCTGAATCCCAGAGAGCACCTGTGGGATGAGCTTGGGAGACGCGTAGTTGGCAGGGCCAGGACACGGGCAGAGCTGCTTCAGACATTGAGGACTGAGTGGGACAGAATCCAGCAGCAATCCATCCAAAGACTGGTAGGCAGTATACGCCGACGATGCACTGCCTGTATCCAAAACGATGGTGGCCACACACGCTATTGAAAGGGGACTGACATTGCACCCTGTGCTGTTCTGTACTGTAGAACAAACCTCACGGTAGCTCAGTCCGCCTTGCAGCATGCCCAGGGCACGCTGCCGTTGATCCCTTGACAATCGTGGCATGTTAATTGAAATGCCCATTTTGCACTGGCCTTTTTAAAGCCAATATCAAGACATCACGTGCAGCTCATTAAAATCATCCCGTACCCCTTGGCTAATCACTGACAGTCAAAACGACTGTTCAACAGCTGTGCTATGAAGTGACCATTGAAGGTTCAAGTGACCATCCGTGACCGTTTTGTCTGACAGTGAGGAGCTAGGGTGCATCAAACGCCCAACTATTTTAAAAAAGATGTTGGATTGATCTGTCCCAAATTTTATTTTGTTCCAATCATAAAATAAAGTTGCTATGCAAAATTTGGTAAGGTTTGGACATCATCTTCTGGGTCCACCTCACCATTTCATATTTTGGGTCGGTGGTATCAGAGTTGGAAATTTGACACGCAGCTGTTTTGAGGCCCATAAATAAAAATGAAAGGATTGACTGATTGCTACATATAATAACTCTTTGTAAAGGTATTATTGTGCTCTGTAGCAATATATCATCATCATAGGGATAGGGATACAATTCATTAATATACAAATAGTCAAAATAATGATTTTTTCCAAAATATGGATATAAAGCTAAATGAAGAGTATTTTAAAAATATAATATATAAATTAAAGAATATCCTGAATGTTGTAGTCATCTTGTCTTTACAGAGATCTTTTAACTAGACAAGATGATTAAAACAATTATTAGGCTATACTCTCATAAAATTGGATAATTGATTTATTTGTTGTACATAATTATGAAATGACATTATTGTTACTAATACTACCTTTTTCTTTCAGATAAAACAATGGATGGCACAGTAAAGAAAGCATCTGTTGCAACAAGAGAGTCCACCAAGGTGTTTGTTCTTGGCAGTGCCATAACTGAACAAGATTCCCAGATCAATGGCACCAGACTTCCAACTTGTTTACAAGTACTACGTTGTTTCATGTGGCACACGGAAGATGGCAAACTTGAACGACGCTCTCGGTGGGAATCAGCAAAGCTTGTACTGCAGAAAGTGACACCATTTTATGGCAAGGCTAATATTCCTATCATCTCTGAACGCAAGGCTATTGAGAAAATTATCAAACTTGCAGATGATAATTCCAAGCTTAGATCAATCCCTATCAACCGAAGAACAACTCCAGCAAGCATCACAAAGGTGAATCAAATGGAGATGAAATTTATGGAGACATTTCCCTTGTGGCCCAATGATGCTAGTTCTCACATCAAGAATCCTGAAGACTTAGCATTCCTGGAATCTATGAAGACAGATCGCTGTGCAACATTTGGCTGCCAAGATAAACTGTTGGCAGATAAGATGCAGCGTAAAGTGAACCGCGAGGAAAAAGAATCAGAGAGGCGAGCAAGTATGGAGCTGGAGTTCAACATAAATACTACAACCACTGTGTATAATATTAGTGACAGTGATGAAGAAGTAACTCTTGGACCTTCAACAAGCACACCAACAACCTCAAGAAGTCATCATCGTTTAGTTAGACCTGGCACATCAGTTTTCATTCCACATGACATCCTGAAGAGGCCCAGTCTTGTTTCACTGGCAACAAGGATGAAGATGACACCAACCCAACAGGCTGCTTTCACAGAAGCTCTTATTGAAGAAACAGGAGGGGATGTAGCGAAGGTGTCAACATCATATGCTACAGCAGATAAATCAAGACGCAAAATTGGACAGCATATTGCTACTACCTGTAAGGACAAATGGATACCTCCGAAGCTTGCTACGTTGCACTGGGACTCAAAGCTGCTTCCATGCTTAACTAACCAAAACACTTTTGAAGAACGCCTGGCTGTGCTTTTGGGTTCTCAAACTGATATGAAGCTGCTGGGTGTTCCATCCTACAAGCCTGGAACAGACCGTAAATCTGGAGATATAATTGCTCAGCTAACTAATAACCTACTTGAATCATGGAACTGCCAAGAGAATGTTGTCAACTTGACATTTGACACAACTGCATCTAACACCGGCCACATCAGTGCAGCTTGTGTAACAATTCAACAACGGCTTAACAAAGCTCTTCTGTGGTCAGGCTGCAGACACCACATTGGTGAAGTCATTCTTACGCACATTTTTACTGATCTTAAAGTTGAAGCATCTAAGTCACCAGATATCTTCCTCTTCTCAAGGTTTCGCAAGAACTTTGAAATGTTTCCACACACATTCAATGAACCACTTTCACGATTTGATCCATCTCAACTAAATGAAGCAGCAACAAGTTTGACAAGTGACTGGCAAAATAATGTTCTCAGACTCTGTCACACCGAGCAATCTCTAAGACGTGATGATTATTTGGAATTTGTTGATCTGTGTACTGTATTCCTTGATGGTGAAGTAGCTGAACATAAAATAACCTTCAGGCGTCCTGGTGCACTGCATAAAGCCAGATGGATGGCGAAGCTCCTCTACTCAATCAAATTATGTCTCTTCGAAAAACAAATCGCCGATCTTCCAGCAGGTACAATTACCACAGAAAAACAAGTGCCAAAGATCAGAGAATTTGTCACGTTTGTCACTCTAGTATACAGCTCCTGGTGGATGACATGTACCTCTGTCACCGATGCCCCATGGAATGACCTGCAGCTCATCTCCAAACTGAAACAGTATGAAGCTGTCAATGCTGGAATCTCAAGAAGTGCCCTGAAAGCCTTCAAAAGACATCTCTGGTACCTCACAGAAGAGATGGTTCCACTTGCCCTCTTCAGCTCAGTTGTTCCTCATGACCATCGCCGTGCTCTGGCAGACAAACTTCTGGAGGTTCAGCCAGATTTTCCAGTAACCAACCCACAAGGACGGTTTGGTACTGGGTTTGGAAAGCCCAGATTTCCTGATGACTTGACTGAGAAGACCACTCTGGCTGATTTTGTTGGACCAGATTCATGGTACCTATTTCATCATCTGAAGCTTGACTGGGCATTTCTAGTTACCGATGTTCAAGAATGGACTAACTCTGCAGCCTACCAGACATCATGGACTAATGTTGAAGCCTTGAATGTGGTGAATGACTCTGCAGAAAGGGGAGTTAAGCTTAGCTCTGACTTCCTTTCAGCAGCCAGAAGTGAAGACCACTACCAAAATGTGCTACAAGTTGTTGAGCACAACCGCAAGGAGAACCGAATCTTCGAAAGCGAGCAGCTCAAGACTAAACTGTCAGAAATATCCATGAAAACTACAGTATCTTTGTTTTGTTTCTATTTTCATGTTCATCCATAGTCAGATGTACTCGTATTAAGATGATAAATGCTAAGATTGTGTATATATGATTCTACTGTAATAAAAATTATATCATTCTGGTATCTATAATACATATGATTATACCAATAAAATCATTATTTTGACTATTTGTGTATAAGTGAATTATATCCCTATCCCTATGATGATTATATATTGCTACAGAGCACAATAATACCTTTCCAAAGAGCTATTGTATGTAGCAATCGGTCAATCCTTTCATTTTTATTTATGGGCCTCAAAACAGCTGCGTGTCAAATTTCTGACTGATACTACCGACTCAAAATCTAATTTGCTGAGGTGGACCCAGAAGATGATATCAAAACCTTACCAAATTTTGCATAGGAACTTTATTTTATGACTGGAACAAAATAAAATTGGGGACAGATTGTTTTCTTGACATAGGGGCGTTTGATGCACCCTAGTGAGGACACTATTGTCCACAAATAAGTTCACACATTTACTACACGCAGTGTTATTGTTGATATTTAAAGGTTTCAAAGGTGGTAAGTTTCCTTTGCGTTTCAGTATACTTTTGAATACTATTGTTGTTGTACTGTTATTCTTGTGTGATCTTAATACAATATTTGTTTGTGAGTAACAATTGGGGTGGCTTCTCCATTGATCTTTGACACACAGAATAACACATTTTTCTGCCGTGACTCCTCTCGGGGCTCGGAGGTACACTTTGACCAGGGGGTCGGGGAGGAGCACGTAACACAAGGCAATGAGATTTGTCATTTTGAGAAAACACAAGTAGAGTAAAAGTTGTTTTGTTTATGAATGTTTCATTGTTAAAATAAACAGAAAATGATGAAGATAAAAATTTGCTTGCAAAGGTCATTGAAGAGCAATGTGATAGAGGGCCACAGTTGGACACAAGTAGGGGAAAAAATGAAAGAGAGACACAGAGAGAGACACAGAGAGAGACACAGAGAGAGACACAGAGAGAGACACAGAGAGGGACACAGAGAGGGACACAGAGAGAGAGAGACAGAGAGAGAGAGACAGAGAGAGAGAGACAGAGAGAGGGACACAGAGAGAGAGACAGAGAGAGACACAGAGAGAGACACAGAGAGAGACACAGAGAGAGACACAGAGAGAGACACAGAGAGAGACACAGAGAGAGAGACAGAGAGAGACACAGAGAGAGACACAGAGAGAGACACAGAAAGAGAGACAGAGAGAGAGACAGAGAGAGAGACAGAGAGAGACAGAGAGAGAGAGAGAGAGAGAGAGAGAGAGAGACAGAGAGAGAGACAGAGAGAGAGAGACAGAGAGAGAGAGACAGAGAGAGAGAGAGACAGAGAGAGAGAGACAGAGAGAGAGAGAGACAGAGAGAGAGAGAGACAGAGAGAGAGAGAGACAGAGAGAGAGAGAGACAGAGAAAGAGAGACTGAGAGAGACAGAGAGAGACCGAGAGAGACAGAGAGAGAGACAGAGAGAGAGACAGAGAGAGAGAGAGAGAGAGAGAGACAGAGAGAGAGAGAGAGAGAGAGAGAGAGAGAGAGAGAGAGAGACAGAGAGAGAGAGAGAGAGAGAGAGAGAAGCGTAAACACAGGACACTGAAAGTGAAGGGTCGTATGAAAAGAGGATTCATGGAGAAAAAAATATTGAGGAAAGGATGGAGGATGACATGAGATTGTGGTGCACCGCCCCTGCCAGTAGGCCAGTACTCATTTAAGAGTTTAAAGGAGAGAGAGTTTAACAAGGAGGGGATTACTGGAGGAACTGGTAGAGTGGAGGAGCGGGAGACATCAATTTCTTCCAAGACACTCTGGGTCTTTTGACAGGCCGCACAAATGAGATGAGCCGCCCCGTCTTCCTTGTGTGGATCTGGCAATGTGTTTTAGCCTCATCACGTGACACGATTATAATTTGAGAGCTTCTTATTTAACAGAAACCAAATCGGTTTGTGATGCTGCCATCTCATCACCTATGTGGGAGGAAGCACAATCACAAACGGGTCTCCTGAATCCTGTGGGGTGATGGTGAAGTCTATAAAGTCAAGAAACCGAAACACTTCCTGTGTCTGACCAGGAAAATAGATCAGTTTGTTGTATTTTACAATTGTGCCGAAGTGACAGGGTGAAACTGAGATTTCTCAGAACTGAAAGAGATGGTCCAACAATCAGGACACCATAATTCACGTTAACTAATCACTAAACGATTTAGCTACTCAAGTAAAATTGGACTTCATAGACACAAACAGTAGATTTTCAGCAAAATGACATAAGAAACCTCACCTGCTTCCACATACTCCAAAATGAGGACCACTCGGTGATTGTCTGGATCTTTTGTCGGCAGGTCGATCAACTTCACTGAAGGGAAACAAGATGGTGGAGCACAAGTTAATCTGGCATAAGAAACTCATCCAAAGTCAAACACCTTTAAACAACATGATAAACATGCACATTTTGTGTGATGACAAGTGGTGAACAGGTGAAACACAACATGGTCTTTTCACCATCACCATTCATGATCTTGTCAATGAACATTTGGGCAGAACCGCACCACTCAGAAGTGCATCGTTTAATTAAACATAGGTGAGTGCAGGAAGTGTGGAGACCAGGATACAAATGGTCCAAACAAGGCTGGAACGGCAGGGGGTTATCTGGGTCGTGTGTGTACGAATCGGAATTCGTATCGAGGAGACTCAGGTTGACGCAAACAACTGATGAGAATTCTTCCGATAACACGACATTTGGCGAACACAGAACTCAGACGCAGGTGGACAAGTACATTTGATTTACAGTGTGTTGGATCTCATTATTGTGAACACAAAAGCAAATGAAAGTGAAACGCAAAGAGCTGATAAGAGGATCCGGTTTGCAGCAGCAGATTCTCTTTTTCTCTTTGCTTGTTCGCCATTTTTTAAGGTAAAAAAAAAAGTTTTGTACTTTTGTACATCATTGCCACACATTTTGTGGGCCTTTTTTGTTACTTTTGTTTCTTGCACTCAGCAGTTCGTAGTTCTTTTCTCACATGGTCAATCACCATCACTAGACCTCATGAAGTCTGGTGTTGGCTTCACCGTTAAGGTGGCTGGCTGAAGATATTCTGGTGTTGAACTCGAGCCCATATCATGCCGCTGAAAAACCACCAGGTGAGTTTACTCAGCCTGTTATCCTTCTGACGTCGCAAAATGAGTACCGGCCTACTGATAACAGGGGCACTTCATCAGCGTCACAGCCAGACTTCCAGAAAATGATGCAACCAGCAGCCACAGGCTGCATACAAAACAACAACTATTCCTATCCTTGCTAAAATCCATCCTCATTCAGCTTGTTCAGCATCTGTATCCCCTTCCTCTTTCTCTCTCTATCTTCCTTCAAGAGTCATCCTCTTGCATCCATTACTCTGCCATCAGTGAAGTACCAGTCTGATGGTGGGATCTGCACCCTGATGGTACCAGTCTGATTGTGGGATCTTCACCCTGATGGCACCAGTCTGATGGTGGGATCTGCACCCTGATGGTACCAGTCTGATGGTGGGATCTGCACCCTAATGCTACCAGTCTGATAGTGCGGTCTGCACCCTGATGGTACCAGTCTGCTGGTGGGATCTGCACCCTGATGGCACCAGTCTGATGGTGGGATCTGCACCCTAATGCTACCAGTCTGATGGTGCGGTCTGCACCCTGATGGTACCAGTCTGATGGTGGGATCTGTACCCTGATGGTACCGGTCTGATGGGGCGATCTGTACCCTGATGGTACCAGTCTGATGGTGGGATCTGCACCCTGGCTCAGGAGCTCAAGTGTGCTTCCTATTAATCCGATGCACCATGCTGTCAAACCTCAAAGACAAATCATGTCTTTCTTGGTATTTGTGGTAAATTTTAGAGGTCCTTTAAGTAAATAGAATTGCATTTCAATTTCAATATGTACATATACTCTCAAAAACTAGTTATTCTCGGACTCGGACATGGACCAGTTGTACCCACACTGAAGGAGGTGGGAGGAACCATCCTGGATAGGTCGCTACTCCGACACAGAATATACAACAACAACAACATGCATTTTAAGGCCATTTTCCCTGCAAGAGCGGGGGATAGCCTTGCGGTCCCCATGACAATCTTCTCCATCTTGCCCTATTTTCTGCATCTCTCCTTGTTAACCCCCTTGCCCGCATTTCTTCTTCCACCATCTTTAGCCAAGTCTTTCTCGGTCTTCCCCGTCCTCTACTTCCTTCTACATTAATTTCCATCACTCTTCTCAACCAGTCACTTTCATCCTTCCTCAACACATGACCAAACCATCTCAACGTGTTTCTCTTCACAGCATCCATCACAGCCTCTGTTCCCATCATCTTTCGCAATTCATCATTTGTCTTCCTCTCTCTCAAAGATACTCCGCACATCCGTCGAACCATTCACATTTCCACCCTTTCCAGCCTTCGTTGCTGCTCTACGTTCATTACCCATGTCTCGCTCCCATAAATCAAACACTTCTCACACATGCAGCATACACCTTTCCCTTCAGCTTCAGCGACACTCTCCTCCTCATCAGCACGCCACTCAGTTCCCAAAACTTCTTCCATGCACATCTCACTCAAGCAACCGTTGCCGAGTCTGATGCACCTTCTCCATTCAGCATGTCTCCGAGGTAGCAAAATGTTTTCACACCTTCCAGATTCACGCCGTCTCCAAGATCCAACTCAACATTTCCTCCATCTGCAGCTCCCTCTGTGCACACCTTACATTTGAATGTAGCTGCCACACTGGTAAATGACCCTCTCAGACCACTACATTTTTGATGAACCCACTCAGCGCACATTGTACATTGAATGGAGTTCACTCCGACACCCTTCCTGCACACAGCACACGGCCACTTCCCAGTTCTTTCCACCTCACCACATGCTTTACCACTTGCCATCACCTTCGTCTTTCCGATATTCACCTTCAGACCTTTTGTCTCCATACATTCCTTCCACTTGTTCATCTTTTCCTTCAGTCCATCCATACTTTCCGCAATCAACACCAGATCATCTGCATACAACTCCCACGGTAAACCCTCCTTTACGTTCTGAGCCAGCACCTCCATCACAGCTACAAATAGTAGTGGACTTAGTACCGACCCCTGATGCACTCCCACCTTCACCTCAAACTCACCACTGTTCCCGTCCTTCGTCCTTACAGCTGTACGCGCTCTTTTGTACATTGCCATCACTACTCTGATCAACCATTCCTCCACTCCTAACTTCCTCAATGCCCATGTCAATACTTTGCGTGGAACCCTATCGAATGCTTTCTCCAGATCAACAAACCCAAGAAACAACTTCTTTTTCTTCTCCATGTACTTTTCCTGCAACTGCCTCAATAAAGAGCGTGTCTGTCCTTCCTCTTCCTGGCATAAATCCAAACTGCATTTCGTCGATCTTCACTTTCTTCCTTATCCTCCTCTCCAACACCCTTTGCAATACCTTCATTCCATGCTCCAATAACTTTATCGCTCGGTACGAGCCACACTCCAGAGGGTCACCTTTCCCCTTGTATAGAGGGACGAGGGTACTCAGTTCCCAATCCACTGGAATGCGGCCTTCTTTCACTACCAGATTACAGATCTCTCATTCTCTTCACACCCCAACTTCCTGCTGCCTTCAACATATCTCCCACAACTCCCGTCGGCCCTCCCGCTTTTCTACTCTTCATTGCTTTTATCGCTTTATCAACTTCCTTCTCGGTTATCCTCTCTGCCGGTCCTAAAACTGGGTTACTCTCGATGTTGCCATCCCATTCATTCTCTGCATTCAACAGTATTTCCCTATATCTCTTCCATCTTCCTTTAATTCCATCTGGGTCCACAACGATTTGTCCCACTTCATGCTTCAAGCAACTCACCCCCATCACATCACACCTCTCTTTCGCTATCTGCTTTGCAATCCTGAATACTGCTCTCTGACCCTCTTCCGAATCCAAGCATTCTCCGAACATTTTCCTACATGCCTCCTGTGCCTTTGCCACCCCTTTCTTTGCAGCCTTCTTGGCTGCCTTATAACTTTCATGCTCTGCCTTTTCTGCCCCCATACCCTTCGCCTTCTGCCACTCCTTGAACTTCTTCCTCTTCTTGTCAATCTTCTTTCCAACTTCATCATCCCACCACCATGTTTCCGAGTGCCTCGGTGGTCCTTTTGTCCATCCACATACCTCACCAACAGCTCCCAACAGACTATCTTTCATTGACATCCAACCACTTTCAAGCTCAACCACATCATCCTCCACCATACTCAGCCTCTCTTTTAATGCCTCCCTCACTGTCACCTCTTTCAACCTCCACACCTTAATTCTCGGTTGATACTTCACCCGCCGAGCTCTCCTCGCATCTTTCACCCTTATGTCGCAGACAAACAAGTGGTGCTGTGAAACAGCCTCCTCCCCCGGGATCATCTTTGTGTCCCGGAGGTGCCCCCTATCTCGCCGACGCACCAGCAGGTAGTCGACGGTTGTCGTCGACCCACCTGACGTGTATGTAACAAGCTTATTATCCTCTTTCTGGAACTGAGTATTACAAATCAACAAATCAGCTCCGTCAGCAAACTCCAAAATCCTTTCACCTTCTCTATTTCTCACACCATATCCGTAACCCCCATGAACTCCCTCAAAACCGTCCATACTCCTTCCCACATGTCCATTTAGGTCCCCTCCTACCACAACAACTTCCTCATCTTTCACGTTTTCCATCAGCTTCTCTATAGCACACCAGAACTTGTCCTTCTCTTCATCGCTCCGACCAACCTGCGGAGCATATCCCGAGATGACGTTCACCAAGAGCTTTCCAATCATCATTTTCACCATCATCAACCTATCACTCACTCGTCACACTCACCACACTGTCTACAAACTCCTCAGAAAATAGGACACCAACACCATTCACGCCCTCCCAACACCCTTGCCACACAAACTTGTATTTCTGTCCCTGCCTACCCTTCACCATTCTCACACCACTTCCCTTCCATCTCGTCTCGTCTCCTGCACACAACATATGTCCATTGTCCACTCTTCTTCTGACCAATACTTCCATCACTTCTCCTGATCTCCCTGTCATTGTCCCTACATTCCACGTCCCAAATCGCAGAAACCGATCTCCACGTCGGGCATCAGACGTTTCGTCGTCATAAATGGAATGATTTCCACCCTTGCTTCGATCGGGTTCCCCACCTTGAGTTTTGACAAGAGGGAGTGGGGTCCCCCACGGGGTACTTTGGGCTGTACCCTGCCCAGATGTAGTCGTAATTGTCATGGTTCTCTTTTTGAGGCAATGTTTTTATGGCCGGATGCCCTTCCTGACGCCAACCCTTTTAGTCGCCTCTTACGACACGCAGGGATACGGTGTACCTATTCTAAACCGGGGTACACACCGGTATATACACACACATATATATATATATATATATATATATATATATATATATATATATATATATATATATATATATATATATATATATATATATATATATATATATATATATATTATATTTATATTTATTATATATATTATAATATATATATATATATATATATATATATATATATATACACACATATATATATATACACACATATATATATATATATATATATAAACATATATATATATATGTATATTACATATGTATATACATATATATATATATATATATATATATACACACATATATATATATATATATATATATATATATAAAAACATATATATATGCATATATATATATATATATATAGCACACCAGAGCTTGTCCTTCTCTTCATCGCTCCGACCAACCTGCGGAGCATATCCCGAGATGATGTTCACCAAGAGCTTTCCAATCATCATTTTCACCATCATCAACCTTTCATTCACTCTAGTCACACTCACCACACTGTCTACAAACTCCTCAGAAAACGGGACACCAACACCATTCACGCCCTCCCGACACCCTTGCCACACAAACTTGTATTTCTGTCCCTGCCTACCCTTCACCATTCTCACACCACTTCCCTTCCATCTCGTCTCCTGCACACAACATATGTCCTCTCTTCAACACAACATATGTCCACAAACTGTTCAACACTGCTTTCAACATTTAACCCACAGCATTTAACTCCTGACTATCTCCTCTCCTTCTCCTTCCTTTGATTATTTACCTATTGATTTTTGTCTTTTTGCACTTGTTTTTTGTACTCTGTCAAAGTGCCTTTGGGCTTCTTGAAAAGCGCTATATAAAATAAATGTATTTATATATATATATATATATATATATATATATATATATATATATATATATATATATATATATATATATATAAACACATCCATACATACACATACACATGTAAACAAATGCACATGAACAAACACACATACAGTATTATGTACATGTAAGTACTTGTATTATGTACATGTAAGTATAAAATATATTTTATTTGAAATTATAACGTTAACTTCTATGAAATTGACTGATTTTCCAACTGCCAGGATCATCAGCTCGGCACCGATTTTCATCGAGGTTTTGATCCTTTCAGCCCAGAACCTCTCCAAATGATAGATGCATAACCCTGGCCGCAGGTCCACATCAGCAGATTACTCAACATCAATGGACCCACACCCTCAAAGTTGTGCCCAAACAGTCAATCAACACAGCAATGCAAAATCCTTTTTAAATCTTATATAATTATTACTTTCATTTAAAGTATTACCACATACAAATAACTTAAATCATACATCACTTTATATGACAATATATTGAGCGACAAACACTTTACCTGATCGACATGTCCATTACACAGCACCTCCATCAAGCCATTGGAGGTGGCGACACTGAATTGCCAGGGCAATGCTATGGCAGCCGGATTTTTCAGGCAAGTCTTTGTTGAGGAAAGTATACATTGTGGAAAGCTTCCACCTTGCCCATATCTGACTTAATTACCCACCAGCACTCAGAGCTATACAGAAGAACAGACTTGGCATTGTTGTTATAAAGTCTTATCTTCGTCTTCAGGTTGTGCTGCTCCGACTTCCAGATATAACGGAGTTGACGGAATGCATTACAAGCTTTGCGGAGTCTTGCCCTGACGTCTTTCTGGGCTCCATTGTCTTTGCTGATTAGACTGCCGAAGTGTGTTAACTCATCTGCAGTCTCTAGGGCTTCTCGATTTACAGTAATTGATGCAGTAGGTATGGTGTTGATGTTCATCACCTTGGTCTTGGTGGTATTTATATTACTAGGGCATGCCCGTACTATATATATATCTAAAATTATATCCCCCCCCTCTATTTACATGAAATGGTTTGGTCCAAAGCGAACGGCTTGCGAGTACGGTGACAATCCCCCCCCCCCCCCCTCTATTTACATGAAATGGTTTGGTCCAAAGCGAACGGCTTGCGAGTACGGTGACAATCCCCCCCCCCCCCTCTATTTACATGAAATGGTTTGGTCCAAAGCGAACGGCTTGCGAGTACGGTGACAATCCCCCCCCTCTATTTACATGAAATGGTTTGGTCCAAAGCGAACGGCTTGCGGAGTTTGGTAAAGAAATCGCCATAGCTCGGTAACTACTTGTCCGATTAATATGAAACCTTGAAAAGGCACATCCTTAGGTCCCCAGCAATATACCTGGCAAGTTTCAAGTATATCGGACCCGTGGTTGTCGAGAAACAGCGGTCACAGACAAACATACAAACATACAAACATACAAACATACAAACATACAAACATACAAACATACACACAGAGATTACTGGAATTATAGATAGATGACCTGTCCTTCTGGCAAAGCTTGCTAGCCTGTCAGTTTTTTCTTGCAAATGCATGTTCTTTGATGACAAAACAGCTAAATCGTCAGCAAAGTCCAGATCTTCAAGTTGGGTGGAAAGGGTTCAATGGATGCCTCCAGGTCTATCTAATATGGTGTTCCTCATGACCCAGTCGAAAGTAATCAGAAAGAGGATAGGTGATGTAATACAACCTTGGCGAAGTCCAGATTCTACCGGGAACCACTCTCATGAGGAGTTGTTCATGATGAAACTACACTACCAGTCAAAAGTTTGAGAACTCCCAATTTTTGCAGTTTTTATTGAAATTTACGCAGTTTAATGTCTCAATGTACTCTGAAATTAAGCATAGAACAAATAAACAATTGGAGATACAAAAGAAATCATAGAATCATTTTGTTTAACAAAATTTTATTTAAATTTTTGACTCGGCAAAGTAGCCACCTTTTGCAGATATAACCGCCGAACACACTCGTG
Source organism: Myxine glutinosa (assembly GCF_964187855.1). Taxonomy (NCBI): domain Eukaryota; kingdom Metazoa; phylum Chordata; class Myxini; order Myxiniformes; family Myxinidae; genus Myxine; species Myxine glutinosa. The sequence goes on along the minus strand of NC_136261.1, from coordinate 207,564,906 downwards.
GCATTCTTTCTACAATGGAAATCAAACATTGTTCGGGAAGTTCTTCCCAACACTGTTGCAGAAGTTCCCACAAATGTGTTGCACTTGTAGGTTGCTTTGCTTTCACCCTTCTGTCCAATTCATCCTAAACCAGCTCGATGGGGTTTAAGTCTGGAGACTGTGCTGGCCATTCCATGATTTGAAGCCGACTGTCTTGTTCTTTTCCTCAAAAGTAGTTTTGACAAAGCCCGGAGGTGTGTTTAGGGTCATTATCTTGCTGCAGAATGAGCCCCTGACCAACGAGGCGTATAACAGAGGGTATCGCATGGTGCAGCAAAATGCTGTGGTAGCCGTTTAGGTTCAGGGTACCAGTCACTATGTGCAAGTCGCCGACTCTGGATCCAGCAAAAGAGCCCCAGACCATCACGCTTCCTTCTCCATGTTTGACAGTTGGTGTCACACACTGAGGAACCATCCTTTCTCCTACTCGACGGCGTACAAAAACCCTGCATGATGAACCAAAGATATCAAATTTTGATTCATCGGTCCATAAGACATTCCTCCAGTCTTCAGTAGTCCACTGGTGGTGCTTCATGGCTCAGGCAAGTCTCTTTTTCTTATTTTGCCATCTTTGCAATGGCTTTCTTACTGCCACTCGACCTGTCAAACCTGCAGCTCGAAGTCCTCTCATCACAGTTGAAACTGAGACTTGCTTACTTCGACCAGTGTGAAGCTGTGCTTAAAGCTGTTGTCCTGTGAGCCGCCTATCACGCAAGCTGTTGACTCTCATTAACTTGTCTTCTGATTCTGTTGTGGCTTTGGGTCTGCCAGACCTCTTCCTGTCAGAGTTTCCTCCAGTTTCCAATATACTACTTCCTGCAGTGCAATATTGTCCAAATAATACTTCAGAGGGTGTAATAACAGTCTGTTCCAATACTGCTTTTATACAGACAGGGGGTTTGTAATCAAGTAATCATCAGAGGTCGGGACACCTGTAGGAATTGTTTGCATCAACTTTCAAGGCTTAATTGACTTACATTGCTGCAGAACATCTGTAAGTTGTTAACCCAGTACTTGTTCCATGAAGACCTTTTTTTTTTTACAATATAACTGTGTAATTTACATTATTTTCCAGTTTTTGCGAACCTAAACTTTTTTTTAAAACCTCGAGCAGTTTACTGCTTACCTTTGTACCATTTCAGGTTATTCACTGGACTTGAATTGCTCAAATTTCAATAAAAACTGGAAAAATTGAGGTGTTCTAAAACTTTTCACCGGTAGTGTACATTCAAAGTGTTAATAGAATTTGCTTATCAGAGTCATCATCTTCTGTGCAATTGCATAAGATCTCAGCATCTTCCACAGGCTTGCTCTATAAACATGATCAAATTCCTTCTTGAAATCATGAAGTTGATATAAAGAGGTGTATTTCATTCAAAGCATTCATATTATTTTTCTGTTATTGTATTATATTACACTCAAACATCATTAAGTTTCAATGATATCCATACTTACTAATGTTTGGGTGATTTAGCGCCTTCATTATCGAAGCTTCCTGCCAGAGCTGCAAAAAAAAAAAACAAAAAAAAAAACGAAAGAAGGAGAGAAGTGAAGGAGAAAATTATACAAATTCCTTCAATAAGGTGGATTAAGGTTGTCACACCATCACAATAACCACAAGATTGTAACTCAAACACAGAGTCGCACAGCCTTAGGGGGCAAGAGACGAAGATGTTTCACAGACAAAGGTTCTACCAGGACAGTTCAGGGGTAAGATAAACTGTGTTGTTAGTTTAACAGTTAAAAACACCACGATATCCATGTGAACACAAACTTACTCCGAATGAATCGTGCAAAGATTTTGCCTTCTTCAAAGCAACCTGAAAGAGGCGACAAGAGATCGTATTTAAACATCTCAGTTGCAATGTGGGAAAATGAGTAAAACATATGATATTGTTGTGTCGTGATAAACAATTATTACATCTGTTTATACTGAAGTCAACGTCGGAGATAAATGACAGAAAGGAACAACTTCACAAAGACGGGGGATGCAAAGGGGAATCGGTAAACAATTACATCAACACACCACAAGTGAATCTAGTCATGTGGTCGGAATTGGTAGAAGGACAAAACATTGAGGTACAAGGAATGAGGGAGCAGAAGAAAGTTTGGGGGAAGTGAGGGGCATCAAAGTGTTAATTGGGGGAAGAAAGAAAAGAAAAAGTAATGGTCGGAATGAAGAAGCCCCCTCGACTTTGTATCAAGTGGTTTTCCCCATTATTTTGGTGAGATTTCTGTCACAGATTACACATAATTTGTACAGTGTAATCATATCTATGATGTAATCTTCTACTGGGGATGTGGAGCCTGCAAGTCAAAACAAAAAGCTTCGTTCATCTCATCAGAAATAGAGAAGATGCATTCAGATGCAGGAGAATTTCCCGATCCCTTTGCTCTCATCCTTCTTCCATGTTTCTCTCTGCCGTGTCCCTCTACGCTGCTATCTGTATTTCCCACCGTGTTCTGTTCTGTGTTCTATCACACTCTACCACGAGCTGTTACATCTCCCAGGAAGTGAAATGAAGACACAGGAAGCATATCACAAGCTTGTACCTCTTCTGAAGAGTTGACATTCTTTACTTTGTAAACGAATCCAGCACTTCCTTGTCCAATTTTCGAGATAACCTCCCACTTCCCGAACTGAAAACAAAGGCAAAAATGGAGCATCACAACAGTGCTTCTGAAATAAAATAGAAAATAAAATCATACAACCGGAATGAGGCACCCATGACATCATCATTACCCTGCGCTCACAAAGCCAAAATCGTGGTTAAGCATTCATTTACGTACGTACGTGTGTGTGTGCCGTGTCTACATTTTAAAAATTCATTTTCTCGGCAACCGTTGGTCCGATTGACATGAAATTTTCACCTTAGGAGGGCCTCCCCCTTTAGAATATTTTAATGATTATTATGACGCCATAGGTCACGTGCTACAGGCGCCATCTTGGAAAAACTTTGCACCTCCATATCTTTGAAACTACTCCATGGAAAAATCGAGACCCGGCTCATTGTCAACTACTCCCCATGGAGAATAAGATATGTTAATGATGATGTCTTCGGTGCCTTCATTATGACGTCATGCTTTGACAAATACAACACTTATCCTTCCGATCATTGTCAGCAACGTTATAATTTTTCTGCACCTCTATATCTCCAAAACCGCTGCATGGAAAAACTTGAAACATGGCTCATTGTAAAGAACTCCATATGGGGAATCGGTGTTGTTAACGATGACGTCATTGGTGCCATAATTATGACGTCATAACTCGACAGGGACAACGCTTAGTCTGATCAGTTTGATATGCATTGAGTGTGATTTATGCAACAATTATATTAGAGATATATAAATGTATGTCATCGCTGACATGGTCTGGCAGCCATATTGTATCAAAGAAAAAAAAAGTTCAAAAACAGAAGATGGCTCGCACCAAGTTGACTGCGCAGGGTAAGTATTATTTGAATACCATCAAGTTAACATACGTTATTACCCATGGAGAGTTCTTTGCAATGAGCCATGTCTCAATCTTTTCTATGCAGTGCTTTTTGGAGATATAGAGGTGCAAAGGTTTTTCGGTTTTTCCAAGATGGCGCCCATACCAAGTGACATATGACGTCATCATTCTCATTACAAAATCTACAGGAGGAGGAGCACCTATGGTGAAAATTTCCTGTCAATCGGACCAACGGATGCAGAAAGCCTGGTGTTAGCTTAGCAGTTAGGGTACCTGCTTAGGATCCTGTGTTCTAATCCCAGTCGATCGCTGAATTAATGCCAGGGGGGTTGACTCAGCCTGTCATTCTTCCGAGGTCGGCAAATTGAGTACCAGTTTAGTGGTAATTCCCTGTGTGTCGCAAGAGGCGACTAACAGGGTTGGCGGCAGGAAGGGCATCCGGCTGTAAAACATTGCTTCAAAAAGCAGACCACGGTCCCCAAAAAAGGCCAATCCCTGCTCTGCGGGGGAAAAATGGCCTTGAAAGGTGGTTTCGGGGGGTGAATGCAAGAGTTGATTTGATTGCGGGTTTTGATTCGAATCCATTTTATTTTATTTCGATTTCGTGGGGATTCCAAAATTTGCTCCAAAATTTGGGATTCGAACCGCAATCGGAGCGGCATGTGATCATGTTAAACACCGAGTTTACCGTAAGGCCGTCACATTTACGATTTCTCTGCAACGGATGCAGAGAAAAATCATATTTATTCTGTGCAGACAAACAGACAGAAAACAGACCAGACAGTCAAACAAACAAACGGACTCAAATGCAATACCCTCTCCTCTGGCGAGGGTCATAATAAAGCCATGTTTAAATGATTATTTCACATCAACTCGATTAATCATTATCATCATATCATATTCACCCCCCTAAATCATATTCACATTCATGTACCATACTCTAGGCAGAGCAGATACTTGGCCACAATGCTGGTCAGGTCACCACTCCAGCTCAGTGTACGGAAGTTGGGGCAGGAATTTGAAATGTGTTCAGGTTGCCAGCGATAGTTTGTCTCCTCTTTGTGAAGGACACCGTGGGATCTTTAATGTCCACCAACTAATTCCGGCAGACGGATGACCAGTTTAACGTCCATCCGAGGGACGGCACACACATTGATGAATCACCCTGCCTATGAAACACCGGAATGACAGTTTATAGCTGGGTTGGGATTCAAACCCAGGCTAGAAAGCTCATATCAATGACTAAGATATCTCATGGGAACTAAAAAGGAGGAAATAATTGGTTTTAATAAATAAATATAGCAATAACATCCATTATGTCATCACGTAATTATACCACTACCCGAATTGCGCTGCCTGAACTCACACGTACACCACTTTATAAGACATAACTTTTATTCTCGAACGTTTTCAGAACTTACAAGACTGACAAAAACACCACAATACATCGCAAAGTACAAAATTGGGAAATCACAAAATCGTCGAAAGAACGACTGCACGTTTGTGTGGTTGAATATAAATAACTGCCATGAATCAAAAAGAGAGGAATATCACCGGTAAGAGGTGAAATACGATACGTGAAGTTGCGACGTTGGGAACATCCCACGCTTATCCTATTAATGGTAATGAGAACAAGAACGACATTCTTCGACGTCATGACATCGACTGATATGCCTCCGCCCACCTTATTACATCATTATACATACTTGTAACAAGTTTGATTTAAATCCATTCAGATGATCTCAAGAATCACATTTTACCTGACATGACCTCTGACCTCACCAAAATCACAAAATCACCTCAATTCTCACATTTGATGCCAAAATAAAAGAAGTTCATCTTTGCATCATAATATATACTGATACCAAGTTGGGCAAAATCCCATTGCCAGTTCACAAGTTAAAAGAGCAACAGATTTTTTCCTCAACAGGACCTCTGACCTCTTCACCCCAAAATGTAATCAGTTCATGCTTACATCATTATAATACCTGTACCAAGTTGGATTTAAATCCCATCAGCTATTATTAAGTTATCACATTTTTACCTGACATGACCTCTGAACTTTGATCTGTTGATGCCACAATCCAATCAGTTCATGTTTGTATCATAAACACGAACACCAAGTTTGTTCAAAATCCCATTACTGGTTTATGAGTTGGTGCAGCAACATAATTTTTACATAACATGACCTGTGACCTTTGAACTCTTGACCCGAAAATCTAATCGGTTAATCTTTGCATCATTATACGTACCTGTGCCAAGTTTGAATTAGATAGCTTCAGTCATTCTTAAGTTATAGACCTATCACAGACTTTGACCTTTGACCTCTTGACGCCAAAATCAAATAATTTCATCTTCGCATCATAATACATCCTTGTATCAACTTTGGGCAGAATCACATCACTGGTTCACAAGTTATTGCGACAACAGGATTTTTACCAAACATGACCTCTAACCTTTCACCTCATGACCCCAAAATCTAATCAGTTAATCTTTACCTCATCATACATACCTGCACCAAGTTTGACTAAGATCCCTTCAGCAGTTCTCAAGTTAGCGCGGGAATGAAAACCTATCAGACGGACAGAGGGACAACCTGAAAACATAATGCCTCCGGCGACTTTGATAACGAAGGCACAAAAAGTAAATTGAATGTCTTGCTTACCACCACCTGCTGCACCTCGTACTCTCCAAGATCAGCTCTGCAATAACTGCCATCACTGGAAGTAGTCTCATCAATGGAAGTAGTCTCATCACTGGAAGTACTCTCATCATGTTCACCATGAGGGAGAGAAGATCCCTGAAAGTTGGGGCTGACAGCAACCTTATCATCTTCACCATGATGGAGAGAAGATCCTGGAAAGAAGAGGAAAAATGAACATAAAACAGATATTGTGACAGAAAAAGATCAATGAACAAAATGTCACTAAGTTCAGTTGTGTGTGCATTGAAGAAATGAGACATCAATCTCATCAATTCGTCTTCATCTTCATCTTCTTCTTCTTTGCCAGCCAGGTGTTCACATACCATATCTCCGAGTAAGAGATCAAGGGCTCAGGAATTGCAGAATTGGCCCAAGTCTTTCAGGAACTGGTTGGCTAGGCCTGACATGATTGTAGTGGATAAAGGCAGGAATTCGTAATTTGCTCAAGGTGCTGGCATTGACTTGCCAACTCTTCATGAAAGACACTGAGAGATGTTTAATGTCTCCAAACAAATGCGACCAGACAGAATACCCACACAAGGTCCACCTGAGGGACCACACATTTGTGACCAAACACACCACCTGTGAAGCACCATTTGATTTTATGAAACGGATGGAATCACCAGGAAAGACATTGATCAGGCAAAGCTTTCCACAGTTGGAAGTGAGGGGAAGCTGACATTCCTGGCATCAACCCTTCGTCGGACCAAAAAAGCCAAAACAGTCCAACACAGGGCCTCACAAGCAAGACTAGCTCTTGATTCGACAGGGCATGGTCAGGAAGAGAAGCAAATCAGACTTCACAGTTCAGAGGTAAATTCGCTTTGTCTGTCCAGCCCTGTTGGACACAGTACAATTTATAAATGGGGAATTCCATTCAAGAAAAGGATAAAGGAATAATGGTGGAAAAAACACACAAAAATGCATCTGAAACGGTCTTGGACAATAATAATGAAGGCAAATTTACGTTTATCAATGGATATAAAAGGGATTTATATTTTAAAATCAAACAAAGCAGTCGTCTGCCATGTTCATACTTAGCACAAGACTGTGGAGCAGCAGGCACCATTGGCTGAGAAGGCGGACGTACCGCTGATGCAATGCCCTCTCCCGGTTATGGCAGGAATTTGGAATTTGTCCAAGGTGCCAGTGATAGCTCCTCTAGAACTTGGCGAAGGTCACCATGTGATTTTTAATGCTCACCACCTCATGCCGGCACATGCGACACCCAGTTGAAGCATCATCTCACGGCATCCATCCTCATGACCATGATCTTCATGAACCGGATTAACCTTTCCCAACCCAAACCTATCACTTGCTTCCTTTCAACGTTTCCTCCACCTCAATGATCATGTCGTCTTACATTTTCATTGAAATGGATTTGCACTCTCACCATCATCTGGTACCGTCTCCAATCCAGAGGTTGCTACTGACGGAACGCCATTCAAATGTCGATCCAGCAGCTCGATCTTCAACTTCCTCATCTATTCCATCATCTTGTTCGCCCATTTTAATCCTTGCCTTCCTCCTCTTCCATCAATATTACCAATCAGTATTGTTTTGTATTGTTGAGGTGATGCTCAGCTTAGCCAAATATTACACATTGGGACCTGCACTATTACACAAATATTACTCTGCACTAAAGTTACACCAGTGACCAAGTGAAGCTGATAAAACACTGCCATAGCATGACTGGAGGATAAAAACAAAAGGTTTGGAGCATGCACGGGAAATATTACTGTGATGAGAAGAAGTTGTTTGTGACACTGTCATGCGGAACAAGCAGCCACCACCAGCAAATTCAAAAATAAAGAAACAACAACAAAACATTTTCAGGTCTCTTTTATTGGACTTGTAAATGAGTGTTTATTTTGTGAAAAGATTAATTCTCAAAACTCACCAGTTAGCAGCTCATCAACAGATCCATTTGAGACTTGAGGCTCAGCATTCCTGCAGAAAATAAAGATTTTGTAAAACTGTCACAAATGTCCCCCGGTGTGTACTTCGGTTTAGAATAGGTACACCGTATCCCTGCGTGTCGGAAGAGGCGACTAAAAGGGTTGGCGTCAGGAAGGGCATCCGGCCATAAAAACATTGCCTCAAAAAGACAACCATGACAATTACAACTACATATGGGCAGGATACAGCCCGAAGTACCCCGTGGGGGACCCCACTCCCTCTCGTCAAAACTAAAGGTGGGGAACACGATCGAAGCAAGGGTGGAAATCACTCCATTTATGATGACGAAACGTCTAATGCCCGACGTGGAGATCGGTTTCTGAGGTTTGGGACATGGAATGTAGGGACAATGACAGGGAGATCAGGAAAAGTGGTGGAAGTATTGGTCAGAAGAGTGGACAAATGATGTGTGCAGGAGACGAGATGGAAGGGAAGTGGTGTGAGAATGGTGAAGGGTAAGCAGGGACAGAAATCCAAGTTTGTGTGGCAAGGGTGCCCAGAAGGCGTGAATGGTGTTGGTGTCCTGTTTTCTGAGCAGTTTGTAGACAGTGTGGTGAGTGTGACAAGAGTGAATGAAAGGTTGATGATGGTGAAAATGATGATTGGAAAGCTCTTGGTGAACTTCATCTCGGGATATGCTCCGCAGGTTGGTCGGAGCGATGAAGAGAAGGACAAGTTCTGGTGTGCGATAGAGAAGCTGATGGAACACGTGAAAGATGAGGAAGTTGTTGTGTTAGGAGGAGACCTAAATGGACATGTGGGAAGGAGTATGGATGGTTTTGATGGAGTTCATGGGGGTTATGGATATGGTGTGAGAAATGGAGAAGGTGAAAGGATTTTGTAGTTTGCTGATGGAGCTGATTTGTTGATTTGCAATAATCAGTTCCAGAAAGAGGATAATAAGCTTGTTACATACATGTCAGGTGGGTCGACGACAACCGTTGGCTACCTGCTGGTGCATAGGCGAGATAGGGGGCACCTCCGGGACACAAAGGTGATCCCGAGAGAGGAGGGTGTTTCACAGCACCACTTGGTTGTCTGCGACATAAGGGTGAAAGGTGCGAGGAGAGCTCGGCGGGTGAAGTACCAACCGAGAATGAAGATGTGGAGGTTGAAAGAGGTGACAGTGAGGGAGGCATTAAAAGAGAGGCTGAGTATGGTAGAGGATGATGTGGTTGAGCTTGAAAGTGGTTGGATGTCAATGAAAGATAGTCTGTTGCGAGCCATTGGTGAGGTATGTGGATGGACAAAAGGACCACTGAGGCACTCGGAAACATGGTGGTGGGATGGTGAAGTTGGAAAGAATATTGACGAGAAGAGGAAGAAGTTCAAGGAGTGGCAGAAGGCAAATGGTATGGGGGCAGAAAAGGCAGAGCATGAAAGTTAAAAGGCAGCCAAGAAGGCTGCAAAGAAAGAGGTAGCAAAGGCGCAGGAGGCATGCAGGAAAATGTTCGGAGAACGCTTGGATTTGGAAGAGGGTCAGAGAGCGCTATTCAGGATTGCAAAGCAGATAGCGAAAGAGAGGTGTGATGTGATGGGGATGAGTTGCTTGAAGGATGAAGTGGGACAAATCGTTGTGGACCCAGATGGAATTAAAGGAAGATGGAAGAGATATATGGAAATGCTGTTGAATGCAGAGAATGAATGGGATGGCAACATTGAGAGTAACCCAGTTTTAGGACCGGCAGAGAAGATAACCGAGAAGGAAGTTGAGGAAGCGATAAAAGCAATGAAGAGTAGAAAAGCAGAAGGGCCAACGGGAGTTGTGGGAGATATGTTGAAGGCAGCGGGAAATTGGGGTGTGAAGAGAATGACAGAGATCTGTAATCTGGTGGTGAAAGAAGGCCGCATTCCAGTGGATTGGGAACTGAGTACCCTCGTCCCTCTATACAAGGGGAAAAGTGACCCTCGGGACTGTGGCTCGTATCGAGCGATAATGTTATTGGAGCATGGAATCAAGGTATTGGAAAGGGTGTTGGAGAGGAGGATAAGGAAGAAAGTGAAGATTGACGAAATGCAGTTTGGATTTATGCCAGGAGGAGGAATGACAGACGCGCTTTTTATTGTGAGGCAGTTGCAGGGCAAGTACATGGAGAAGAGGAAGAAGTTGTTTCTTGGGTTTGTAGATCTGGAGAAAGCATTCGATAGGGTTCCACATGAAGTAGTGACATGGGCATTGAGGAAGTTAGGAGTGGAAGAATGTTTGAACAGATTAGTGATGGCAATGTACAAAAGAGCGCACACAGCTCCAAGGACGAAGGATGGGAACAGGGTGAGTTTGAGGTGAAGGTGGGAGTGCCTCATGGGTCGGTACTAAGTCCACTACTATTTGTAGCTGTGATGGAGGTGCTGGCTCGGAACGTAAAGAAGGGTTTACCGTGGGAGTTGTTGTATTCAGATGATCTGGTGTTGATTGCAGAAAATATGGATGGACTGAAGGAGAAGATGAACAAGTGGAAGGAATGTATGGAGACAAAAGGTCTGAAGGTGAATATCGGAAAAACGAAGGTGATGGCAAGTGGTAAAGCATGTGGTGAGGTGGAAAGAACTGGGAAGTGGCCGTGTGCTGTGTGCAGGAAGGGTGTCGGAGTGAGCTCCATTCAATGTACAATGTGCGCTGAGTGGATTCATCAAAAATGTAGTGGTTTGAGAGGGTCATTAACCAGTGTGGCAGCTACATTCAAGTGTAAGGTGTGCACAGAGGGAGCTGCAGATGGAGGAAATGTTGAGTTGGATCTTGGAGACAGCAGAAAGCTGGAAGGTGTGAAAACATTTTGTTACCCAGGAGACATGCTGAATGGAGAAGGTGGATCAGACTTGGCAACGGTTGCTGAAGTGAGATGTGCATGGAAGAGGTTTCGGGTACTGAGTGGCGTTCTGACGAGGAGGGGAGTGTCGTTGAAGCTGAAGGGAAAGGTGTATGTTGCATGTGTGAGAAGTGTTATGATTTATGGGAGCGAGACATGGGTAATGAACGTAGAGCAGCAACGAAGGCTGGGAAGTGTGGGAATGCGAATGGTTCGGTGGATGTGTGGAGTATCGTTGGAGAGAGGAAGACAAATGATGAATTGCGAAAGATGATGGCAATAGAGCCCGTGATGGATGCTGTGAAGAGAAACAGTTTGACATGGTTTGTTCATGTGTTGAGGAAGGATGAAAGTGACTGGTTGAGAAGAGTGATGGAAATGAATGTCGAAGGAAGTCGAGGACGGGGAAGACCGAGAAAGACTTGGCTAAAGATGGTCGAAGAAGAAATGCGGGCAAGGGGGTTAACAAGGGGAGATGCAGAAAATAGGGCAAAATGGAGAAGATTGTCATGGGGACCGCAAGGCTAACCCCCACTCTTGCAGGGAAAATGGCCTTAAAATGCCTGTTGTTGTTGTTGTTGTCACAAATGAATGTCACAAATAAGAAACAATGTCAGAATAAAAATGCAGTCAGGCAGGTGAAAATCAGACTGCATCGGTTCTTTGTGTTTTCTACATTCAGACAGCAAACAACACCACTACACTGTTCTCAGGGTAAAGAAAGAAAGAGCACATAACTACCAAGTATCTTCATACACAGTTGACAATGAAGCCAAGAAATGTTACATGGTAAAGAGGGGGTGAAGATCACCAGAGTTTTTTTTTTTTTTAACCACACTTTTTTCTTTCCCCTTAGTGTCCCAAGCTCCTCCACTCACCTCTGAGCTGTCTAGCCTGTGTTTGAATCGTCAAGAGTTCCAAAGTTTGAAAGGGTCGTTATGGAGGCTTATAAAGGATAATTCCACAGGGTTCTTAAGGGTAATTCTTATGGGTTTTGTTTTTTCTCTCCGTGTTGGTTCTCAGTCCCCACACGTCTCTGGTGTACATGCACCACTGCAAGTTACCAGTGTCGGTGCTGTGGTTTCGTGAGTGGGTGCGAGTGTGGATATTTGGAGAGGTGAGTGTTTCCTGAGAAGAAGAAAACAAGACGGAAAGTCTGCCAGCGGTGTAGCCGTTGGAATCAAATATATGCTTGAGAAATCTTAAGAATTTACCTTTGGAATTACACTTTAGAAACCTATAGAATTACCGTTTAGAACCAATTAGAATTATCCTTTGGATACCTTCAGAATTACCCCTTAGAACCAATTGGAATTACCCTTTGGAACCCCTTAGAATTAAACACGGTAGGTTGGAGGTTCTTCTTCTTAATTTTTGATGGATGGACATAGTCAAATATTGAAGCGGCTTCACCGCTTAAAAACGGTGGTGACTTGATTGTGTGACTTCCTGAACGGACAGACAAACAGACTGGTGGAGAATAGAAAAATATACTAGAATGGGCATTCGGTAGAGCCAACATTTCTGAAAGGTTGAGCAGTTTATGTTTTGTATCCCACCAATAGGTCGGATCCGAAACCCGGTTGTGAACCAAAATCAAATTGGCTTGTTCTCGTCACCTATGCAAATCATGCACCAAGTTTTTATATAACTCGTCCACAATATCATGTGTATATACACAACCGGGAAGAAGTTTTGGAACACCTCAATTTTTCTAGTTTTTATTGAAATTTACGCAGTTCAATGTCTCAATGTACTCTGAAATTAAGCATAGAACAAATAAACAATTGGAGATAAATAAAAAATCATAGATTCATTTTGTTTAACAAAATTTAATTAGCATTTTTGACTCAGCAAAGCAGCCCCCTTTTGCAGATATAACCGCCGAACACACTCGTGGCATTCTATCTACAATGGAAATCAAATATTGTTTGGGAAGTTCTTCCCAACACTGTTGCAGAAGTTCCCTCAAATGTGTTGCATTTGTAGGTTGCTTTGCTTTCGCCCTTCTGTCCAGTTCATCCCAAACCAGCTCGGTGGGGTTTAAGTCTGGAGACTGTGCTGGCCATTCCATGATTTGAAGCCTACCGTCTTGTTCGTTTCCTCGAAGGTAGTTTTGACAAAGCCTGGAGGTGTGTTCAGGGTCATTATCTTGCTGTAGGATGAACCCCTGACCAACTTGGCGTATACCAGAAGGTATTGCATAGCGCTGCAAAATGCTGTGGTCGCCCTTTTGGTTCAGGGTGCCAGTCACTCTGTGCAAGTCGCCGACTCTGGATAAAACAAAAGAGCCCCAGACCATCACAATTCCTCCTCCATGTTTGACAGTTGGTGTCACATATTGAGGAGTGAGGAACCATCCTTTCGCCTACTCGACGGCATACAAAAACCCAGTGCGAAGAACCAAAGATTTCAAATTTTGATTCATCGGTCCACAAGACCTTCTTTCAGTCTTCAGTAATCCACTGGCAGTGCTTCATGGCCCAGGCGAGTCTCTTTTTCTTATTTTGCCATCTCAGCAATGGCTTTCTTACTGCCACTCAACCTGTCAAACCTGCAGCTCGAAGTCTTCTCTTCACAGTTGAAACTGAGACTCGCTGACTTCGACCAGTGTTAAGCTGTGCTTGAAGCTGTTGTTCTGTGAGCCGCCTATCACGCAAGCCATTGACCCTCAGAAACTTGTCTTCTGATTCTGTTGTGGCTTTGGGTCTGCCAGACCTCTTCCTGTCAGTTTCCAATGTACTACTTCCTGCAGTGCAATATTGTCCAAATAATGCTTCAGAGGGTGCAATAACAGTCTGTTCCAATCGTGCTTTTATACAGACAGGGGGTTTGTAATCACGTAATCAGCTGAGGTTGGGACACCTGCAGGAATTGTTTGCATCAAATTTCAAGGCTTAATTTACTTACATTGCTGCAGAACAGCTGTAAGTTGTTAACCCATTACTTGTTCCCTGAAGATGGCCTTTTTTTACAATATAACTGTGCAATTTACATTATTTTCCCGTTTTTGTTCACCGAAACTTTTCTTTTCAACCTCGAGCAGTTTACTGCTTACCTTTGTGCCATTTCAGGTTATTCCCTGGACTTTAATTGCATAAATTCCAATAAAAACTGGAAAAATTGAGGCGTTCTAAAACCTTTGACCAGTAGTGTATTGTTTTTGGCCCTTTCACTCAATGGTAAATAATCACTGAAACTTAAAAAAAAATTCTCGTATTGGGATTCAGATATTCATCAAATTTGAATCAATTCTGCTATATATCAGTTTTAGCCTGAGCTTATCACTCAATGGTGAGGAATCGCATTTTAAAATCTCAGATCCAAATCTTCACCAAAATTTCATCATTTCATCCTTGTCGCACACACAACCTCTCCATCAAATTTTTCCGAATCCATCCACAACTCTGAGATATCTTCTTCACAGACAAAGCAACAAATAGACAGACAGAGGTGAGAACAACATAACCTATGCCCCCTGATGTGGCAGAGCTACAAACATGGAGAGACAATGGATCTGGTCCGAACACTCAGCTTTGATAAACTGGAAAGACACATGGCACGATTCAAGTCAAACGCACTGGGACCTGGAACTGGAAGTTCATGTTCATTTTGTTAAAGGCTCGCCCTGGTGCCCTATTATAAGTTCACGAACTCCATCACCATGCTCTTCCAAGAGATTCCATTTTGCAAAGAAACAATAAGATTGGAAAATGTAAAAAGAGAACAAAAGGAGTGTCGGTTACCTTAAAAATTCCTCCGGGTGATTTTCCTTGAACCATGTGTGGTTTACAATCTCCTGCAAAACAATGGATGTGTTGGAATCAAATATAAATATGGTCAGGAAACACCTCCACTGATGAGCAATTGCATTTTAACCACAATAAGAAGAGGTCAGTAACCCAAGCATGTGAGAACATTCTTGTCCATGCAAATAAAACTGCAGTTGAAAACTGTATCAATCCCTCACCGTCATCGTGAACCTCTGCAATGGACGCTTCCGAAGCATCGCAGTCAGAAGGGAAACCAATGTTTCCCTTGCAATGGTTGGTGGACTGTTTCCCACATTGAAGTCAGTCTTGTCAGGTGGCATCTGCAAAGAAGCAAAACAAGTGTATTTGTGTCTGAATCCGAAACAATAGTCGTCATCGAATACTTACATTTGCATAATAAGCATATTCCCAACAAGCACTCACTGATGTAATGACCAAGGTTTGATTTAAAACTCATAAAATACATTTTCATTCATCAAATAAGTTATGGTGTACAACACAAAAGTTTTTTCTTCGCTGAAAAAGAAACCCTCTCCACTCAAAAATTGGATATCTGAACAACAACAACAGGCATGTTAAGGCCATTTTTCCTGCTGGAGCTGGGGTTAGCCTTGCGGGCCCCGTGACAATCTTCTCCATTTTGCCCTATTTTCTGCATCTCACCTTGTTAACCCCCTTGCCTGCATTTCTTCTTCCACCACCTTTAGCCAAGACTTTCTCGGTCTTCTCTGTCCTCCACTTCCTTCTACATTCATTTCCATCACTCTTCTCAACCAGTCACTATCATCCATCCTCAACACATGATGAAACCATCTCAACCTTTTTCTATTCACAGCATCCATTACAGGCTCTATTCCCATCATCTTTCGCAATTCATCATTTGTCTTCCTCTCTCTCAGCGACACTCCGCACATCTACCGAACCATTCGCATTTCCACCCTTTCCAGCCTTCGTTGCTGCTCTACGTTCATTACCCATGTCTCGCTCCCATAAATCATAACACTTCTCACACATGCAGCATACACCTTTCCATTCAGCTTCAACGACACTCCCCTCCTCATCAGCACGCCATTCAGTTCCCAAAACTTCTTCCATGCACATCTCACTCGAGCAACCGTTGCCGAGTCTGATCCACCTTCTCCAATCAGCATGTATCCGAGGTCGCAAAATGTTTTCACACGTTCCACGTTCACGCCGTCTCCAAAATCCAACTCAACATTTAATCCATCTGCATCTCCCTCTGTGCACACCTTACACTTGAATGTAGCTGCCACACTAGTTAATGTCCCTCACGGACCACTACATTTTTGATGAACCCACTCAGCGCACACTGTACATTGAATGGAGCTCACTCCGACCCCCTTCCTGCACACAGTACACGGCCACTTCCCAGTTCTTTCCACTTCACCACATGCTTTACCACTCACCATCACCTTCGTTTTTCCAATATTCACCTTCAGACCTTTTGTCTCCATACATTCCTTCCACTTGTTCATCTTCTCCTTCAGTCCATCCATACTTTCCGCAATCAACACCAGATTGTCTCCACACAACTCCCACGGTAAACCCTCCTTCACATTCCGAGCCAGCACCTCCATCACAGCTACAAATAGTAGTGGACTTCGTACTGACCCCTGATACACTCTTACCTTCACCTCAAACTCACCACTGTTCCCGTCCTTACAGCTGTGCATGCTCTTTCGTACATTGCCAACAATACTCTGATCAACCATTCCTGCACTCCTAACTTCCTCAATGGCCATGTCACCACTTCGCATGGAACCCTATCGAATGCTTTGTCCAGATCAACAAACCCAAGAAAAAACTTCTTCCTCTTCTCCATGTACTCCTCCTGCAACTGCCTTATAATAAAAAGCACGTCTGTCGTTCCTCTTCCTGGCATAAATCCAAACTGCATTTCGCCGATCTTCACTTTATCCTTAACCTCCACTCCAACACCCTTTCCAATACCTTCATTCCATGCTCCAATAACTTTATAGCTCGATACGAGCCACAGTCCAGAGGGTCACCTTTCCCTTTGTATAGAGGGACGAGGGTACTCGGTTCCCAATCCACTGGAATGCGGCCTTCTTTCACCACCAGATTACAGATCTCTGTCATTCTCTTCACACCGCAACTTCCCGCTGCCTTCAACATATCTCCCACAACTCCCGTCGGCCCTCCTGCTTTTCTACTCTTCATTGCTTTCATAGCTTTCTCAACTTCCTTCTCAGTTATCTTCGCTGCCGGTCCTAAAACTGCGTTACTCTCGATGTTGCTGTCCCATTCACTCTCTGCATTCAACAGCATTTCCATATATCTCTTCCATGTTCCTTTAATTCCATCTGGGTCCACAACGATTTGTCCCACTTCATCCTTCAAGCAACTCACCCCCATCACATCACACCTCTTTCACTATCTGCTTTGTAATCCTGAATACTGCTCTCTGACCCTCTTCCGAATCCAAGCGTTCTCCGAACATTTTCCTACATGCCTCCTGCGCCTTTGCTACCTCTTTCTTTGCAACCTTCTTGGCTGCCTTATAACTTTCATGTTCTGCCTTTTCTGCCCCCGTACCCTTCGCCTTCTGCCACTCCTTGAACTTCTTCCTCTTCTTATCAATCCTCTTTCCAACTTTGTCATCCCACCACCATGTTTCTGAGTGCCTCAGTGGTCCTTTAGTCCATCCACATACCTCACCAACGGCTCCCAACAGACTATCTTTCATTGACATCCAACCACTTTCAAACTCAACCACATCATCCTCTGCCATACTCAGCCTCTGTTTTAATGCCTCCTCACGGTCATCTCTTTCAACCTCCACACCTTCATTCTCGGTTGGTACTTCACCCGCCGAGCCCTCCATGCACCTTTCACCCTTATGTCGCAAACAACCAAGTGGTGCTGTGAAACAGCCTCCTCCCCCGGGATCACCTTTGTGTCCCGGAGGTGCCCCCTATGCAACATCAGGCAGTCAACGGTTGTCATCGTTCCACCTGACGTGTGTGTAACAAGCTTATTGGTTCATGAGTTATCAAACAGATTGACCACTATATTCGTCATGGGTGTGTGTCTGTGTGACTGTCTGTCCGCAGCATAACTACCCAATGATATCATCCGATCTTGATGAAACTTGGGTGGGAGGTTGATATCATGAAGAGGTTGTGTCCTGCCTCGAGTGGGCATAATGCGCCCATTGTGGGCGGAGCCACGCCCAAAAAAGATGTCTTTTTAGGGGGTAATCGAGTTCAAGCTCCATCTTCTCCGAGGAATCTGACAGGGGTTTCGATATTTGGTTAGGCCAATGTCATGTGTCTGGCCCCACGGAGCTCCATTTTTCATTTTAGCCCCAAAGTCAAGGTCACAAGGTCACGAAATTTAGAAAAGTCGATTTTTGATGGTTTTATTACATTGTTCGCTTCCTGGTAGGGTGAAATGTCGTACATGATCTTATATTTATCACATAAATCATGAAATACAAGTTTTCCAACAAATTTCAGAATCTTCGACCTTTGACCTTTGAAGGTCACAAAGGTCAAATTTTCAAAGTTGTTGGAATCGAACCGAATTTTCGGTATTGTGTAGCTAACTGACATCGTAACTGATTATACATTATTTTCTATCTCATTTCAAGGTCAGTAACCTTCGTTTTGACATTTCAAGGTCACAAAGGTCAAATTTTCAAAGTTGTCAGAATCGAACTGAATTTTCGGTATTGTGTCTTGAAGGCCTGTGCACGCAGCGCATTGGGGCCCTTTGTAAATAGGCATGTACACCGCATGTCGGGGGCCGACACCTGCCATGTGGGCCCCCGACCCCCCCCTCCCCCCCAGTCCTGTTTCGGTTATATTCCGTCCTTTGTCATGGAATACCGCTCGCTCATGAACCATCGTCGTCTCCTGACTTGTCAACATTTTCATTTCACCATCATCAACATTTCACTCACTCGAGTCACACTCACCACACTGTCTACAAACTCCTCAGAAAACAGGACACCAACACCATGCACACCTTCCGGGCACCCTTGCCAAACAAACTTGCATTCCTGTCCCTCCCTACCCTTCACCATTCTCACAACACTTCCCTTCCATCTCGTCTCCTGCACACAACATATGTCCACTCTTCTGACCAATACTTCCACCACTTCTCCCGATCTCCCTGTCATTGTCCCTACATTCCATGTCCCAAACCCCAAAAACCGATCTCCACGTGGGGCATCAGACATTTCGTCGTCATAAATGGAGTGATTTCCACCCTTCCTTCGATCGGGTTCCCCACCTTGAGTTTTGACGAGAGGGAGTGGGGTCCCCCACGGGGTACTTCGGGCTGTACTCTGCCCATATGTAATTGTAATTGTCATGGTTCCCTTTTTGAGGCAATATTTTGATGGCCGGATGCCCTTCCTGATGCCAACCCTTTTAGTCGCATCTTACGACATGCAGGGATACGGTGTACCTTTACTAAACCGGGGTACACACCGGGTCATAATTGGACATGTGAACTGTTAAAAAAAAGGGGGCGCTAATTTCATTCATACAGCTGCATGAAGAAGTAAATGCATTTTATTGCCAGATGTAGGGCGCCCATTAATATGAACTTTTCTAGAGCATTACTTGGTTTCTTGTCAGAACACAAGGGTAGTCCAGAATGCACACGGTTTCTTGAATGCCCCTTATTTTGTATTGTTTGGCATTTTCTCCAAGCTATGGAATGTCCCTTCTTTTCTATTCTTTGCCACCTGGCACATCCGCTTATAAAGGGGCTGTTTCTCGGCCCCTGGCAACTTATATAATATATAGATATAATAACATAAATATATATAATACAACAGGAGAAGCCGAGAAACGAATTTTCTGAACCCATGTTAAAGTTGTATACAGAGAAACCGTCCCCAAAAAAGGGAAGGGGTGCTTTGCGCCTCCCTCGATTTCCATACAATACACAATTTGAAATGGTACAATACTCATAATGACGCTGAAAATCATGTTTAAGAATAATTACATTTTAAATACGAACAAAAAGGAATTTGCTCATTGTACAAGATGTTCATTACTCAGGACGACATGAAAGACTTGGAAAAGTAAGGGGGAAAAAATATTCAACCCAGACAGGATTTGAACCCACAATCCACAGCCTGGGATTCTGATGCTTTCCCCATGAGGATTAAGCCATTGGGCCAGCATGTCAGATTTGTGTAATAATATTTTGAAGAATTATAAAGTGTGTTTCTATTTTATATTTATTTATGGGTATATTGTACACCACTCCATTCCTATGCCATCTCCAGGCGCTGAATAACGTCATTGTCGGGCACCGAAGGGGGCTCGGCAATGACGCACACTGAAAGGGAGTGCTCAGTTTTCACTCTGGTTGTTGTACACCGCTCCTTTCCTCTGCTATCTCCAGGCGCTGCATAACGTCATTGCCGGGCACCGAAATGTCCCACTTGAAATTTACTTCAGGTCCCTCCCATTTCTCTTGATCATCTTTGAGATGTTTCTACACCTTGATTTGAGTCCACCTGTGGTAAATTAAATTAATTGGACATGATATGGATAGGCACACACCTGTCTATATAAGGTCTCACATCTGACAATGCATATCAGAGCAAAAACCAAGCCATGAGGTCGAAGGAACTGCCTGCAGAGCTCAGAGATAGGATTGTGTGGAGGCACAGATCTGGGGAAGCCTACAAAAAAATCTCTGCTGCATTGAAGGTTCCCAAAGCACAGTGGCTTCCATAATTCTTAAATGGAAGAAGTTTGGAAAAACCAGGACTCTTCCTAGAGCTGGCCGCCCGGCCAAACTGAGC
Source organism: Myxine glutinosa (assembly GCF_964187855.1). NCBI lineage: Eukaryota > Metazoa > Chordata > Myxini > Myxiniformes > Myxinidae > Myxine > Myxine glutinosa. Next base: position 207,544,358 of record NC_136261.1, on the reverse strand, counting down.
AATCGAGGGAGAAGGGCCTTGGTCAGAGAGGTGACCAAGAACCCGATGGTCACTGGTTGAGCTCCAGAGATCCTGTGTGGAGGTGGGAGAAACAATCAGTTCAATCTTGGTTTCATCAGGCTACAGAATCTTGTTTCTCAGTCTGAGAGTCCTTTAGGTGCTTTTTTTGCAAACTCCAAGTGGGTTTTCATGTGTCTTTCACTGGGGAGAGGCTTCTGTCTGGCCACTCTGCCATAAAGCCCAGATCGGTGGAGTGTTGCAGTGACTATTGTCCAACCGGCAGGTTCTCCCTTCTCAGGCAAAGAACTCTGTAGTTCTGTCAGAATGGTCATTGGCTTCTTGCTCACCTCTCTGACAAAGGTCATTCCTGCTGGGTTGTTCAGTTTGGTCGGACAACAAGGGACTACCCCGGAAGAGTCTGGGTAGTTTCATATTCTTTCCATTTCCTCATGATGGAGCTCACTGTGCTCTTGGGAACTCTCAACACTCTTATATAGAAATAGTTTTATATCGTTCCCCAGATCTATGCCTCCTCAATAAATATATATCTGCATTCTACAGATAGTTCCTTGGACTTCATGGTCACGTTTCTGCTATGGCATGCACTTGTCAGCTGTGGGACCTTTTATAGAAAGGTGTGTTTCTTTTTAAATCATGTCCAATCAATTGAATTAGCCATGGGTGTACCACAATCAAGTTGTGGAGACATCTCAAGGACGATCAATGAAAATTGTATGCACATGTGCTCAATGTGGAGTGTCATAGCAAAGGGGTTGAATACTTATTACTTGCAAAATCGAAGATTTTTCAAATATATTGGTCGGTTGCATTTGTGATTCTGTCTGTCTGTTTGTTTGTTTGTCACCGGCCTACAGGTCACAATTCGAAACCGATCGTCACAAAACTTCACCAACTTGTATAAGTCCTCCCAATTGAGAAGCCTATTGTTTTTGGGGTCAAAAGGTCAACATAGGCCAAAAGGTCAACATAGGCCGAATTATGAAAATCACCAATTTGCATTTGATTGACTTGAAATTCTAAGAGGATTTACATATATGGTCACTGAATTCAACCACCAACTATTTTCGAGGTCAACATAGGCCAAAATGTCAACATAGGCCAAGTTTTTTTTTAAATCCTCATTTTTCATCCGATTGACTTGAAAATTGAACAGCATTTGCATATTGAGTCATTAAATAGGGAAACCAAATATTTGAGGTCGAAAGGTCAAAGGTCAACTCAAGGTCAACCTTGAGTGGCTCCTCAGCAAAGGACTTCTGCGACTCACTGGGACTGACACAATCTGTCAATTTCCCGACTCGGATCTCAGTCAACAGAGCATCTTCTCTTCTGGACTAGGTTATGACTAACTTCCCTGAAAATGTCTGCTGCTCTTCTTCTGCTCCAATCGGCTCATCTGATCATGTGCTTGTTAAAGTGGACATCTCTCTGACCATTCTCAGAGAGCCTCCTCAGCGTCGACGAGTCTGGCATTTCACTCGGGCCAACTGGCACAGTCTTCAAGCAGCCATCAATCATCTGGACTGGTCTCCCATCTCTACCGCCTCTGACATCAACTCATCCTGGGAATTCTTCCAAAGTAAATTGCTCTCTCTCATGCACAGATTTATCCCATCTCGTCTTCAGTTGTCATACCCTTCCTCCCATCCATGGTCCGTGGAATCTTGTGGTGAGGCTGTTGCCCAGAAACAACTTGCCTTCGTCTCCTGGAAAGCAAATCCAACGGAAGGAAATCTCATTTCCTTTCACAAAGCCCGAAACAAGTGTGTATCCACCCTCAGGAGAGCCAGGAAACAATATCTCTCCGTTCTCAAGACCGAACTCTCTTATCTGTCTCCCTCTTCCAAATCCTGGTGGCATCTGGTCAAATCTGTTTCTGGTGTTTCTTCCCCCTCCATCACCTCCCTCACCTCAAACGGCTACACAGCTGACTCCGCACGTGAAGAAGCTGAATGCCTCAACTCTGTGTTTGCCTCTAAATCTTGTGTCCCAAACCCATCCCTCTCTGTACCCACCGTACCCAGTCGTACCCAGCTGCTCCTGGACGCTGTGTCCTTTCCTCCTGACAAGGTGGAAAAGTTTCTGTCAACCCTCGACTCTGATTCTGCAACTGGACCTGACGGCAGCAGCCCACAGGACCGAAAATCCTGTTCTTCCACTCTCTCTCTCTGTTCTCTTCACCCTCTCTTTTGCTCAAGGTCATCTGCCATCTGCTTGGAAATCAGCCAACATCACCGCCTTGCACAAAAAATGTGCAAAAACAGATCCTAGCAACTACAGACCAATCAGCCTTCTCCCAATTATCAGCAAAGTCATGGAATCCATCATTGCTTCAGATATGAAATCTTTCCTCTTCTCCAATGGCTTGATCTCTGATCATCAATTTTGTTCCAGACCAGGTCACTCCACTCTGGACATGCTGCTTCTGCTTTCTCCACAATGGATGGAGGTCCTCAATGCCAAACAGGAAATTAGAGCTGTCTCCCTTGACATATCATGTGCCTTCGATACAGTCTGGCACCCCGCTCTGCTCACCAAAACTCTCCCCCTTTGGTATCCATGGAAATCTCCACGCATGGCTGGCGGACTTCCTCTCTAGTTGTAGGCAACGTGTGGCCCTGAATGGGTTTCTCTCATTTCTTCTTCCTGTTCAGGCTTGAGTTCCCCAAGGCAGTTTTCTGGGCCCTGTGCTTTTTCTGGTCTTCATCAATGATCTCTGACTCTCTTGAAAATCCTCTCTATCTCTTTGCTGATGACTTGACTCTCTGTCGCTCCATTCCTCATCCCTCAGATCGGCAGTCTGCAGCCTCCTCACTCTCTGCAGACCTGGACAAAATCAGACTGGGCAAACAAGTGGAACATGTCTTTCAATCCTGACATCTCACACTCTTACGATGTCTCTCCGAAAAGACCGACTGGACAACCCTCCCATCCACTTTCTGAATAATCCTCTCCAAGAAGTTCTGTCACTCAAGCTTTTGGGTCTCACTATCTGCCATGATCTTTCCTGGGAAAACCACATTTCAAATCTGGCCTCCAAAGCCAGTCGCCGACTGTGCATCCTCCATCGTGCGAAGTCCTTCCTTGGCACACCTGAGCTCCTCACCACATACAAGGCTTTCATCCGCAGCTCAATGGAATACTGCTCTCCCCTCTGGGCTGGTGGTCCTGCCTCACACCTAGCTCATCTTCACGCTGTTGAAACCAAAGCGTTCAGAATCATTGGAATCTCCCGCGATGAAGCTAACTCCGAGGGCCTTTCACTCACTCACCACAGGCAGGTTGGTAGCCTTTCCGTCTTCTACCGACTCCTCTCCAGCCTTGCCCCCCCCCCCCCCCCCAGCTCTCTCTGGGCTCTGTCCCCCAAATATTCCTACAGGTCGCACAAGATCTGCCTGCAACCCTCTTATGGTTAAACTGCCAAAATCAAGACTCTCTGCTCACCTTCACTCCTCTTTTCTCCCACCTCTGGAACAAACTCCCTCACTCTCTTCAATCCCACTCCTCCCTCCAGGTCTTTAAAACAGCTGTTCACCACCATCTCTTATCTTCCCCCATCCAAAACCTTGATCTTTTCTACCCCCGCTAATTTCACCCCAAATCCACTTTTTTGAAATACAACTTCTTTCCTGGAAGTCCTTGGTGTCCTTGTGTTTTATACTTCTCCCACCACCCCGCCCCTTCCCACGCCTCCTCCCCCCAAGCCCTCTTCCTCCCACACGTCTCCCGATGTCCCTGCTCTCAAATGTTGTGTTTGTGTGCTTCCCCTTCTCTCCCCATCTTGTGTACCGCTCCCTCTTTTTATATATTTTGTTTGTCTGTTTGATTTGTTTGTGTGATAAATGTTAGCTCTTTCACGAGCCTCGATTCTGCGTACCAAAAAAAAAAAAAAAAAAAAAAAACCTTACAAAATCATCATTTTTCACCTGAAAAATTGTCACTTTTCTTGCTGTTGACCCGAGCTTTGATCAAGATTGTCAATTTTAATCTTGCTGAAATGGACAATTTGCTGAATGAATGGAATTTTTTTCCTTGGGAGTGGGGGGGGGGGGCGGATTTTGCAAGTATCGTGCACCGCATGACGTCTTGTTGAAATTTCAGCTTTTCAATTTAAATTACTTTGTATATTTTTTTATTTTTTTTTAATCCACGTTGACATTATGGGGTATTATGTGTATATCAGTGACAAAACATGTGAATTTAATCCATTTTAAATTCAGGCTGCAACACACAAAAGTGTGAAAAAAGTCAAGTGGAATGAATATCTTCTCAAGGCACTGCATGTGAAATACTCAAGACTCCCTTCATGCAACACACCCTCAGCATCAGCATCGACTTCACACCATATTAATTATCATGACACCATTATAAACAATACTCACTTCAATAATATTACGTCCATCAAATTGAAGTCCAACAAATAATGTCGTGAAGAGGATGCCAAGTGCCCACACATCGACTGGGGGACCTTCGTAGCCATGCTTTGTGACCTCTGGTGCCATACAGCCAGGTGTGCCACAGACATCATACAATTTTTTACCATGTATGAAAGGTGTGGCAATGTTAAAGTTGATGACCTTCACAATCCCCGTATTGCTGTAAAGCACGTTTTCTGTCTGGAGAATAAACATAAATCAAAATGTTAAAAACCATAAAACCCTTGATGATAAATTATGTTGAGGGAAAGATGCAAATGAAAATGCGATGGGCCGGCAGGACAAAAAATTCGAGAAAGAGAAAACATTTTAAAAAACATCTGCTACCAATGTCCAGGAGTTCACATAATATGGAGGAAGTGGAAGCGAGAGTAGATAGCGAGTACAAACGAGAGAGTCGCAGGAAGTGAGACTTGGTTTAGCTAAATGACAGGAATTGAAGGACACAATATGTGCAGGTGTGAAAGGAAAGAGAAAATCTGAGGAAGTGTCGCAATCTTGGTAAAGGACAATATTATATCAAGAGAAAAGGGCGACCTGAAGCAGGGAGTTAATGAAGAGTGTTCTGTGTGGACAGAGATTCGGGATGGAAGAGTATATGGGCATAAATAATCAGGCTCTTGGTGTGATGGAAAGGTAAGATAAAAAGGGCAGAGGAGGAATTTCGTGATCTTGCCCAGGATTGCTTTTTAATGCAGTTTGTTGATAACCTCATGAGGAGTGGAGTGTTAGACCTCTTATGAGGTAATAATCTGAATATGGTGGAGAAGGTTGAGGAAGAACAGAATTTAAGGACAAGTCACCATAACAGTGTGTGTAAGTGGATTCTGGGAAGACAACATTGAGATTGTAGGATGAGGTTATCAGAAGTCAAGAAGGTAAATTTTGAGAGTATGAGGAGAGTTGCCTTAAATTGGGATAAATGGGCAACCTTCGAGGAGGAAATGTGAAACAACATCTTCACAATGTCGCCGTGAATAGAGATATCAAAATTGAACACAAATTCCAACAGCGGGGGGCTGTCTTTTTCAGACAACAACCGAGCTGGAATGGGTATTTAATTTTGATACCTCTCTTTCTATTTATATATTTCCAATTATATTTCAAGTTCAATTCATTATGTAATGAACACAAAAATGTCTATATGTGACAGATGCTCCATTGCTCCCCTCTTTCCCTCCATTGTAACTCATTCCCCAACAATATGAATTTTGTTCGTTCCTGCCCTCTCCATTTCCCACTCCCACTCCCATTCCCATTCCTATTCCTATTCCTTCCTTTGCTCCACCAAAACATGGTTTTCATTGCAGTATTACGCAGAACGTATCACGGCCTGCACTGGTGTAGTTAGTTACCTTTATATCCCTGTGCACAATGTTCCGGGAATGCAAGTACTCAAAAGCATCAGCCATCTGGGGGGAGGAGGAGATGAAATATTCAAACATGAAGACATATTGTGGTTGTTAAGATTTTATAATTTTGAATGCAATTCTTTCTGTTATATTTCAAACCACGTCATAAATATCACACCGGGGCTGAAACCAACTTCAGCTCACCTGCTTCATGGGAAACCACAACTCTCTATCTGGAAGACTCCTCAGAAAACGAATTTGGGAAGTGAGTGAACCTGCACACATCAGACAGAAACATACAAGAGCAAGGCAATGACATTTTTCATTTTGAGAAACGAGGAGAGGAAAAGTTGTTTTGTTTTTGAATGTTTCATCGTTAAAATAAACAGAAAATGATAAAGATAAAAATTTCCTTGCAAAATCAAAGGTCATGGAAGAGTAAGGTGATAGAGGGGCACAGTTGGACACAAGTAGGGGAAAGAATGAACAGGAGAGGGAGAGACAGAGAGACAGAGAGACAGCGAGACAGAGAGACAGAGAGACAGAGAGACAGAGAGAGAGAGAGAGACAGAAAGACAGAGAGAGAGACAGAAAGAGAGAGAGAGATAGAGAGAGATAGAGAGAGAAAACACAGGATACTGGAAGTGAAGTGTAGAATGAAAAGAGGGTTCATGGGTAAAAAAAAAATTGAGGAAAAAATGGAGGATGACATGAGATGGTGGTGCACCACCTGCATTCGAGGGGAGAATGTGATTGAATAATTTCTGGAGGACAGTTGCAGAAGTGTGAAAAAAGACGAACAAAAAAGTGGAGGTCTGTGGAAAGTGTGCGCTTTGAATTTAACCAGGAGGGGATTACTGGAGGAACTTGTGCAGTGAAGGAGCGGGAGACTTATCAGTCTCTTCCAAGACACTCTGGGTCTTTTGACAGGCCGCATAAATGATGAGCCGCCCCGTCTCCCATGTGTGGATCTGGCAATGTGTTTCAGCCTCATCACATGGCACGATTATAATTTTGAGAGTGTGGCGGACACGATGGCTCGCTGGCGCGATGACATCATTCCACGCACCAAGAGGGTGTCGGCCACGCCCGAGGGGTAGGCGTGGCCTCGGGATATACACGGGGCTCACAGCCCCGAGCACGGCAGTGCTATAGTTTGATCCTTCGAATAAAGACGCTTTTGGTTACGTACGTTGTTGCTTCCTTTATTGGCAAGACAAGTCGTGCGCATAGCACCACACTACATTGGTGACCTCCGAATAGTTCAGCTGACGCTGACCTACAGAACGCGCCATGACAAGCAGCAATGCGGTAGCGGTGAAACTCCCTGAGTTTTGGGAGGCTCAGGCTGAGATATGGTTCATGCAGGCCGAAGCCCAGTTCAGGCTTCGAGGCATAACGGCGGACGAGACGCGCTATTTCCACGTCATCGCCGCCCTCGGGCCCGGCACAGCCGCCCGAGTCGTGTCCGTCCTGCGGAACCCACCGGCCGACCACAGGTACGAGGCGCTCAAGCGTCGCCTCATCGCCACGTTTGGCCTCACAGAGGACGAACGGGCCGACCATCTCCTGGACCTTCCCGAACTCGGTGACATGCGACCATCGGTCCGAATGGACCACATGCTGTCGCTACTGGGGGACAAAGCACCGGATTTTTTATTCCGGGCGCTCTTTCTACGCCAGCTACCGGCCCAGGTACGCCTCGCGTTGGCCGGTTCCAACATAAAGGAACCCCGCGTGCTGGCCGTCGAGGCCGACAAGTTTTTCGCGGCTTGTGAGACGCGGGCGAGCTTCTGTGCGGCCGTCGCGGATCTCGAGGCTGATGCTGATGCACCACACCTCGTGGATCCCAAGGCTGATGCACACCTCGTGGCCGCCGCCACGCCCTGCCCACCACCACCGCGAAAGCCGCGGCCTCCGCCACACCCGCCGCAAGCCTGGTGCCATTTCCACGCCAGGTTCGGCCACAAGGCAAAGAAGTGTTGCCCGCCGTGCTCGTTCGGCAAGTCGGGAAACGCCCGGGCCGACGTTCGATAGCAGCTTTGAGCGTCGGCCTTTCCGGAAGCCTTCTTTTTATAACGGACACCTTGTCCGGGTGCCGCTTCCTATGCGACACAGGTGCACAGGTGAGCGTTATCCCTGCCTCTACGTCCGACAAGCGAACCGCGGGCCGGGGCCCCGCGTTGCTTGCAGCTAACAACGGAACACCCATACGCACGTTCGGGAAGTGCTGCCTCTCCCTGCGGTTCGGAGGGCAATGCTTCAAGTGGTCGTTCGTAACCGCCGGAGTGCCCAAGGCATTGCTCGGTGCGGACTTCCTCTGTGCAAACGGGTTGTTGGTAGACGTGAAGAACAGATGCCTCGTCCAGGCCAAAACGTTCAGCTCGCTTGCTTGCGCGCTGAGCAGCTCGCTGAGCGGCTCACCGAGTGGCTCGCCAAGCAGCTTGCTGAGCGGTCCGGTCCCGGCGAGATTGGGTTGTTTGCTTCCGGCAGCGGATGAGTTCACCCGCCTCCTCGCCAGTTTCCCGGCCCTCACGCGGCCCACCTTCTCGGCGGTGGCCGTGAAGCACGGTGTGGAACATCACATACCCACCGTCGGGCCACCGGTCTACGCCCAGGCCCGCCGCCTCGAACCGATGAAGCTCGCGGTGGCGAGAGCAGAGTTCGCTATGCTGGAGCGGCTGGGCATCGTGCGGCGCTCCAAGAGTGCTTGGGCGTCGCCGCTACACATCGTGCCGAAGCGTGGCGGGGGATGGTGGCCGTGCGGGGACTACCGCCGCCTCAACGATGCCACCACCCCCGACCATTACCCGGTCCCCCACATCCAAGACTTTTCCGCCTGGTTGGCGAAAACGTCCTGCTTCTCTAAGGTGGACCTCATACGCGGCTACCACAAGGTCCCCGTCAGGCCGGAGGACATCCCGAAGACGGCCGTCATTACGCCATTCGGCCTCTGAGTTCCTTCGGATGCCCTTCGGTTTGAAGAATGCGGCTCAGGCGTTCCAACGTCTGATGGACAGCGTCTTGCGCGACCTGGATTTCGTCTATGTCTACCTGGACGACATCCTCGTCGCAAGCGCGTCCCGTGAAGAGCACCTCAGCCATCTCCGCGCGCTCTTCGAACGCCTGGGCCAGCATGGCCTGATCGTGAACCCCGCCAAGTGCCGGTTCGGCGTCGCCGAGATCGACTTTTTGGGGCACCGCGTCACCAGGCACGGGGCCATCCCCTTACCAGCAAAGGCGGAGGCGGTCAAGGGGTTTCCGCGCCCCCGCACGATCAGGGGGCTCCAGGAGTTCCTGGGCATGGTGAACTTTTACCATCGGTTCCTGCCCCGCGTTGCCCAGCTCCTGCGCCCCCTGCACGAGGCCCTCCAGGGTAAGCCGGGCAAAGGTGACGTCGTTTGGACCGAGCAGATGGACGCGGTGTTCGCGGGCGCGAAGCTCGCCTTGGTTAACGCCACCATGCTCGCGCACCCGGCGCCCGATGCACCGATCGCCCTTACCACCGACGCGTCGGACTACGCGGGGGGCGCGGTGCACAAGCAATGGGTGCGTGGAGCTTGGCAACCGCTGGCGTTTTTCAGCCGGCAGCTTCGCCCGCATGAACGCCGGTACAGTACCTTGGACCGCGAGCTGCTCGGGCTTCACCTGGCGGTCAGGCACTTTCGCCATCTGCTCGAGGGCCGTTCGTTCACGGCCTTCGTCGACCACAAGCCCCTGGTCTTCGCGATGGCCAAGGTCGCCAAGCCGTGGTCGGCCCGGCAGCAGCGTCACCTCTCGGCCGTGTCCGAGTACACAACGGACATCCGGCACGGCGCGGGGAAGGACAACCCGGTGGCGGATTGCCTTTCCCGGTCCGTCGCCCACGCGGTCCACCTCAGCATCGACTATGCCCGGATGGCGGCGGACCAGACCACCGACCCCGACGTCCAGGCCTTGCGGACCGCCGTCACGGGCCTCCGCGTTACTGAGGTGCCGTTCGACGGCGCGGGCACAGCCCTCTTGTGCGACGTCTCCCTCGGGTGGCCTTGCCCCATCGTGCCCGCGGGCTGGCAGCGCCGGGTTTTTGACGCCATCCACGGCCTGTCCCACCCGGGCATGAAGGCCTCCCAGAGGCTGGTCGCCGACAAGTTCGTCTGGCATGGCCTCCGGAAGGTCGTCCGTGATTGGACCAGGACGTGCCTCACGTGCCAGCGCGCGAAGGTGCACCGCCACACCGAGGCCCCGTTGGCCCCGTTTACGGTGCCCGAACGTCGGTTCGACCATGTTCACGTGGACTTGGTGGGACCTCTGCCCCCCTCGCGGGGTTTCACCCACGTCCTCACCATGGTGGACCGCACCACCCGGTGGCCGGAGGCCGTGCCTTTGGCGGCGACGACGGCGGCGGACATCGCGCAGGCGTTCATCGCCACCTGGGTTGCCCGGTTCGGCGCCCCCTCGGACATCTCTTCCGACCACGGCCCCAAGTTCACCTCAGAGCTCTGGGGGGCGGTCGCGCGGGGGCTCGGTGTCCAGCTGCACCGTACCACGGCCTATCACCCCCAGGCCAACGGCCTGTGCCAGCGTTTCCACCGCTCCTTAAAGGCTGCGCTCCGGGCCACCCTCAGCGGCGGCGGCTGGGTCGACAGGCTCCCCTCGGTCCTGCTGAGCCTCCGGATGGCGCCCAAGGACGACATGCACGCATCCGCGGCGGAGTTGGTCTTCGGACAACCGCTGTGGGTGCCGGCGAATTCCCCCCCGACTCCACGGCACCATGGTCCGCGGCGCAGCAGCGCGGAGCGCTGCAGGAGACCGCCCAGAGGTTCGCCCCGGTGCCGACGGCGCACCACGGGCGCCCGCCAACGCAGGTCGCCCCGGAGCTTCGCACGGCGGAGTATGTGTTCGTCCGACACGACGCCCACCGGACACGGCTGCGGCCCCCGTACGACGGGCCCTTCCACGTGCTGGAGACCGGGGCGAAGCACTTCACCCTGGACATCGGCGGTACTCCTGACCGCGATTCCGTGGACCGCCTCAAACCGGCCCACCTCGACGTGGACCACCCCCCGCCAGTGGCTCAGCCCCCGCGTCGGGGCCGCCCCCCGGCGGGCAGACCCCCGGCACCGCCCAACCCCGCGGGCACGCCGCCCCCCGGCCCCGCACCCAACCCAGGGGCAGCCGTTGGCATCCGGCATCCCAGACGCCGCCAAAGGGCGGTTCGGCCGGGTCATCCGTTTGCCCCGCAAACTGACCCTTCAGGTGCGCGGGAATCCTGGGGGGGCGCGTGTGGCGGACACGATGGCTCGCTGGCGCGATGACATCATTCCACGCACCAAGAGGGTGTCGGCCACGCCCGAGGGGTAGGCGTGGCCTCGGGATATACACGGGGCTCACAGCCCCGAGCACGGCAGTGCTGTAGTTTGATCCTTCGAATAAAGACGCTTTTGGTTACGTACGTACGTTGTTGCTTCCTTTATTGGCAAGACAAGTCGTGCGCATAGCACCGCACTACAAGAGCTTCTTATTTAACAGAAACCAAATCGGCATGTGATGCTGCCATCTCATCACCTATGTGAGAGGAAGCACAACCACAAGCAGGTCTCCTGAATCCTGTGGAATATAAAACTCTCAAGAGGTCTCCATTGACCAACACAGACACCGTATAGGCTATGAGTTTAAGGAATTATTTGGAATGATGGAATCTGCAGCTGTTTGGATGACAGCTTTGATATGTGATCCACGTCATGATGATGGTGAAGCGTATAAAGTCAAGAAACCGAACCACTTCCTGTGTCTGACCAGGAAAATAGATCAGTTGGTTGTTTTTTAACAATCGTGCCAGAGTGACAGGGTGAAACTGAGATTTCTCAGAACTGAAAGAGTTGGTCCAACAATCAGGACACCATAATTCATGTTTACTAATTACTAACTTATTTAACTACTCAAGTAAAATTGGACTTGATAGACACAAACAGTAAATTTTCAGCAAAATGACATCAGAAACCTCACCTGCTTCCACATACTCCAAAACGAGGACCATGCGGTGACGGGAAAAATCTTTTATCAGGAAGTCGATCAACTTGACTGAAGGGAAACAACATAGTGGAGCACAAGTTAATATGGCATAAGAAACTTACCCAAAGTCAAACACCTTTAAATAACATGATAAACATGCACATTTTGTGTGATGACAAGTAGTCAACAGGTGAGCCTTAACATCGTCCTTTCACAATCACCATTCATGATCTTGTCTGTAAACATTTGGGCAGAACCGCACCACTCATAAGTACGACATCGATTAAGCGAGAACGGCACTCGGTGGAGCGCAAACCTCTGCCAGGCTGAACAGTTTGTGTTTTGTATCCCACTGACAGGTCTGATCTGGATTCTGACCTGAACCAAAATCTAATCCGCTTGTTATTGTCACCTAACCAACTCATCCACCTAGTTGTCGTAACTCCTCCACAACTTTTTAAAATATCATGTTATATATCGCTTTTGGGCCTATCTCTCAATGGTGAAGAATCACTGAAACATTAAATAATTATCGTTTCCGAATCCGTATTCAGATCTTCAAAAACATTGAATCGATTCGTCATTGTCACACATCCAACCTCTCCACCACGTTTCCTCCAAATCCGTCCATAACTTTTTGAGATATCGTGCTTTGTATCGTTTTTGGGCCTATCTCCCAATGGTGACGAATCACTTAAAAAATGTAATAATTCTCGTATCCGAATTCATATTCAGATCTTAACCAAAATAGAATCGATTGATCCTTGTCAGACACCCAGCTTCTCCACCACGTTTAGTCCAAATCCGTCCATAACTTTTTGAGATATCCTGATATATATCGTTTTTGGGCCTATCTCCCAATGGTGAAGAATCACTTAAAAATTTAATAATTCTCCTATCCGAATTCATATTCAGATCTCAACCAAAATAGAATCGATTGATCCTTGTCAGACACCCAACCTCTCAACCACGTTTAGTCCAAATCCGTCCATAACTTTGAGATATCCTGCTATATATCGTTTTTGGGCCGATCTCCCAATGATGAAGAATCTTTTTATTTAATCTTGTAGCCGGATCCGGATCTTCATCTTCACCAAAATTGAACCAATTCTACCTCGTCACATACCCAACCTCTCCAAGTTTCGGCCAAATCCGTCCATAACTTTGAGATATCCTGATATATATATCGTTTTTGGGCCTATCTCCCAATGGTGAAGAATCACTTTAAAAATTTTAATAATTCTCGTATCCGAATTCATATTCAGATCTCAACCAAAATAGAATCGATTGATCCTCGTCAGACACTCAACCTCTCCACCAAGCTTCGGCCAAATCCGTCCATAACTTTGAGATATCCTGATATATATATCGTTTTTGGGCCTATCTCCCAATGGTGAAGAATCACTTTAAAAATTTAATAATTCTCGCATCCAAATTCATATTCAGATCTCAACCAAAATAGAATCGATTGATCCTTGTCAGACACCCAACCTCTCCACCAAGTTTCGTCCAAAACTTTTTGAGATATCCTGATATATATCGTTTTTGGCCCGATCTCCCAATGGTGACGAATCGCTTTTTAAAAATTCTACTAGCCGGATCCGAATCCGGATCTTCACCAAAATCTAATCATTTCGTCCTTGTCACATACACTACCTCTCTGCCAAATTTCGTCCGAATCCGTCCACAACTTTTTGAGATATCTTGTTCACAGACAGACAAACAAACAAACAGGATGTGCGAGGTTTGGTTGTGGAAGGGAATCAATTAATTGTCAGGAGTGACAAAAGAAGGGACTTGTCGAAGTGGGATAAATAATGATCGTCACTCATGTCCAATCAGGAAAGCAGGATTTATCCACATGAGAAACTTCCTGTTGATGAGCAAAAAGCGCTAAATATCTGCTTGGAACAAATTCAAGGTTGGCCACCTGGTTCATGTTATCTTTTTTATAAAGATAAACATGTTATGTTATCATGTTATCATGTACATGCTTGTGTGCAACTTTGGTGAGGTGTGGGCTGAAGTGCATCCCTATCCTGCGAGTGGATTTTGCCAGCATATTATAAATGTGAAGGCTTTACAACGATCTCTTCAGATATCTGCCAGGGTTGGATATATATTATTTATTTACGCAGATGCTTATCACTCCATGTACACAATGAATGAATGAATGAATCCACTCATTCATTCATGCATATCACTCCATGTACACAATACTCTGAATAAATTTCTCTATACCAGTCTGAAGTCTATTGGTGACCCATTCCAGTCAGAGTGGCTTCAACAGACACACACACATACATATACCTGTGTTCAAAAAGTATCCGACCTTTATTTTTCGTGCGTAAAAAAAAAAAGAAGCTAGGGAGGCGTTGATTGGTGCACGTATGGAGGCGATCCTAATGCGCACGCGTGAATTTTTTCCCACCTGCAGAAGCTGTCATTCGACGGCAGACCGCCGATGAGTGAGGACATGTAAGTGAGCGCCGTCGGATTTTCGTTTTTGACAAAATGACGGAAAAACTTGAACAACGCTACTGCATCAAATTTTGTGTAAAGCTTGGCGATTCCCAAGTGGAAACGATCCGCAAGATTTAACACCGTTCATTCCATTATGGAGGAGGATTTGGGCTTCAGGAGAATCTCAGCGAAGTTCGTACCAAAGCTGCTAACGATTGAGCAGAAGCAATTCCGTTTGGAGATCGCACAGGACATGCTGGAGACTGTGAACAGCGATCCCAGCTTCCTCAACACAGTGATCACTGGCGATGAGTCCTGGGTTTATGGGTACGACCCAGAAACCAAGTTGCAGTCATCACAATGGAAGCATCCAACATCCCCGAGGCCAAAAAAAGCAAGGCAGGTCCGCAGCAATGTCAAGCTGACCGTCTTCTTTGACTCCAGAGAAGACATCATGCGGTAATTGCGACGGACCAGCTGCGCGCCATTCAAAAGAGGCGTTCCAGATTCCGACAGTGGCAGAACCGTTGGGAGAAGTGTGTGGCAGCCCAAGGGGACTACTTTGAACGAGATTATTATTTAAATTTTTTTTATCTGGATGCGAGTATATTTTATGAACAAAGGTCGGATACTTTTTGGACACACTACGTATATATATATATATATATATATATATATATATATATATATATAGATATATATATATATATATATATATATATATATATATATATATACATATATATATATATACATATATATATATATATACATATATATATATACACAGACTTGGCATTTAATATGGAATTTTTTTTTTGTGGGGGTGAACTTACTTTTCAAGATGACTTAGAACCAAAAGTTCATTGGAATTATGTTGAAATTATTCTAGATTTTGTTAATGTGACCTTTAAAAGAAACAAAAACCACATTTGACATTTCGAAGCAAATAAATTGATCCTTGAAAGTGATGAAAACTAATATCGAACTCGATTCACGGACAGTACTGTGTTAAACTTCTGGACGTTTTCCAGAAGTATCTCTTTATTTTGCACATTAGCCAAAAAATTTTTTTTAACAAAAACAAAAGTTAAATTGCGACTGGGATTACGGACAGTAAAATTACAGTTCAGTACTTCGTGTAACCCCCACGAGCATTCAGGAGAGCACGTACACGTTGAGGCATGCTGTTCATGAGATTTGCCAATGTTTGGACAGGAATCGCTTGCCATGCAGTTACAATAGCCTGCTGTAATTCACACACAGAGGCAGGCTGCTGGTCCAAGTTGTCGATTTGACGCGTTAATTCTGCCCACAAGTTCTCTATCGGATTCATATCCGGGGACATGGCAGGCCACCATACGCTCTACACCACGGTCAGCAAGAAAGTGTTGGATCATGCGAGCACGATGAGACCGTGCATTGTCATCTTGGAAGACAAAGTTTCCTCGAAAGGCTGCATGAACAAATGGAAGCAATGTTTCTTCCAGAATGGCCCTGTACTTGAACTGGTTCAGGTTTCCATTCAGAACAACCAGGTCAGTTTTGCCCCCTGCATGAAAAGCAGCCCAAATGGTCACCCCACCACCTCCAGCTTGGACTCTTGGCACTATACAATCTTCGTTGTAGGCTTCATGCACTTGTCTGTGCACTCGGATGCGGCCATATTGACGATAGACCAGAAATCTAGACTTGTCAATGAAGATCACATGATTCCAGTGTCCTGGCTGCCATTGACGGTGCTCTCTGGCCCACTGCAATCGGCGCTGGCGGTGTTGTCTTGTCAGACGTGGCTTTCTCAGGGGACGCCTGGCACGATAGCCTGCTTGAACGAGTCGTTGGTTGACTAGCCTTCTGGATACAGGCACATTTGTCAGTTGCTGTCACTCAGCCCTAAGCCGATTAGCTGACTTGGTACGGCCATTGCGGACTAACCGGTGCAGCTGGCGATCATCCCTCCTTGTGGTTCTGCGGGGACGTCCTGACCTCGGTATTGGAGTAGGGACACCCCTCTGAGCATTTCGTTTCAGGATCTTTGACACCTGACCTTGAGTGATGCCATACTGCCGAGCAATAGCAAGCTGTTTCATGCCGAAATTTCGTAAAGCCACCACTAAATGACAAACAGCATTGTCGAGTTGACGGACCATCTCCAGGGGAAGCGGCAATAACTTTTGTAGACGTGCAGCAGTTGTTTTCCACCAATACAGAATGCAACAACCCTTATATACCCGATTGTGAAGCCAATCGTCAAATGTACCTGTCCGTACATTTTGTCACACCACCTGTGATATAATCCTGTTATTGACTTCTTGCTGCGACAGACAATCAGTGACATGGTTCTTTTAACAAAGAAATCATCGAAGCGTAAAAGAAACTCACCAGATTGATATACCGAGTTCAGAAAGTAAACCCAAGTCAAGAAAAAAAAAATATTCCATATTAAATGCCAAGTCTGTGTATATATATATATATATATACATATGTATAGTATATATATATATATATACATATATATATACATATATATATATATATATATATATATATATATATATATATATATATATATATATATTGGCGGTTGCCGAAGACGATAAGAAGAGGCCATTTCGTTGGGTACATAAGGTTGTTTATTGTACAGAAATCTCCAGCAACTGCTAGCGAACGGAAGTCGTAACGGCTTATATAAAACAAAGAACCCTCTTCGGAGGGCGTGGCTCCAACAGCCGCGCATGCGTCACGACGACAACCAAAAGCCCGTGTGCGCGGGTGAGACCAACCCCATCGTAATGGTAACTGTCACATGCGGATAAGTTAACCGCGACAAGTGAATAAGGTAACCGCGACATGTGAATAAGGTAACCGCGACATGTGAATAAGGTAATCACTACATGCGCCCCCCCAGAAGGCACGCCACGGGCGTGTACGTAGTTCGCGGGTGGAACAGAGCCGGGCCGCGGGTGGAACAGAGCCGGGCCGCGGGTGGAACAGAGCCGGGCCGCGGGTGCTGAGCAGCTGGTAGCCGTTGTAGTTGCAGCAGTAGGAATTGCGGGAGTGGCGAGCAGCAGTGTGCGTGAAGACGAGGCGCCAGTGCGCGTGAAGGTAACAAAGCAGCCGTGCGTGCGCAAGAGATGAGCAGCGGTAGTAGCTGTAGTTGCAGGAGCATCAGCCTCGGGATCCGCCGTAGGAGCAGTAGTAGGAGTGGCGAGCAGCAGTACTCGGCCTGTGTGTGCGGAGGCGACGAAGTAGCAGTACTCGGCCTGTGTGCGCGAAGGCGACGAGCAGCAGTACTCGGCCTGTGTGCGCGGAGGCGACGAGCAGCGGTGCTCGGCCTGTGTGCGCGGAGGCGACGAGCAGCGGTGCTCGGCCTGTGTGCGCGAAGGCGACGAGCAGCAGTACTCGGCCTGTGTGCGCGGAGGCGACGAAGTAGCTGTGCCGCCAACGCCCCGTAACGGCGTTCCTTCGGAGGGTCCCGGCGCTGGTTCGCCCCTCTAGTCGTAGAGGAGGAACCGAGCGCGATGCGCGAACCACATGGCCGCTCGCCATTGCTGAAACTCCGGCAGTTCGAGTTTAGATCTTGTGGAAGAAATTGCGGGCGCAATCCTGCCGTGTTCATTTGGCCCCCGAATACGTTCGGGGGGCAATGGGGTCACCAGTTTGGCGGTTGCCGAAGACGATAAGAAGAGGCCATTTCGTTGGGTACAAAAGGTTGTTTATTGTACAGAAATCTCCAGCAACTGCTAGCGAACGGAAGTCGTAACGGCTTATATAAAACTAAGAACCCTCTTCGGAGGGCGTGGCTCCAACAGCCGCGCGTGCGTCACGACGACACAACCAAAAGCCCGTGTGCGTGGGTTAGACCAAACCCATCGTAATGGTAACCGTCACATGCGGATAAGTTAACCGCGACAAGTGAATAAGGTAACCACTACAATATATTGGTTAAAACAAATGAAGAAGAAGAAGGAGAAGGAGAAGAGAGGGAAGAAGAAGACTGAATACAAACGGACGAGGGCGGGCTTTGCATTTTCAGATGCAACTGGTCCTTCCCCCTCCTTCCCCCTCCTTCCCCCTCCTTCCCCCAGCACCCCCCCCCCCTCCCACCTCACTCCACCCATTTTTTAAATTTCCGCACACAGTTAAAAACCACCATGCGATAAACTCCACAACTCGTAATCCGAACCGATCTTCAAAATTCGAACATCAGAATTGACTGATGGTAACAGCAGTCCCAACTACTAAAAAAGTGTTCTTTGTTAAAAACGTTTCATTCAAAAAACGCGTCTCCAAGCAATTCCCATGGAAGTCAGAATTAAGTTAAAAACAATTAAGTTAAATAAAAACCTGAATTAAAAATAAAAACCTGAATTAAAAAATAACCCCAAAATGAGAACCATGGCCTCCGTAAAATAAATGCATATGTACACTTAGTTATAAAATCGAAGATATGGTAAAAAATTTCAGATTTCACTGCAGATTAGGAAATTATTTAGTTTACAGCAACCAATCCTAATATCAGAATTGAGATTTCGATGATATGCTTAAATTATGTGATGATAATTGATCATGTTTCCAAGGCAAGGCACGTTTGAGCAGACCAAAACAAAATGGCGGCTTAAGAACCCAGCGAGGTGCAGTGTGCTGACCAAGATGGCGGTTCGCCATATTGGTAAGCCACAACATCGGGTTTCCGGATTCGCGGCAGGTTCATATCAATTTAATTTCAATATCATAATTTTACTGAGGAATTTTTGAAACCTCCTACTGACCTTATTTAGAACATCCGCTGGGACCCCAAAACGTTCCACAGGAGATTTGGCGGGGCTAGTCCCAAAATTGAGGGAGTAGTTTGGGGACGGATGGACAGACACTCCCGTTTTATAACATAGATTATATTATTATTACTTACTTACTTATCCTCTTCGTCCCAATGGGACATAAGGCTGCCACAAGCTTTCGTCATTTATTTTGATCCTGAGCTACATTCTGTGCCTCACACCATGACAGACCCAACTCCTCCAGATCAGTTACCATAGTCCTACGCCAGGTTGTTTTTGGCCTGGCTGGTTCCCTCCTTCCTGGTGCTGTCCATCCGAAAGCAACATTGGGGATTCGGACAGGGGACGTTCAAAGCACGTTGCCAAGCCATTGGAGGTGGCGACACTGAATATCAAGGGCAATGCTGTGGTAACCAGATTTTTCATGCAAGTCTTTGCTGGATATCTTATTTCGCCAGAACATGCGGCATATTTTCCTGAGGTATACATTGTGGAAAGATTCCACCTTGCCCATAGCTGACTTAATCAGCACTCAGAGCTATACAGAAGAACATACTTGGCATGGCTGTTATTAAGTGTTATCTTCGGCTTTAGGCTGTACAGCTTCGCTTCAAAAAAAATGGAGTTGACCGAATGCATTACAAGCTTTGCGGAGTCTTGCCTTGATGTCTTTCTGGGCTCCATTGTCTTTGCTGATTAGACTGCCTAGGTGTGTTAACTCATCTGCAGTCTCTTGGGCTTCTCACTTTACAGTAATTGGTGCAGTAGGTATGGTGTTGATGTTCATCACCTTGGTCTTGGTGGTATTGATATTAAGACCTGTCCTTCTGGCAAAGCTTGCTAGCCTGTCAGTTTTTCCTTGCAAATGCGTGTTCTTTGATGACAAAACAGCTAATTTATCAGCAAAGTCCAGATCTTCAAGTTGGGTGGCAAGGGTCAAATGGATGCCTCCAGGTCTATCTGATATGGTGTTCCTCATGATCCAGTCGAAAGTAATCAGAAAGAGGATAGGTGATGTAATACAACCTTGGCGAAGTCCAGATTCTACCGGGAACCACTCTCATGAGGAGTTGTTCATCATGACACTACATTCAAAGTGTTCATAGAAGATCTTAGTATCTTCCACAGGCTTGCTCCATGAACACCATCAAATTCCTTCTTGAAGTCAATGAAGTTGATATAAAGACGTATATTTCATTCTGAGCATTCATATTATTATTCTATTATTGTATTCTATTACACTCACACATCATTAAGTTTCAGTGATATCCATACTTACTAATGTTTGGCTGGTTAAGCTCCTTCAATATAGAAACTTCACAGCAGAACTGCAAAACAAAAAAAACAAGTAAATAAAAAAAGAAAGAAGGAGAAAAGCGAAAGAGAAGGTGGATTAAGGTTAAGTCACACCATTACAATAACCACAAGATTGTAACTCAAACACAGAGACGCACAGCCTCAGGGGTCAAGAGACAAAGATGTGTCACAGATAAAGGTTCTACCAGGACAGTTCAGGGGTAAGTTAAACTGTGTTGTTATTTCAACAGTTAAAAACACCACGATATCCATGTAAACACAAACTTACTTCGTATGAAGCATGAAAGGATTTTGCCTTCTTCAAAGCAACCTGAAAGAGGCGACAAGAGATTGTATTTAAACATCTCAGTTGCAATGTGGAAAAATGAGTAAAACATATGATATTGTTGTGTCGTGATAAACAATTATTACATCTGTTGATTCTGAAGTCAACGTCGGAGATAAATGACAAAGGAACAACTTCACATAGACGGGGGATAAAAAGGGGGAATCGGTAAACAATTACATCAACACACCACATGTGAATCTAGTCATGTGGTCGGAATTGGTAGAAGGACAAAACATTGAGGTGAAAGGAATGAGGGAGCAGAAGGGAATCGAGGACAGTGAGGGGCATCAAAGTGTTAATTGGGGGAAAAAAAAGAAAAGAAAAAGCAATGGTCGGAATGAAGAAGACTCATCGACTTTGTATCAAGTGGTTTTCACGAATTGTTTTTGGTGAGATTTATGACACACGTCCATCACCTGTCACAGATTACATATTATAATCACATCTATTGTTACGGGGTCACCCTCGAGGGGAGCCCCGGCAGAAAGATGTATGGTCCTTGGGTGAAAATAAGTCAATCAATAACGAGTCCACACCAAGGGTTACGAACAAACCCCAATATATTCCCAAATCCCGCACAGGAATCACAATGCGTTTACAGCACTTCCATACAATCCTTATCTATAGTATAGGTGGCACCACCTTAACCCACAACAGTGTTGGCAACACTCACGGCCCTTGCCCCCAATGTCTCTGCACGCCTCCCAGGTGACGTCGAGTCGATCCAGCGATCGGGGAAGCAATGTCCGAATCCTGCACGCCTCCCAAGTGACGTCGAGTCGATCCAGCGATCGGGGAATCTATGTCCGATTCCAATCCGGGGCTGGGAGTGAGGATACTCGACAACCTCAGCGAGGATACCCGACTTCGCAGGTTCCGCAGTAATCTGGCGCTCTCCTGACGCGCGGACTTCGGTTCACAGAGGCACGGTTCCCTTGTCCTTCACGTTCGGCGGCTCGGTCTCGAGCTGCAGTCTCAACTCTCAACCGTCTCCTTCCAATCTCTTACGCATGCCAGGCCCAAGGTACACGCCCTCGTAGGCGTCGAGGCGAACAGTGCCGGGCGCTTGGTTCCTTCCAGGACCACACGGCACCTTGACACGTAACCGGCAATCAATCACCCCGCTCAGGTAACTCCTCTCGCCAGACGGGCTTTTCCAACTCCGTTCCAAAGTAGGTAACGATCGCCTCTGCTCGCGTCGGAGCTCTCCAAGCTTAAGATGGCCGCCCTTCCTTCTCCTCCTCCTCCTCTTCTTCATGATCCCGTTTCCGGTCTCGTTTTTCCCAGAAGGGCTCCTGACCCTTTAATCACAACAACCTTTAATAGAATATACATTAATAAGAAATGACCTGAATTGTAACCCCCATAAACCCGGAATTCGTAACACTCCCCCCCTTCAAGAAAGAAAGTTTGAACACCGCGAAAACTTTCTTTGCAGGCCAACTTTGATAAACAAACCAAAATAACTCACACCCCAAATCATCAGTTCCCCCCGGGCACAATTATCACATCTCAAAAATAAAGCAACAAACTTTCACAAAACCCCCAGAGATTCCAAAGGTAATTCCCTCTGGACTAAGCGTCAACAACTTCTAGTTTCTCTTGGATGACGGTTAAGGGGTGGTGACCAAAGCCCCAAAGTTACACAACTCGATAGCACTTTTTCGGGAGGCCCAGCTGAGTACTCACTACATGGACGCCTTAAGGAATGTGGAGTTCACGGTTAGTCCGGGGAGGAAGGTTCATTACATGGACGCCTTTAAGAACGTGGAGTTCACGGTTAGTCCGTGTAGGAGCCCAGGCTCGGCGGCTCCGCCGTATATAGAGTGCTTCAACTTCTCCGGACTCCTAACAGTTACGGTGGGACCCCTTGTCCCAGCAGTCACCTGACTGGCGGTCTCCGTCTCGGCCAGTGCTCTGACAATCATTCTTTCGGGAGATGCCGTAACTCTGGGAGCCTCCATAGTAATATCGGCTGCTGCCAACACCAAAACTACCGCCAAGTTGTCCTCTTCTGTAGACCTCTCGACGCCTACGAAATGCCTTCCCTACTGTTATGGTCCGACCCTCCAAATCCTTACCATTCCAATTCTTCTCTGCCTCTCTGGCGTCTTTTGTGCTTGCAAACGTGACAAAGCCGAACCCTCTTGACCGTTGCGTTTCCCTGTCTTTTACCAACCGCACTTCCACCAGCGGCCCATATCTGTTGAAGACAGAGGTCAAAACTTCTTCCTCTGTTTTGAAGTTCAGCCCCCCTACAAATAACTTGGTACTTTTGTCGCCATCCCTAGCTGGTGTGGTGTTATTTTCCCTGCTGTGCTCTTTACCAACCCTCGGGTTACCATAAACTTGCCCCCTGGCCAAATCATTCCCGATAACCACAGATACTCCCTCTACAGGAAGCGTGGCTTGTAAACCGACAGTGACCGGTCCTGACACCAAATCGGATTCCAAATGGATGACATGAAGTGGCGCACTAACACAGCCACCGATCCCTTGCAACCGAACACTATCACCAGCTGCTGTACTCTTTGACAATGGCAAAATGCCTTCAAGCATTTTTTTTTTTTTTTTTTTTTGTATACAAGATCGAGGCTCGTGAAGGAGCGAACATTAATCACACAGAAAGACAAACAGACACATAAAACAAATAACATCGGGAGCGGTAGACAAGATGGGGAGAGAGGGGGAAGGACACAAACACAACATTTGAGAGCAGGGACCAAGAGACATGGAGACATCGAGAGATCTGTGGGAGGGAGAGGGCTTTGGGGGGCTGGCATGTGAAGGGGGGGGGGGGTGGGAGAGGTATAAACATATGGACACTGCCAGGACTTCCAGGAAAGAAGTTGGAATTTCAAACAAGGTGGCTCTGGGGTGAATTAGTGGGGGTAGAAAAGATCAAGGTTTTGGATGGGGGAAGATAAGAGATGGTGGTGAACAGCTGTTTTAAAGACCTGGAGGGAGGAGTGGGCTTGAAGGGAGTGTGGGAGTTTGTTCCAGAGGCAGGAGAAAAGAGGAATGAAAGAGTGAAGGTGAGCAGAGAGCCGAGATTTCGGCAGTTTAACCATCAGAGGGTTGCTGGCAGATCTTGTGCGACCTGTAGGAATATTTGGGGGACAGAGCACAGAGAGAGCTGGGGGAGCAAGGCCGGAGAGGAGTCGGTAGAAGACAGAAAGACCACCTACCTGCCTGCGGTGAGTGAGTGAAAGGCCCTCAGAGATAGCTTCATCGTGGGAGATTCCAATGATTTTGAAAGCTTTGGATTCAACAGCGTGAAGCCGAGCCAGGTGTGAGGCAGGAGCACCAGCCCATAGGGGAGAACAGTATTCCATTGAGCTGCGGATGAAAGCCTTGTATGTGGTGAGGAGCTCAGGTGTGCCGAGGAAGGACTTCGCACGACGGAGGATGCCCAGTCGGTGACTGGCTTTGGAGGCCAGCTTGGAAATGTGGTTTTCCCAAGAAAGATCATGGCAGATAGTGAGACCCAAAAGCTTGAGCGACAGAACTTCTTGGAGAGGATTGTTGAGAAAGTAGATGGGAGGGTTGTCCAGTCGATCTTTTCGGAGAGACATAGTAAGAGAGTGAGATTTGTCAGGATTGAAAGACATGTTCCACTTGTTTGACCAGTCTGATTTTGTCCAGCAATTAAGGATTGATGGGCTCCTGTGTCCCTCAATACCCTAACAGGTCTTGGGTTAGTCAAGTCTCCCTCCCGTGAGACAAACCCCTCATAAATAAATGGTTGGTAACTCTTCTGTGGGCGATTTCTTACGTTTGCCATCGCATTGGGAGTTGTACTAGTCGGACTCCGCTCTGGGTTGTCCCTTTTCACGAGGTAACTGGACATCAAGTGTCCAGGTTTTTTGCAAAAGGCGCAAGTAGGCCCGGAGGAAAAACTCGTGGTCTGCCTCGGGCCCCCCGGGAAATAAGTTTGTCTTGGGCCCGTAACCCCCTGATTTCGAACAGTTGGGGTATCAGAGTTGTCCCCATAATCCTCTCGAGGCCGCCGCCATGTATTGTCGTTCTCCGCACCAGGTGTTCCATAACTCCCCTGCTGAAGTCTAGGCGAGGAGCTAGGTTTGTGGACCCCTATCCGGTGTGTTAAGGCATAATCATCTGCCATGGTGGCTGCGTCCCACAACTTTGGTACTTTCTTTTCCTGCAGGTACACTTTGATGTCCTCATGGACACACTGTTGAAATTCCTCCACCAGGATCAAGTCACGCAATGCTTCGAAGTCTTTCCCGACTCCTTTTGACTCACACCACCGATCAAACATGTTTTCTTTCACTCTGGCAAACTCCACATCGGTCTCACTCTCCCTCTTCCTGGCATTCCTGAATTTTTGCCGGTAAGCTTCAGGAACCAACTCATAGGCTTTGAGAATGTGCTTCTTCAATATCTCATAATCTGCACATTGGTCCATTGGTAGCGCCGAATAAATATCTTGAGCTTTACCCACCAGCACACTTTGCACTAGTATGGTCCAGGCCTCCTCCAGCCAGTTTAACTGTCGAGCCACTTTCTCAAAGTGTGGAAAAAATTGAGCGACTTCCTTTTCACTGAAGGGTGGAACCAGCCTCACATGTCTGCCCACATCCCAGGTGTTCTGGCTAGGTGTCGGCCCAGTCAGCAAGGGTGGTACCTCTCCCCGTTCTCTCATTAACTCCAGCTCCTTGAATTTAATTTCTTGCTGAAGCGCCATGTCACGTTCCTTTAATTCCCTTTTGGCTGTTCTCTCCTCTGCTTCGAGTTCCCTTGCAGCTCTCCTCTCCTCTGCTTTTCTCC
This sequence comes from Myxine glutinosa, assembly GCF_964187855.1. Lineage (NCBI taxonomy): Eukaryota > Metazoa > Chordata > Myxini > Myxiniformes > Myxinidae > Myxine > Myxine glutinosa. Next base: position 207,518,875 of record NC_136261.1, on the reverse strand, counting down.
CTTCTAACCTTTCCTGGAGTTCTCGTTCCACTCTCCTTTCCTCTGCTTGTTTCTCTTCTCTCCTCTCTTCTGCTTTCCTTTCCTCTTCTGATCTTTCCTTTTCTGCTTTCCTTTCTTCTTCTGCTCTTTCCTTTTCTGCTTTCCTTTCTTCTTCTGCTCTTTCCTTTTCTGCTTTCCTTTCCTCTGTTTTCATCCTTTCTAACCTTTCCTGGAGTTCTCGTTCCACTCTCCTTTCTTCTGCTTGTTTCTCTTCTCTCCTCTCTTCTGCTTTCCTTTCCTCTTCTGATCTTTCCTTTTCTGCTTTCCTTTCTTCTTCTGCTCTTTCCTTTTCTGCTTTCCTTTCTTCTTCTGCTCTTTCCTTTTCTGCTTTCCTTTCTTCTTCTTTGATCCGTTCCTGGCTCCGTAATTGCAACTCCAGTTTCCGGAGCTCAACGTCTTCTGGTTCTTCGGGTAGCCACTCCCAGGCTAACTCGTCCCATGTTCCTAATCCCACCATAGACCATCACCGTGGTCTGCAACTCTGCCTTCCTCAAATTAGTTCGGACCTCCAAGTTAAAATGTTTCGCCAATTTCAAGAGGTCCGATTTTAGTAATGCTCGGAACTGTGCCTCACTAGGGGTTACCGCAAAGTTCTGTGCCACAAACGCCATGGTGACTACTGGTAACACCTGTTAACCTTCACCCCAGAAATTTCCAACAAAGAAAAGCAACAGTATTACTATTATTGCTATTGTTTTTTTTTGTTTGTTTTTTTTTGTTGTTGTTTTGTCGGCAGAGCAAAACAATTTTGGGAACGTTGGAAAAGTTCCCACTCTTGGGAATTCTTTCCCGGACTAAAATTTAGAAAATTTTATAGATCCCGGACGTAGACCCAATTGCGAATCCGCAAATTGTAATTTGGATGAGCCCCCAATTCTGTTACGGGGTCAACCTCGAGGGGAGCCCCGGCAGAAAGATGTATGGTCCTTGGGTGAAAATAAGTCAATCAATAAAGAGTCCACACCAAGGGTTATGAACAAACCCCAATATATTCCCAAATCCCGCACAGGAATCACAATGCGTTTACAGCACTTCCATACAATCCTTATCTATAGTATAGGTGGCGCCACCTTAACCCACAACAGTGTTGGCAACACTCAGGGCCCTTGCCCCCAATGTCTCTGCACGCCTCCCAGGTGACGTCGAGTCGATCCAGCGATCGGGGAATCTATGTCCGATTCCAATCCGGGGCTGGGAGTGAGGATACTCGACAACCTCAGCGAGGCTACCCGACTTCGCAGGTTCCGCAGTAATCTGGCGCTCTCCTGACGCGCGGACTTCGGTTCACAGAGGCACGGTTCCCTTGTCCTTCACGTTCGGCGGCTCAGTCTCGAGCTGCAGTCTCAACTCTCAACCGTCTCCTTCCAATCTCTTTCGCGCGCCAGGCCCAAGGTGTGACCCGTACACGCCCTCGTAGGCGTCGAGGCGAACAGCGCCGGGCGCTTGGTTCCTTCCAGGACCACACGGCACCTTGACACGTAACCGGCAATCAATCACCCCGCGCAGGTAACTCCTCTCGCCAGACGGGCTTTTCCAACTCCGTTCCAAAGTAGGTAACGATCGCCTCCACTCGCGTCGGAGCTCTCCAAGCTTAAGATGGCCGCCCTTCCTTCTCCTCCTCCTCTTCTTCACGATCCCGTTGCCGGTCCCGTTTTTCCCAGAAGGGCTCCTGACCCTTTAATCACAACAACCTTTAATAGAATATACATTAATAAGAAATGACCTGAATTGTAACCCCCATAAACCCGGAATTCATAACAGATTTTTAGTGAGATTTATGTAGAATTATTTTTTAGTAGAATTATTTTTGGTGAGATTTATGACACACGTCCATCACCTGTCACAGATTACATATTATAATCACATCTATGATGTAATCTTTAACAGGTGATGTGGGGCATTCAAGTCAACAGAAAAAGCATCGTTCATCTCATCAGAAATAAAGACACATTCAGATGCAGAATTTTCCGATCCTTTTCTCTCATCGTTCTTCCATGTGTCGCTCCATCGTGTCCCTCTACCCTGCTGTCTATTTTCCACCGTTCTCTGTTCTGTGTTGTATCTCGCTCTCCCATGAGGTTTTCCATTTCCCAGAAAGTGAAACGAAGACACAGGAAGTTTATCACAAGCTTGTACCTCTTCTGAAGAGTTGACATTCTTTGCTTTGTAAACGAATCCAGCTCTTCCGTCTCCAATTTTGGAGATAACCTCCCACTTCCCGAACTGAAAACAAAGGCACAAACAGAGCTTCAAAACAGTGCTTCTGAAATAAAATAGAAACAAGAAAGAGCAATCAGAGATTGCAGACCATCGCGAGAACGTATTTTATTGCTTTTAAGGCTTTTGTGTCAAAACAAACATTACAGCCGGACCACGTGACCGATGGTCATTTTTTTTTCCCACGAACTTATCCCAAGATACAACAACAACACAACATGCATGTTAAAGGCCATTTTCCCTGCTAGAGCGGGGGTTAGCCTTGCGGTCCCCATGACAATCTTCTCCATTTTGCCCTATTTTCTGCATCTCTCCTTGTTAACCCCCTTGCCCGCATTTCTTCTTCCACCATCTTTAGCCAAGTCTTTCTCGGTCTTCCCCATCCTCTACTTCCTTCTACATTCATTTCCATCACTCTTCTCAACCAGTCACTTTCATCCTTCCTCAACACATGACCAAACCATCTCAACCTGTTCCTCTTCACAGCATCAATCACAGGCTCTATTCCCATCATCTTTCGCAATTCATCATTTGTCTTCCTCTCTCTCAACGATACTCCGCACATCCATCGAACCATTCGCATTTCCACCCTTTCCAACCTTCGTTGCTGCTCTCCGTTCATTACCCATGTCTCGCTCCCATAAATCATAACACTTCTCACACATGCACCATACACCTTTCCCTTCAGCTTCACCAACACTCCCCTCATCAGCACGCCACTCAGTTCCGGAAACTTCTTCCATGCACATCTCACTCTAGCAACCGTTGCCGAGTCTGATACACCTTCTCCATTCAGCATGTTTCCGAGGTAGCAAAATGTTTTCACACCTTCCAGCTTCATGCCGTCTCCAAGATCCAACTCAACATTTCCTCCATCTGAAGCTCCCTCTGTGCACACCTTACATTTGAATGTAGCTGCCACACTGGTTAATGACCCTCTCAGACCACTACATTTTTGATGAACCCACTCAGCGCACATTGTATATTGAATGGAGTTCACTCCGACATCCTTCCTACACACAGCACAGGGCCACTTCCCAGTTCTTTCAACCTCACCACATGCTTTACCACTTGCCATCACCTTCGTCTTTCCGATATTCACCTTCAGACCTTTTGTCTCCATACATTCCTTCCACTTGTTCATCTTTTCCTTCAATCCATCCATACTTTCCGCAATCAACACCAGACCATCTGCAGACAACAACGCCCACGGTAAACCCTCCTTTATGTTCTGAGCCAGCACCTCCATCACAGCTACAAATAGTAGTGGACTTACTACCGAACCCTGATGCACTCCCACCTTCACCTCAAACTCACCACTGTTCCCGTCCTTCGTCCTTACAGCTGTGGGCGCTCTTTTGTACATTGCCATCACTACTCTGATCAACCATTCCTCCACTCCTAACTTCCTCAATGCCCATGTCAATACTTTGGTGGACCCCTATCGAATGCTTTCTCCAGATCAACAAACCCAAGAAACAACTTCTTCCTCTTCTCCATGTACTTCTCCTGCAACTGCCTCACAATGAAAAGCACGTCTGTCGTTCCTCTTCCTGGCATAAATCCAAACTGTATTTCGTCGATCTTCACTTTCTTCCTTATCCTCCTCTCCAACACCCTTTCCAATACCTTCATTCCATGCTCCAATAACTTTATCGCTCGGTACGAGCCACACTCCAGAGGGTCACCTTTCCCCTTGTATAGAGGGACGAGGGTACTCAGTTCCCAATTCACTGGAATGCGGCCTTCTTTCACCACCAGATGACAGATCTCTGTCATTCTCTTCACACCCCAACTTCCTGCTGCCTTCAACATATCTCCCACAACTCCTGTCGGCCCTCCTGCTTTTCTACTCTTCATTGCTTTTATCGCTTCCTCAACTTCCTTCTCGGTTGTCTTCTCTGCCGGTCCTAAAACTGGGTTACTCTCTATGTTGCCATCCCATTCATTCTCTGTATTCAACAGCATTTCCATATATCTTTTCCATCTTCCTTTAATTGCATCTGGGTCGACAACGATTTGTCCCACTTCATCCTTCAAGCAACTCACACCCATCACATCACACCTCTCTTTCGCTATCTGCTTTGCAATCCTGAATACTGCTCTCTGACCCTCTTCCGAATCCAAGCGTTCTCCGAACATTTTCCTACATGCCTCCTGCGCCTTTGCTACCTCTTTCTTTGCAGCCTTCTTGGCTGCCTTATAACTTTCATGCTCTGCTGTTTCTGCTCCCGTACCCTTCCCCTTCTGCCACTCCTTGAACTTGTTCCTCTTCTCGTCAATCCTCTTTCCAACTTCATCATCCCACCACCATGTTTCCGAGTGCCTCGGTGGTCCTTTTGTCCATCCACATACCTCACCAACGGCTCCCAACAGACTAGCTTTCATTGACATCCAACCACTTTCAAGCTCAACCACATCATCCTCTGCCCTACTCAGCCTCTCTTTTAATGCCTCCCTTACTGTCACCTTTTTCAACCTCCACACCTTCATTCTCGGTTGGTACTTCACCCGCCGAGCTCTCCTCGCACCTTTCACCCTTATGTCGCAGACAACCAAGTGGTGCTGTGAAACAGCCTCCTCCCCCGGGATCACCTTTGTGTCCCGGAGGCGTCCCCTATCTCGCCTACGCACAATCAGGTAGTCAACGGTTGCTGTCGACCCACCTGACGTGTATGTAACAAGCTTGTTATCCTCTTTCTGGAACTGAGTATTACAAATCAACAAATCAGCTCCATCAGAAAACTCCAAAATCCTTTCACCTTCTCCATTTCTCACACCATATCCGTAACCCCCATGAACTCCCTCAAATCCATCCATACTCCTTCCCACATGTCTTGTTCAATAAATTTCATGTTGATTGGATGAAGTTTTGTACTTGTCGAATTATGACGTCATAAGGGAGGCACCTACGACATAATCATAAACATATGTTTTTAGCCATGGACAGTTTTTACAATGAGCCATGTCGCAATCTTTTATATGCAGCGCTTTCAGCGATATAAAGGTGCAATGTTTTTCGGTTTTTCCAAGATGGAAACCCTTCCCCTTCAGCCCTTCCAAGATGGAAAAACGTGTCGTTTTTCGGATTTTAAATCAAAAACAAAGAAATATCACCGGTAAAAAGTGAAATACGATGTGTTAAGTTGCAACGTTCGGAACACATCGCACGCTTATCCTATTAATGGTAATGAGAACGAGAACGACATTCTTCGACGTCATGACATCGACTGATATGCCTCCGCCCATATTATTACATCATTAGACATGCTTGAACCAAGGTTAAGTTGAATCCAATCGGATGATCTCAGGTATCACATTTTACCTGACATGACCTCTGACCTCACCAAAATCACCAAATCACCTCAATTCTCACATTTGATGCCAAAATATAATCAGTTCATCTTTGCATCATAATATATACTGATACCAAGTTTGGGCAAAATCCCACCACCAATTCACAAGTTAGAACAGTGACAGATATTTTACTTAACGGGACCCTCTGACCTTTGCCCTCTTGACCCCAAAATGTAATCAGTTCACGTTTACATTATAATACCTGTACCCAGGGCCGGCGCTACTATTAGGCCAACTAGGCAGCCGCCTAGGGTGCAGACATCAGGGGGGCACATTGCTGAACCTTAAAGGGTCAGAGTTTTATACAAATTATTGTTTTAAGAAAAAACATAATAAAAGGAAAATATAATAGTTCATTGTTCATAATAGTGTAAGTGATTAATTTTGAGCATGTACGCTTCGTGGCATACGTCACATCCTGTTTGAAATGGACGTAGCCTGCTCCCATACGTCACATCCGGCATGTTCAAAACGCTGCCCCATTTCATCGTTGGGCGCATGGATTGATCATCGTCAGGAAGACGGGAGAATTAATAATCGAAGTTGGCAATTTATTTATTTTTTTTTGGGGGGGGGGGGGGGAGGGAAGGGGATGCAAGTAGCTGGCCTTGCCTAGGGCGCAAAATAGTTTGGCGCCGGCTCTGCCTGTACCAAGTTTGACGAAGATCCCTTCAGCCCTTCTCAAATTAACGTGGTAACAAAATCCTATCACGGACGGATCACGGAATGATTGTCATTCGGACAGACTTCGTCGGCGGAGGCACAAAATTTGTTTTGATTTACGTCGTTTTGATGATCGCTCTTTTCAGGAACACATCCCCGACGCAAACCGAGCTATTACTGTAAATAGGTAATTGAATGTCTTGCTTACCACAACCTGCCCCACATCGTACTCTTCATCCTCAATACTGAAAGGACTCTCATCATCTTCACCATGAGGGAGAGAAGATCCTGGAAAGAAGAGGAAAAATGAACATAAAACAGATATTGTGACAGAAAAAGATCAATGGACAGAATATCAAAGTTCAGTTGTGTGTGCATTGAAGAAATGGGACATCAATCTCATCAATTCGTCTTCATCTTCTTCTTTGCCAGCCAGGTGTTCACATACCATATCCCCTAGTAAGAGATCAAGGGCTCAGAACATGCAGAATTGGCCCAAGTCTTTCAGGAACTGGTTGGCTAGGCCTGACATGATTGCAGTGGAAAAAGGCAGGAATTCGTAATTTGCTCAAGGTGCCGGCATTGACTTGCCAACTCTGCATGAAAGACACTGAGAGATGTTTGCACCTGTGACCAAGTGAAGCTGCTAAAACACTGCCATGGCATTACTGGAGGATAAAAACAAAAAGTTTGGAGCATTCACGGGTGTGTACCAGAGTGTACCCCGGTTTAGAATAGGTACACCGTATCCCTGCGTGTCATAAGAGGCGACTAAAAGGGGTGGCGTCAGGAAGGGCATCCGGCCATAAAAACATTGCCTCAAAAAGAGAACCATGAGAATTACAACTCCATATGGGCAGGGTACAGCCCGAAGTACCCCGTGGGGGACCCCACTCCCTCTCGTCAAAACTCAAGGTGGGGAATCCGATCGAAGCAAGGGTGGAAATCACTCCATTTATGACGACGAAACGTCTGATGCCGGACGTGGAGATCGGTTTCTGAGGTTTGGGACATGGAATGTAGGGACAATGACAGGGAGATCAGGAGAAGTTGTGGAAGTATTAGTCAGAAGAGTGGACATATGTTGTGTGCAGGAGACGAGATGGAAGGGAAGTGGTGTGAGAATGGTGAAGGGCAGGCAAGGACAGACATACAAGTTTGTGTGGCAAGGGTGCCCAGAAGGCGTGCATGGTGTTGGTGTCCTGTTTTCTGAGGAGTTTGTAGACAGTGTGGTGGGGTGTGACGAGAGTGAGTGAAAGGTTGATGATGGTGAAAATGATTATTGGAAAGCTCTTGGTGAACGTCTTCTCAGGATATGCTCCGCAGGTTGGTCGGAGCGATGGAGAAGGACAAGTTCTGGTGTGCAATAAAGAAGCTGATGGAAAACGTGAAAGATGAGGAAGTTGTTGTGGGAGGAGGAGACCTAAATGGACATGTGGGAAGGAGTATGGACGGTTTTGAGGGAGTTCACGGGGGTTACGGATATGGTGTGAGAAATGGAGAAGGTGAAAGGATTTTGGAGTTTGCTGATGGAGCTGATTTGTTGATTCGTAATACTCAGTTCCAGAAAGAGGATAATAAGCTTGTTCCATCCACGTCAGGTGGGTCGACGGCAACCGTTGACTACCTGATGTTGCGTCGGTGAGAAAGGGGGCACCTCCGGGACACAAAGGCGATCCCGAGGGAGGAGGCTGTTTCACAGCACCACTTGGTTGTCTACGACACAAGGGTGAAAGGTACGAGGAGAGCTCGGCGGGTGAAATACCAACCGAGAATGAAGGTGTGGAGGTTGAAAGAGGTGACAGTGAGAGGGAGGCATTAAAAGAGAGGCTGAGTATGGTGGAGGATGATGTGGTTGAGCTTGAAAGTGGTTGGATGTCAATGAAAGATAGTCTGTTGGGAGCCGTTGGTGAGGTATCTGGATTGGCAAAAGGACCACCGAGGCACTCGGAAACATGGTGGTGGTATGATTAAGTTGGAAAGAAGATTTACGAGAAGAGGAAGAAGTTCAAGGAGTGGCAGAAGGCGAAGGGTATGGGAGCAGAAAAGGCAGAGCATGAAAGTTATAAGGCAGCCAAGAAGGCTGCAAAGAAAGAGGTAGCAAAGGCGCAGGAGGCATGGCGGAAAATGTTCAGAGAACGCTTGGATTTGGAAGAGGGTCAGAGAGCGGTATTCAGGATTGCAAAGCAGATAGCGAAAGAGAGGTGTGATGTGATGGGGGTGAGTTGCTTGAAGGATGAAGTGGGACAAATCGTTGTGGACACAGATGGAATTAAAGGAAGATGGAAGAGATATATGGAAATGCTGTTGAATGCAGAGAATGAATGGGATGGCAACATAGAGATTAACCCAGTTTTAGGACCGGCAGAGAAGACAACCGAGAAGGAAGTTGAGGAAGCGATAAAAGCAATGAAGAGTAGAAAAGCAGAAGGGCCGACGGGAGTTGTGGAAGATATGTTGAAGGCAGCAGGAAGTTGGGGTGTGAAGAGAATGACAGAGATCTGTAATCTGGTGGTGAAAGAAGGCCGCATTCAAGTGGATTGGGAACCGAGTACCCTCATCCCTCGATACAAGGTGAAAGGTGCCCCTCTGGAGTGTGGCTCGTACCGAGCGATAAAGTTATTGGAGCATGGAATGAAGGTATTGGAAAGGGTGTTGGAGAGGAGGATAAGGAATAAAGTGAAGATCGACGAAATGCAGTTTGGATTTATGCCAGGAAGAGGAACGACAGACGTGCTTTTTATCGTGAGGCAGTTGCAGGAGAAGTATGTGGAGAAGAGGAACAAGTTGTTTCTTGGGTTTGTTGATCTGGAGAAAGCATTCGATAGGGTTCCACGTGAAGTAGTGACATGGGCATTGAGGAAGTTAGGAGTGGAGGAATGGTTGATCAGTGTAGTGATGGCAATGTACAAAAAAGCACGCACTGCTGTGAGGACAAAGGAGGGGAACAGTGGTGAGTTTGAGGTGAAGGTGGGAGTGCATTAGGGGTCGGTACTAAGTCCACTACTATTTGTAGCTGTGATGGAGGTGCTGGCTTGGAACGTAAAGGAGGGTTTACCGTGGGAGTTGTTGTATGCAGATGATCTGGTGTTGATTGCAGAAAATATGGATGGACTGAAGGAGAAGATGAACAAGTGGAAAGAATGTATGGAGACAAAAGGTCTGAAGGTGAATATCGGAAAGACGAAGGTGATGGCAAGTGGTAAAAGCATGTGGTGAGGTGGAAAGAACTGGGAAGAGGCCGTGTGCTGTGTGCAGGAAGGGTGTCGGAGTGAATTCCATTCAATGTACAATGTGTGCTGAGTGGGTTCATCAAAAATTTCGTGGTTTGAGAGGGTCATTAACCAGTGTGGCAGCTACATTCAAGTGTAAGGTGTGCACAGAGGGAGCTGCAGATGGAGGAAATGTTGAGTTGGATCTTGGAGACGGCATGAAGCTGGAAGGTGTGAAAACATTTTGTTACCTAGGAGAAATGCTGAAAGGAGATGGTGGATCAGACTCGGCAATGGTTGCTAGAGTGAGATGTGCATGGAAGAAGTTTCGGGAATTGAGTGGCGTGCTGACGAGGATTGGAGTGTCGTTGAAGCTGAAGGGAAAGGTGTTTGCTGCATGTGTGAGAAGTGTTATGATTTATGGGAGCGAGACATGGGTAATGAACGTCGAGCAACAACGAAGGCTGGAAAGGGTGGAAATGCGAATGGTTCGGTGGATGTGTGGAGTATTGTTGAGGGAGAGAGGAAGATAAATGATGAATTGCGAAAGATGATGGGATTAGAGCCTGTGATGGATGCTATGAAGAGGAACAGGTTGAGATGGTTTGGTCATGTGTTGAGGAAGGATGAAAGTGACTGGTTGAGAAGAGTGATGGAAATGAATGTAGAAGGAAGTAGAGGACGGGGAAGACCGAGAAAGACTTGGCTAAAGATGGTGGAAGAAGAAATGTGGGCAAGGGGGTTAACAAGGAGAGATACAGAAAATAGGGCAAGATGGAGAAGATTGTCATGGGGTCCGCAAGACTAACCCCCACTCTTGCAGGGAAAATGGCCTTTAAAATGCCTGTTGTTGTTGTATTCATGGGAAAGGTTACTGTGATGAGAGGAAGTTGTTTGTGTCACTGTCGTGCAGAACAAGCAGCCACCACCAGCAAATTTAAAAAGAAAGAAAACAACAACAAAACATTTTCAGGTGTCTCTTCTTGCACTTGCAAATGAGATAATTTATTTTGTGAATTTTGATTCTCAAAACTCACCAGTTGGCAGCTCTCCATCAACAGATACATTTGCGAGAGGTTCAGCATTCCTGCAGAAAGTAAAGATTTTGTAAAGCCATCGTTAAATAAATGTCACAAATAAGAAACGTCAGAATAAAAATGCAGTCAGGCAGGTGAAAATCAGACTGCATCGGTTCTTTGTGTTTTCTACATTCAGACAGCAAACAACAACACAACACTGTGCTCCCCGACCAAGTATCTTCATACCTGATATCTCTACTCACCTTCACTCTATCTTTCCCCTTTTTCCCCAATCTGGAACAAACTCCCTCACTCTCTTCATTCCCACTCCTCCCTCCAGGTCTTTAAAACAGCTGTTCACCACCATCTCTTATCTTCCCCCATCCAAAACCTTGATCTTTTCTACCCCCGTTAATACACCCAAATCCACCTCTTTCAATCGTCAATCCCCGACTTCATTCCTGAAATTCATTGTAGTGTCAATTTGTTTTGTACCGTGTACCCCTTCCCCCCTTCTCCCCCTTCTCCGCCCTCCCCTCCCTCTCAGCATTATACAGACATCCTGGTAATTCACATACAGGGTAGTTCGTCAATGAGTGTGCCATCCTTCGGATGTACGTTAAACCTGCCTGCAAATGAGGCTTTCCACAGCCATGTGCATGATACTAAAGAAGATTTATCTTGTCTGGCACAGGGGTCTGCTCCACAAGCTTGTCATATGGTGTATCTGGAGTGATGCATTCTATTATCTCAGCTTTCCTTACAAATCGAAAGATAAAGTTGGTACTTGAGGGTCAATCTACTCCTACTTGCTCCATCAATTCTGGTGTTCCACATGGTTCTGTCCTTGGTCCCACATTGTTCCTTGTTTATATCAATGATCTTCCTGATAATGTTCTATCTCAGCTAGCCATGTGTGCCGACGATTCCTCACTCCACTGCACATCTGCTTATTCACTCAATGCCACTCGTAATGAGGTTGGAGTTTCTCTGGACAATGATTTGGAGAATGTGTTGAAGTGGAGCCACGACTGGCTGGTAACCTTCAATGCAAAGAAAATTAAACTGTTGTCCATATCTCGTTCGAGAAACAGGTCTTTCCCTTCTGTGCACATGGGATCATCAACCTTAACAGAATCATCAGAGCTTCCGCTCCTTGGTCTGGACATGTCTTCTAACCTCCGTTGGGATAAGTACATTTCTGGAATTGCTAAGAGTGCTTCCAAGCGAGTTGGTTGTCTTTATCGAGCGCAGAAGTATTTACCTCCTGAGGCCATTTTGTACCTGTATAAGGCAACTACACATCCCCTCATGGAGTACTGTTGTCACATTTTGGCTGGAGCACCAGCTTGCCACTTATCTTTACTTGATAGGCCCCAGAAACGCATAGTGAACCTGGTTGGTGTGGAGATGGGTTCAACTCTTCAACCACTCTCTCACCGTAGGTCGATTGCCACTCCTGGTTTGTTCGACAGATATTTTCATAGCAAATGTGCTGTTGGACTTTCTAACTTGGTTCCTCCCATACGAGTGTTTGGACACAAAACTCGGTTTGCCATCTCCGCTCACCCATACACTCTCGCTGATCCAAAGTGCAGAACGAAAGGCTGTGCAGATAGTTTTATCATTCGTGCTGTCTCGCTCTGGAATTCACTACATGTAACATGCTTCCCATTATACTACGATTTACTTCAAGAGGAATGTCAATTCATACTTCCTACATCTTTGAGGTTTTATCGCATTTTACCCGACATCTGCTACTTCCGGTGTCTTGGATGTTTTCTTGTTATTTTTTATCTTGCCAAAACGAAGTTTTTGCAAGATGTATTAGTCAGCTTGTATGTTTGTTTTTTTGTTTGTTTTTTTTTTTGTTTTTTTGTTTGTGGTTAATCATTTTTTTTCCACGTTTAGATCACTCTGTAGACCACAGTTATTATTGGAAACTCCTGTAACTTCGCATATCAGAGTCCTATAGAGATACCCTTCAGCACCCAAAATTTTGAAGGTCAAGGTCAAAGGTCAAGGTCACTTTGTGGTCAATCATGGAGGTCGACGAAACCCTTATTTTTTGAGTAACTTTGATCGGATCGTCTCCAAACTTCATGGGAATCTAGTATATGGTCCGGCGCTCAGCTGATTAGTTTTTGGTGGCGATCGGCCTTGACCTTCATGGTTAGCGCTGGAGGTCGAAAATTATTGACCCCAAGGTCAAATGTTGAAATCGTTATTTTTTGAGTAACTTTGATCGGATCGTCTCCAAACTTCATGGGAATCTAGTATATGGTCCGGCGCTCAGCTGATTAGTTTTTTGTGGCGATCGGCCTTGACCTTCATGGTTAGCGCTGGAGGTCGACCTTGACCTTTGACCTTGACCTTCAGATCACTCTGTAGACCACAGTTATTATTGGAAACTCCTGTAACTTCGCATATCAGAGTCCTATAGAGATACCCTTCAGCACACAAAATTTTGAAGGTCAAGGTCAAAGGTCAAGGTCACTTTGTGGTCAATCATGGAGGTCGACGAAACCCTTATTTTTTGAGTAACTTTGATCGGATCGTCTCCAAACTTCATGGGAATCTAGTATATGGTCCGGCGCTCAGCTGATTAGTTTTTGGTGGCGATCGGCCTTGACCTTCATGGTTAGCGCTGGAGGTCGAAAATTATTGACCCCAAGGTCAAATGTTGAAATCGTTATTTTTTGAGTAACTTTGATCGGATCGTCTCCAAACTTCATGGGAATCTAGTATATGGTCCGGCGCTCAGCTGATTAGTTTTTGGTGGCGATCGGCCTTGACCTTCATGGTTAGCGCTGGAGGTCGAAAATTATTGACCCCAAGGTCAAATTACGAAACCCTTATTTTTTGAGTAACTTTGATCTTATGATCTCCAAACTTGGTGGGTATATAGAGTGTGGTATGGCGCTCAGTTGATTAGTTTTTGGTGTCGATCGGCCTTGACCTTCAAGGTCATTTTGAAGGTCATTCAATTTTGACCAAAAGGTAAAATTTTCAAGTTTCAGTTACCATATCGAGTAATACCTCATATGAATGCCCTTGATGAGTGCTTCCCAGATCTGTAAACAGTTTGACGCTATGACGTCATTTGATGACGTCATGACGAAAAAACGGAATTTTCATGAAAAAATTATTTCCTCAGTTCTCATCAAAATCTTTCAATATTTCATGTGCGTTGGTCATGAAGACATACTATTCACCATACGAAATTATTAAGGTCAAGGTCAAAGGTCAAGGTCACTTTGCGGTCAATCATGGAGGTCAACGAAACCCTGGCAAGATACGGTTCACCCTGTGGGTGATGTTTTTATCTTGCCAAAACGAAGTTTTTGCAAGATGTATTAGTCAGCTTGTATGTTTGTTTTTTTGTTTTTTTGTTTGTGGTTAATCATTTTTTTTCCACGTTTAGATCACTCTGTAGACCACAGTTATTATTGGAAACTCCTGTAACTTCGCATATCAGAGTCCTATAGAGATACCCTTCAGCACACAAAATTTTGAAGGTCAAGGTCAAAGGTCAAGGTCACTTTGTGGTCAATCGTGGAGGTCGACGAAACCCTTATTTTTTGAGTAACTTTGATCGGATCGTCTCCAAACTTCATGGGAATCTAGTATATGGTCCGGCGCTCAGCTGATTAGTTTTTGGTGGCGATCGGCCTTGACCTTCATGGTTAGCGCTGGAGGTCGAAAATTATTGACCCCAAGGTCAAATGTTGAAACCCTTATCTTTTGAGTAACTTTGATCGGATCGTCTCCAAACTTCATGGGAATCTAGTATATGGTCCGGCGCTCAGCTGATTAGTTTTTGGTGGCGATCGGCCTTGACCTTCATGGTTAGCGCTGGAGGTCGAAAATTATTGACCCCAAGGTCAAATGTTGAAATCGTAGGTACCATATCTTCGCATATCTTCGCATGTAACTTCGCATATCAGAGTCCTATAGAGATACCCTTCAGCACACAAAATTTTGAAGGTCAAGGTCAAAGGTCAAGGTCACTTTGTGGTCAATCATGGAGGTCGACGAAACCCTTATTTTTTGAGTAACTTTGATCGGATCGTCTCCAAACTTCATGGGAATCTAGTATATGGTCCGGCGCTCAGCTGATTAGTTTTTGGTGGCGATCGGCCTTGACCTTCATGGTTAGCGCTGGAGGTCGAAAATTATTGACCCCAAGGTCAAATGTTGAAATCCTTATTTTTTGAGTAACTTTGATCGGATCGTCTCCAAACTTCATGGGAATCTAGTATATGGTCCGGCGCTCAGCTGATTAGTTTTTGGTGGCGATCGGCCTTGACCTTCATGGTTAGCGCTGGAGGTCGAAAATTATTGACCCCAAGGTCAAATTTTGAAATCGTAGGTACCATATCGAGTAATACCTCATATGAATGCCCTTGATGAGTGCTTCCCAGATCTGTAAACAGTTTGACGCTATGACGTCATTTGATGACGTCATGACGAAAAAACGGAATTTTCATGAAAAAATTATTTCCTCAGTTCTCATCAAAATCTTTCAATATTTCATGTGCGTTGGTCATGAAGACATACTATTCACGATACGAAATTATTAAGGTCAAGGTCAAAGGTCAAGGTCACTTTGCGGTCAATCATGGAGGTCAACGAAACCCTGGCAAGATACGGTTCACCCTGTGGGTGATGTTTTTTTTTGAGTAACTTTGATCGGATCGTCTCCAAACTTCATGGGAATCTAGTATATGGTCCGGCGCTCAGCTGATTAGTTTTTGGTGGCGATCGGCCTTGACCTTCATGGTTAGCGCTGGAGGTCGAAAATTATTGACCCCAAGGTCAAATGTTGAAACCCTTATCTTTTGAGTAACTTTGATCGGATCGTCTCCAAACTTCATGGGAATCTAGTATATGGTCCGGCGCTCAGCTGATTAGTTTTTGGTGGCGATCGGCCTTGACCTTCATGGTTAGCGCTGGAGGTCGAAAATTATTGACCCCAAGGTCAAATGTTGAAATCGTAGGTACCATATCTTCGCATATCTTCGCATGTAACTTCGCATATCAGAGTCCTATAGAGATACCCTTCAGCACACAAAATTTTGAAGGTCAAGGTCAAAGGTCAAGGTCACTTTGTGGTCAATCATGGAGGTCGACGAAACCCTTATTTTTTGAGTAACTTTGATCGGATCGTCTCCAAACTTCATGGGAATCTAGTATATGGTCCGGCGCTCAGCTGATTAGTTTTTGGTGGCGATCGGCCTTGACCTTCATGGTTAGCGCTGGAGGTCGAAAATTATTGACCCCAAGGTCAAATGTTGAAATCCTTATTTTTTGAGTAACTTTGATCGGATCGTCTCCAAACTTCATGGGAATCTAGTATATGGTCCGGCGCTCAGCTGATTAGTTTTTGGTGGCGATCGGCCTTGACCTTCATGGTTAGCGCTGGAGGTCGAAAATTATTGACCCCAAGGTCAAATTTTGAAATCGTAGGTACCATATCGAGTAATACCTCATATGAATGCCCTTGATGAGTGCTTCCCAGATCTGTAAACAGTTTGACGCTATGACGTCATTTGATGACGTCATGACGAAAAAACGGAATTTTCATGAAAAAATTATTTCCTCAGTTCTCATCAAAATCTTTCAATATTTCATGTGCGTTGGTCATGAAGACATACTATTCACGATACGAAATTATTAAGGTCAAGGTCAAAGGTCAAGGTCACTTTGCGGTCAATCATGGAGGTCAACGAAACCCTGGCAAGATACGGTTCACCCTGTGGGTGATGTTTTATTTGTTTGTTTTTTTGTTTTTTTGTTTGTGGTTAATCATTTTTTTTCACGTTTAGATCACTCTGTAGACCACAGTTATTATTGGAAACTCCTGTAACTTCGCATATCAGAGTCCTATAGAGATACCCTTCAGCACACAAAATTTTGAAGGTCAAGGTCAAAGGTCAAGGTCACTTTGTGGTCAATCATGGAGGTCGACGAAACCCTTATTTTTTGAGTAACTTTGATCGGATCGTCTCCAAACTTCATGGGAATCTAGTATATGGTCCGGCGCTCAGCTGATTAGTTTTTGGTGGCGATCGGCCTTGACCTTCATGGTTAGCGCTGGAGGTCGAAAATTATTGACCCCAAGGTCAAATTTTGAAATCGTAGGTACCATATCGAGTAATACCTCATATGAATGCCCTTGATGAGTGCTTCCCAGATCTGTAAACAGTTTGACGCTATGACGTCATTTGATGACGTCATGACGAAAAAACGGAATTTTCACATTTTGGCAAGATACGGTTCACCCTGTGGGTGACATATGTTTATTTGTTTTTTTGTTTGTTTTTTTGTTTTTTTGTTTGTGGTTAATCATTTTTTTTCACGTTTAGATCACTCTGTAGACCACAGTTATTATTGGAAACTCCTGTAACTTCGCACATCAGAGTCCTATAGAGATACCCTTCAGCACACAAAATTTTGAAGGTCAAGGTCAAAGGTCAAGGTCACTTTGTGGTCAATCATGGAGGTCGACGAAACCCTTATTTTTTGAGTAACTTTGATCTGATCGTCTCCAAACTTCATGGGAATCTAGTATATGGTCCGGCGCTCAGCTGATTAGTTTTTGGTGGCGATCGGCCTTGACCTTCATGGTTAGCGCTGGAGGTCGAAAATTATTGACCCCAAGGTCAAATGTTGAAACCCTTATTTTTTGAGTAACTTTGATCGGATCGTCTCCAAACTTCATGGGAATCTAGTATATGGTCCGGCGCTCAGCTGATTAGTTTTTGGTGGCGATCGGCCTTGACCTTCATGGTTAGCGCTGGAGGTCGAAAATTATTGACCCCAAGGTCAAATGTTGAAATCGTAGGTACCATATCTTCGCATATGTTCGCATGTAACTTCGCATATCAGAGTCCTATAGAGATACCCTTCAGCACACAAAATTTTGAAGGTCAAGGTCAAAGGTCAAGGTCACTTTGTGGTCAATCATGGAGGTCGACGAAACCCTTATTTTTTGAGTAACTTTCATCGGATCATCTCCAAACTTCATGGGAATCTAGTATATGGTCCGGCGCTCAGCTGATTAGTTTTTGGTGGCGATCGGCCTTGACCTTCATGGTTAGCGCTGGAGGTCGAAAATTATTGACCCCAAGGTCAAATTATGAAACCCTTATTTTTTGAGTAACTTTGATCTTATGATCTCCAAACTTGGTGGGTATATAGGGTGTGGTATGGCGCTCAGTTGATTAGTTTTTGGTGTCGATCGGCCTTGACCTTCAAGGTCATTTTGAAGGTCATTCAATTTTGACCAAAAGGTAAAATTTTCAAGTTTCAGTTACCATATCGAGTAATACCTCATATGAATGCCCTTGATGAGTGCTTCCCAGATCTGTAAACAGTTTGACGCTATGACGCCATTTGATGACGTCATGACGAAAAAACGGAATTTTCATGAAAAAATTATTTCCTCAGTTCTCATCAAAATCTTTCAATATTTCATGTGCGTTGGTCATGAAGACATACTATTCACCATACGAAATTATTAAGGTCAAGGTCAAAGGTCAAGGTCACTTTGCGGTCAATCATGGAGGTCAACGAAACCCTGGCAAGATACGGTTCACCCTGTGGGTGATGTTTTATTATTTATTTTTAGTTTGTTTTGCTTTATCCTTACATGTTTCTAACTTTCTCTTAACCCCTGACCTGTATGCTTTGTCTGGGGTGATATCCATAAAAATAAACTGCACCTCAAAGAGGCAAGTGCTTTAATGGAGAGTCGAAACAGCCCAACATTGCATGAAAATGCCAAATTTCAAATACAGTACTCACTTCCAGCAACCCTCCACATTAGCGAGTGCTTACTTTGAAAGTCCAAGATTGGATGGATGAGGGAAGTGCAATGCATGTCCTGCATTTAAACTTTCAGAAGTTTAAACTAAGAACTAACTGGAGGAGTGATAGGAACCAAAGAGTGTCTGTGACTGGGAAAGTGTCTGCCTGGAAAGATGCATGTCATGTAGTACCTGATGGATCAGTACAAGGACCGTTATCATTAGTGACTAAACCGACACCCATCACTGGCTTTGCTAGCGGGGAGAGTGACTGTGATACCCTGCCAGGTCTAAAAACAACACCTGACAAAGGGTGGCTGAGCTCCCTTCAGGAGCCAACGGCCTTCCAGTATGGAGATGGGGTCTCTTGAAAGACACCCAATGGGGGTAGGAAAATTAATTTTTCCACTGGCCAAGTTACCCCCTCTTACACAGTGGTCCTGTGAAGAGGTTTCCTTGTTTCAGGACTAAGTGAAGGTTTTGGCAGTTTTTCCTCTTCTTTTTCCTTGAAGCTCTTTACATGTGGTGGCTTTCAGCCTTGTTTTGGGGAAAATGGTTTTTTTTTATGCCTGCGCCCCCGAAGGTGGCCAGAGGCATTATGTTTTCGGGTTGTCCGTCTGTCTGTCCATGCGGGCTAAACCTTGTTTTTCTCAGCAACCACGTGTCCGATTGAGATGAGACTTTCAGGGTAGGAGTGACACCCATGCACAATGTTTTTTTATGATAATTGTGACGTCATAGGTTACATGGTATGGCAACCGTTTTGGATTAAATGCGAATAATTAAAAAATAATTTATCGGAAACCTCTGAATGGAAAAATTTGAAACCTGACACATTGTCAAGTACTCCCAATGGGGAACAAAAGCATGATGATGATGTCATCAATGGTGAAGTGGCACACCAGCCAAAAAATTACCGAGAGAGATAAAAATTAAAAAGGCAATTGTTAATATTCAAAACAACGATAATAATTGTTTAATTTGGTCTGTTCTTGCTCATCTACATCCACCACAATGGAAACCTGAAAGAGTATCACATTATAAAAAGTATGAAAATACTCCAAATGTTAAAGTTTTAAAGTTTCCTATGTCATTGATTGATATTCCTAAATTTGAGAAAATGAATAATCTATCTGTTAATGTTTATGGACCAACAGAAACAAAGTTCAAATTTTGATTATGATTATTAATTTATGTGATTTAATGTTGGTGCTTATCGCATGGCTGGTATTGTTTGTGTCATAAGGAACAAAGGGAAAACCACGGAGGCAATTTACACACTGGGAAAGTTACCTTTATCCCCGAACTAAGTAGCATAGCTCCACCCCTCGCATGGAGACATGTAACGCTTACACGGACATCTGGGCCTGATTTAATTAAAGGAAGGTTTCTTCTTCTTTGCGACAGTCAGAGCACACAACCCTAAACAATTCTACCTGGACTAAGGTATTTCATTACCTACCCCCACAAATGTAAATGTCATTCAAATATTTCAACAAATCTATAAAACATCCATTTGTGATATACGCTGATTTTGAAAATAACCTTGAAAAGATATAGGGGAAGGCGGGGCAAGTTGAGCATAGGGGTAAGTTGAGCCACCACCTCCCAGCCAGTTATGAATGAGTCAGACTTTGTGGTGGCGCCATCTATAGATGCCCCATTGCATAACTCCAAATTCTGCCATATTGTTTTCTAAATTGAAACAGAAACCAGTGTTGCAGAGGGAAAAATCCAATTTTCAGCCATAAAAGTAAAAAGGTGTAAAACAGGTAAGTTCACGTTTCTTCCATATGCAGCATAGATATAATATGGATATCAGATGACAATTGTTAGTCCAGGTATGTGTCTCCATTCTTGTCATAGACTTTAATACGATGGATGCATAGAATATTAAATGTATGTGGAGACATAGTATGTGGAGACATCTCAGAAAGTTCAGACTGGGGTAAGTTGAGGCAGACCCTACGGGGCAAATCGAGCCATGGCTCAACTTGCCCCATAGGGTCTGGCTCAACTTGCCAACTCATGTTGGTGGAGATAATAATAATTAGCATTTATAATGCGCTTTTCCCCAAAGGCTCAAAGCGCTTACAGAATACCATATTATTACCGTCATTGGATACATTGCGAGCCTGCACCACAATGGGTGTACCATCTCCACTCCCCAGGGAGTATTCCTTGCCGTGCTGCCATTTCAAGCGCTCCGAGCAAAGTCATTCACAGAGGCTTTCACATCCTACCAGGTCCCCATTTCACTCCTGGGTACGCGGAGCAGCAAATGTGGATTAAATGCCTTGCCGAAGGACACAAGTGCCACGATTGGGGATCGAACCCGGGACCTTCTGATTGAGAGTCAAGCGCTCAATCCACTACACCATGACACCCCCACACACGTGTGTGTGTGTATGTATATATATATATATATATATATATATATATATATATATATATATATATATATATATATATATATATATAACGAAGCAATTCACATGGTATTTTAGATTTTTAAAAACAAACACACCTGGAAAATCTGTTTAACTGTAGACAAAAAGGACCAAAAATCATTGTAGTATTTAGAGCATGTTTTGAGCCTATAGTTAATAGGCAAGTGATAGGCCTATTTGATTAAGAAAAGTCGTGCTGGAACTTGCCCCATAGCTTTTGTACACACGGCGGCCATTTTGGAAAAATAATATAAAATATCAAATAACGTGGACCTGCCTCCTCGTTTTTTAAAATCCTGATGAGAAACTATTATTAATTCTTTTTACTTGGCCTTAAACTCATTGCATTGAAGTAATAACAATGTTTTGAGGTGGACTTTCATTACCATGTAAAACATATATATTAATATCCATTTTTCTCTTTCAGAAGCACATGAGAAATGCGTAACTACAAGCGAAAGACAAACCGAGGACAAACTCCCCACGATGTTATGGAACGAGCGGCTGATGCTGTTTCTGGCGGACAGAGTGTGCGGAGTGCAGCTAAGGACTTTGCCATCGATCAAATGACGCTTAAACGATACATTGGAAAGAGAGATAGACAACAAGGGACTGCCTATGCACCCGTCGCCTTGCGGCATCTGGTGTTTTCTCCTGACATGGAGAAAGATTTGGGCAATCATGTGAAACAGTTGGCAGACATGTTTCATGGTTCGTCGGTGAACAGGTGCTGTACATTGGCATATGAGCTTGCCAAACGAAACAATGTTGATGTGCCAGCCAGCTGGGATCGTGAGAAGAAGGCTGGCCAGGATTGGTGGTCAGGCTTCAAGAAGCGACAAAACCTGGCAATAAGGCAACCAGAGGCCACATCTTTTGGACGTGCCACTGCCTTCAACCGACCAGTGGTTGATAAGTTCTTCAACAATCTTGCCCAGGTGATGGACAAATATAAGTTTTCACCATGTAATATCTACAATACTGACGAAACTGGGTGCACCACAGTTCAAAACCCTGCAGCTGTTGTGACCGAGAAGGGAAAAAAACAAGTCGGCACAATCACCTCTGTTGAACGTGGGGAACTGGTAACCGTTGTGTACACTGAGTGCAATTGGCTCAGTCGTGCCTCCTTTAATAATTTTTCCAAGAGTACACTACAGAGAACACTTCATTAGGGGTGGACCAACTCAGTGCATAGGCAGAGCAACGCGCAGTGGCTGGATGAATGAGGAGACATTCGTGGAATACCTAAATCACATCATCAAGCACACCAGATGTTCACCAGAGAGGAAGATTCTCCTGATACTCGACAACCAAGACACCCACATTTCTCTCAATGCTGTGGACACTGCAAGATCTCATGGTGTTGTCCTGCTGACAATACCACCTCACACTTCGCATCACCTCCAGCCTATTGATCGATCAGTGTATGGGCCATTTAAGACCGCTTACAACAGAGCCATGGATGGGTGGTTACGTTCTAACCCTGGGAAAACCGTGACAATCTACGAAATTCCAACCATCGTGAACCAAGCCCAAATGACTGCCTTGACGCCATTGAACATCATTGCAGGCTTTCGAGCGACAGGTATCTACCCATTCAACAGGGACATTTTCAGTGACACAGATTTTGCCCCTGCTGCCCCAACCAGCCGTGAGCAAGATGATGCTGTTGCAGATGGCGCTGAGGTGAATCCAATCCCTGAAGATGCAAGGCCACCAGATGAGACTCCTGCTGCTGACTTGTCATGTGATGATGTCCAGCCACAACGACAGCAAGTAGATGGTGTTCAACCAACCACCTCCGGGAAACCCAATTCACCCAATCTGAGGGATGTCGTTCCTCCTCCATACGTATCACCATCTGATGTTCACCCATTTCCGAAAGCAACAGCAAGAAAGAAAACGAAAGCTGGTCGCAAAAAAGGCAGCACAAAGATTCTGACTGACACCCCAGTACGCCAGGAGCTTGCAGCCCTATCTGAAAATCGCAAACGGAAGCCATCAGCCAAGAAATCAAAGAGATGCTTGTTCAAAGCTAATGGGAAAAAGACATGTCCCCCAAGATCAAAAACCCCGAGTTCCAGTGAGACAGATGGTGATTCAGAAGTTGAGTATGATGACGAATCAGATGTGGACAGTGATATGGATATCATTGAAGGTGACTTTGTAGTTGTCAAATGTGCTGGCAAATCAAGATTTGTGCATTACATTGCTCGGGTTGATGTACTGAATGGAGAGGAATTTCAGTTTGAAGGTGTCTTCCTGCAGAAGGTTGCTGGAAAAGTTGGATCTGACAACCCAGTGTTTGTTCCAAACCCAAAGGATGAAGCAGGATTTGAACTGGAAGACATCGTGCGTAAGCTGCCACAGCCTAAGTGCGTTGGCAGTTCTACCCGTTGTTCTGGACAGCTTGTGTTCAATTGTGACTTGTCAGTTTGGCAGCTTAATTGACTTTTTTTTTTTTTTTTTGTATACTGAATCGAGTCTCGTGAAAGAGCTAACATTTATTTCACAAACAAATCAACCAGACAAACAAAATATACAAAAAGAGGGAGCGGAAGACAAGATGGGGAGAGAAGGGGAAGCACACAACCACAACATTTGAGAGCAGGGAGAAGTGTGGGAGGGAGAGGGCTTGGGGGGAGGAGGCGTGGGAAGGGGGGGGGGGGGGAGGTATAAAACACAAGGGGACCGAAATTAGCGGGGGTAGAAAAGATCAAGGTTTTGGATGGGGGAGGATAAGAGATGGTGGTGAACAGCTGTTTTAAAGACCTGGAGGGTGGAGGAGTGGGATTGAAGAGAGTGAGGGAGTTTGTTCCAGAGGCGGGAGAAAAGAGGAATGAAGGAGTGAAGGTGAGCAGAAAGTCTTGATTTTGGCAGTTTAACCATAAGAGGGTTGCAGGCAGATCTTGTGCGACCTGTAGGAATATTTGGGGGACAGAGCCCAGAGAGAGCTGGGGGGGCAAGGCCAGAGAGGAGTCGGTAGAAGACGGAGAGACCACCAACCTGCCTGCGGTGAGCGAGTGAAAGGCCCTTGGAGTTAGCTTCATCGCGGGAGATTCCAATGATTCTGAACGCTTTGGTTTCAACAGCGTGAAGACGAGCTAGGTGTGAGGCAGGAGCACCAGACCAGAGGGGACAGCAGTATTCCATAGAGCTGCGGATGAAAGCCTTGTATGTGGTGAGGAGCTCAGGTTTGCCGAGAAAGGACTTCGCACGACGGAGGATGCCCAGTCGGCGACTGGCTTTGGAGGCCAGATTTGAAATGTGGTTTTCCCAGGAAAGACCATGGCAGATAGCGAGACCCAAAAGCTTGAGTGACAGAACTTCTTGGAGAGGATTATTCAGAAAGTGGATGGGAGGGTTGTCCAGTCGGTCCTTTCGGAGAGACATCGTAAGAGTGTGAGATTTATCAGGATTGAAAGACATGTTCCATTTGTTTGCCCAGTCTGTGATTTTGTCCAGGTCTGCAGAGAGTGAGGAGGCTGCAGACTGCCGATCTGAGGGATGAGGAATGGAGCGACAGAGAGTAGAGTCGTCAGCAAAGAGATAGAGAGACTTGATTTCTGACATGTTTTAGTTTTAGTTCCAGATCCAAATGATGAAGCTGGCATTGATGAGCAAGATATTGTGCCTTAATTGCCACAGTCTGACTGTTGGCCTTTCTGGGTGTATTTGGGACACTTTTGTTTTATTGTGACTTAAAACTGTGGCAGCTGTTTTCAACTCAATCCAGCTGCCACATTGAATTATAACCATGAACACAAGGTACATGTAAATATTTCGTTCAGTGTTGTAACAAGTACATTAAATATTTTTCAGGCAGACCAATTTTTGTACTTCAGTTATCTTTATTTGGGGCAATGATCAACTATTTGGGATACTTTTTGTTTAATTGGGACTTGAAACTGTGACAGGTGGATTGAGTTGACTTTTCTTCCCACAGTTGACAATCTTGTTTTTCTATGAGAGTGACTCAATTTGTTCGTAACTGATTACTATAACCATGAACACAAGGTAATCATTTCGTTCAGTGTTGTAGAACTTTACAACATTAAATATTTTTTTGGCAAAACAATGGTTTTCTACTTTAGTTATCTTTATTTGGGGCAATGATCAACTTACCCCTATGTGGTACAACTTACCCCAGAGGTTGGATCAACTTACCCCTCAGGTGGACAAGTTGAGCCATTTGGCCTCCGTTTTTTCAAAGGTCACAGTGACTTTCAGTGTGGGGATAGAAAGTAAGAACTAGCTACAAAATGTTTCCCAAGGATTAAATTAGAAGGCAAGATACTCATTTGTGCAAGATCATCAGTAAGTTCAGTCCTAACATTCCAAGAACAAAAACTGGCTCAACTTGCCCCGCCTTCCCCTACTGCTTCTCCAAATCCAGATCAATCACACACAAATAAATATCAAAAACAAACTCCTTGTGGTTTGTGTGGTTTCTACCCTCTGGACTGTGGCTTGTATCGAGCGATAAAGTTATTGGAGCATGGAATGAAGGTATTGGAAAGGGTGTTGGAGAGGAGGATAAGGAAGAACGTGAAGATTGACGAAATGCAGTTTGGATTTATGCCAGGAAGAGGAACGACAGACGTGCTTTTTATTGCAAAGCAATTGCAGGAGAAGTACATGAAGAGGAAGAAGTTGTTTCTTGGGTTTGTTGATCTGGAGAAAGCATTCGATAGGGTTCCACACGAAGTAGTGACATGGGCATTGAGGAAGTTAGGAGTGGAGGAATGGTTGATCAGTGTAGTGATGGCAATGTATGACAGAGCGTGCACAGCTGCAAAGACGAAGGATGGGAACAGTGGTGAGTTTGAGGTGAAGGTGGGAGGGCATCAGGGGTCGGTACTTAGTCCACTACTATTTGTAGCTGTGATGGAGGTGCTGGCTCGGAATGTAAAGGAGGGTTTACCGTGGGAGTTGTTGTACGCAGATGATCTGGTGTTGATTGCGGAAAGTATGGATGGACTGAAGAAGAAGATGAACAAGTGGAAGGAATGTATGGAGACAAAAGGTCTGAAGGCGAATATCGGAAAAACGAAGGTGATGGCAAGTGGTAAAGCATGTGGTGAGGTGGAAAGAACTGGGAAGTGGCCGTGTGCTGTGTGCAGGAAGGGTGGCCCAGTGAACTCCATTCAATGTACAATGTGCACAGAGTTGGTTCATCAAAAATGTAGTGGTCTGAGAGGGTCATTAACCAGCGTGGCAGCTACATTCAAGTGTAAGGTGTGCACAGAGGGAGCTGCAGATGGAGGAAATCTTGAGTTGGATCTTGGAGACGGCATGAAGCTGGAAGGTGTGAAAACATTTTGCTACCTAGGAGACATGTTGAATGGATAAGGTGGATCAGACTCGGCAACGGTTGCTGGAGTGAGATGTGCATGAAAGACGTTTCGGGAACTGAGTGGCGTGCTGACGAGGAGGGGGGTGTCGTTTAAGTTGAAGGGAAAGGTGTATGCTGCATATGTGAGAAGGGTTATGATTTATGGGAGCAAGACATGGGTAATGAACGTAGAGCAGCAACGAAGGCTGGAAACAACTTGCCTCCATCTCCTCGAAAGCAAATCCAACGGAAGGAAATCTCATTTCTTTTCAAAAAGCCCGAAACAAGTGTGTGTCCACCCTCAGGAGAGCAAGGAAACAATATCTCTCCGTTCTAAAGACCGAACTCTCTTATCTGTCTCCCTCTTCCAAATCCTGGTGGCGTCTGGTCAAATCTGTTTCTGGTGTTTGTTCCCCCTCCATCCCCTCCCTTACCTCAAACGGCTACACAGCTGACTGCGCACGTGAAAAAGCTGAATGCCTCAACTCTGTGTTTGCCTCTAAATCTTGTGTCCCAAACCCATCCCTCTCTGTACCCACCGTACCCAGTCGTACCCAGCTGCTCCTGGACTCTGTGTCCTTTCCTCCTGACAAGGTGGAAAAGTTTCTGTCAACCCTCGACTCTGATTCTGCAACTGGACCTGACGGCATCAGCCCACGGGTCCTAAAATCCTGTTCTTCCGCTGTTTCACTCCCTCTCTCTGTTCTCTTCACCCTCTCTTTTGCTCAAGGTCAACTGCCATCTGCTTGGAAATCAGCCAACATCACCGCTTTGCACAAAAAAGGTGCAAAAACATATCCTAGCAACTACAGACCAATCAGCCTTCTCCCAATTATCAGCAAAGTCATGGAATCCATCATTGCTTCAGATATGAAATCTTTCCTCTTCTCCAATGGCTTGATCTCTGATCATCAATTTGGTTTCAGACCAGGTCACTCTACTCTGGACATGCTGCTTCTGCTGTCTCAACAATGGATGGAGGTCCTCAATGCCAAACAAGAAATTAGAGCCGTCTCCCTCGACAAATCACGTGCTTTCGATACGGTCTGGCACCCCGCTCTGCTCACCAAAGTCTCCTCCTTTGGTATCCATGCAAATCTCCACGCATGGCTGGCGGACTTCCTCTCTCGTCGTAGTCAACGTGGCCCTGAATGGGTTTCTCTCATCTGCTCTTCCTGTTCAGGCTGGAGTTCCCCAAGGTAGTGTTCTGGGCCCTGTGCTTTTTCTGGTCTTCATCAATGATCTCTCTGACTCTCTTGAAAATCCTCTCTATCTCTTTGCTGATGACTCAACTCTCTGCCGCTCCATTCCTCATCCCTCAGATCGGCAGTCTGCAGCCTCCTCACTCTCTGCAGACCTGGACAAAATCACAGACTGGGCAAACAAGTGGAACATGTCTTTCAATCCTGACAAATCTCACACTCTTACGATGTCTCTCCGAAAAGACCGACTGGACAACCCTCCCATCTACTTTCTGAATAATCCTCTCCAAGAAGTTCTGTCACTCAAGCTTTTGGGTCTCACTATCTGCCATGATCTTTCCTGGGAAAACCACATTTCCAAGCTGGCCTCCAAAGTCGTGCGAAGTCCTTCCTTGGCACACCTGAGCTCCTCACCACATACAAGGCTTTCATCCGCAGCTCAATGGAATACTGTTCTCTCCTATGGGCCGGTGCTCCTGCCTCACACTTAGCTCGGCTTCACGCTGTTGAAACCAAAGCTTTCAGAATCATTGGAATCTCCCGTGATGAAGCTATCTCCGAGGGCCTTTCACTCACTCACCGCAGACAGGTAGGTGGTCTTTCTGTCTTCTACCGACTCCTCTCTGGCCTTGCTCCCCCAGCTCTCTCTGTGCTTTGTCCCCCAAATATTCCTGCAGGTCGCACAAGATCTGCCTGCAACCCTCTGATGGTTAAACTGCTGAAATCTCGGCTCTCTGCTCACCTTCACTCTTTCATTCCTCTTTTCTCCCGCCTCTGGAACAAACTCCCACGCTCCCTTCAATCCCACTCCTCCCTCCAGGTCTTTAAAACAGCTGTTCACCACCATCTCTTTTCTTTCCCCATCCAAAACCTTGATCTTTTCTACCTCCACTAATTCACCCCAGATCCACCTTGTTTGAAATTCCAACTTCTTTCCTGGAAGTCCTGGCAGTGTCCATATGTTTTATACCTCTCCCACCCCCCCCCCCCCCTTCCCATGCCTCTCCCCCCCCCCCAAGCCCTCTCCCTTCCATAGATCTCTCGATGTCCCTGCTCTCAGATGTTGTGTTTGTGTTCCTCCCCCTCTCATCCCATCTTGTCTTCCGCTCCCCATGTTATATGTTTTATGTGTCGGTTTGTCTTTCTGTGTGATTAATGTGAGCTCTTTCACAAGCCTCGATCTTGCATACAAAAAAAAAAAAAAAAAAAAAAAAAAAAAAAAAAAAACTCCGAGGGCCTTTCACGCACTCACCGCAGGCAGGTTGGTGGTCTTTCTGTCTTCTACTGACTCCTCTCCGGCCTTGCTCCCCCAGCTCTCTGTGTGCTGTCCCCCAAATATTCCTACAGGTCGCACAAGATCTGCCAGCAACCCTCTTATGGTTAAACTGCCCAAATCTAGGCTCTCTGCTCACCTTCACCCTTTCATTTCTCTTTTCTCCCACCTCTGGAACAAACTCCCCCACTCCCTTCAGTCCCACTCCTCCCGCCAGGTCTCTAAAACAGCTGTTCACCACCAGTGTCCATTTGTTTCATACCTCTCCCACCCCCTCCCCTTCCTCTGCCCTCTCCCTCCCACAGATCTCCCAATGTCCCTGTTCTCCACTGTTGTACTTGTGTGCTTCTCTCTCACCCCATCTTGTCTCCCGCTCCCTTTATTATATTTTTTTGTGTCCGTTTGTTTCTTTGTGATGAATGTTAGCTCTTACACAAGCCTCAATCTTGGATACAAAATAATCTATCTATAATTCCAGTAATCTCTGTGTGTGTGTGTGTGTGTGTGTGTGTGTGTCTGTGTGTCTGTTTGTTTGTCTGTGACCGCTGTTTCTCGACAACCACGGGTCCGATATACTTGAAACTTGCCAGGTATATTGCTGGGGACCCGAGGATGTGCCTTTTCAAGGTTTGAAATTAATCGGACAAGTAGTTACCGAGCTATGTCCAAAAAACGATTCAACCAATCAGAGAGCAGCGAGCTATCACGTGTGCCGAACGTGGCGAACAGACTCTGCCTCGGACGGCACATTTGAGAGCGTATTCATTTATTTCACGTTGGAAAACTATGTTGCCGTTAAACTATGTTTTAAAACTAATTAAAACTAATTTGCGATTCTTTCGCTTTCCTGCGCGTTTGTGCACGCTATGGCGATTTCTTTACCAAACTCCGCAAGCCGTTCGCTTTGGACCAAACCATTTCATGTAAATAGAGGGGGGGGATTGTCACCGTACTCGCAAGCCGTTCGCTTTGGACCAAACCATTTCATGTAAATAGAGGGGGGGGGATATAATTTTAGATATAGATATAGTACGGGCATGCCCTAGTAATAATAATAATAATAATAACAACGAGCCGAAACCCGTGGAACATCCACGGAAGGGAGGATGTGGTGCATGGATAGAGTGTACCATTATGGATGGCATAGGCCATAGGGGATTTGCTTGTCCGAGTAAGAGTGAGGAAGAAAGATGAGAATGAAAAGTGCGTATATGAACAACAATCGCCGACACTGGCACAAATGCATGCTCTGGATTGTCCACTCAGTGGACGGCTTGCTTTCGCCTTCACCTGTCCAATCAGCGGACGGCTTGCTTCGCCTTTGCCCAGCAGACGCCAATACGATGGCGTCGTAAGATGGCGTCGTATCGGCAGTTAATCGGATGCTTTTGGGCCCCAACGTCGGCTAATTCAGATTTTTCGAGTATGGCTGTACGTGATAAACAAAGAGCGCGGTTCGTAGATCGTAAATCCATTAGTGCCGTGGGCATCGGATCACTGGGTACGGCATAAAAGGGATAACAAAGTCGAGTCCTTAGGCTATTATTATATAGATAATAATAATTCACATTCCTCTCTTCAGATCAGGTACCTCCTGACGCTTGTCATTTGCACTTCTCGATAGACATTCGTATCACCTTTAACTTTCTCTTCTTCGTCAGATACCTCTCCCTTATTTTGGAGTCTGGCTGTGGGAACAGTTGTAGCAGTGGGAACAGGTGTGGTTCAAGATTTTCACGAATCGGTTGACCAATCGTTTTGTTGACTGGCAGGAATTTGTCATTTGTTCAGGGTGCCGGCAATAATTTGTCAACTCTTCACAAGAGACATGTCAACTCAGTTTAAACAACTCAGTGGAATCCATCAGCTCTGAAACCTCCAAACAATGGTCCTGAAAATATTTTAAGAACAAGATGTGATTGAGGTGCGACAGGGAGAGCTTGAATTTCCTTAAAGGAATACCATTTCCATTGCGTGCACGTTTCATGTCAGGACATTCCAAAGGGATATTTTCTCATACTTACACGTCACGTGCAATGTCACCACAACACTTGCTCTTCTTTTGTGTGGTAAACTTTTGCCTAGGTTGAAAAAGATTGAAATGTTAGCTTCTTGTACATTTGTTATGGTCGACATAGTCAAAAACAAGTTTAAAAAGTCAAGAGGAGGAAAACAAAATTATTTACTTCAGATGCCTCAAACAACCGATTTTCTTCGTCTTGGATGGTAAAGACTTGTTAATCTTTGGTTCCCTGCAAAAGAACAGATCTATTCATCCACAACCGAGTTCAAATGTGCTAAACCGGTGAATAATCAATAAATTAATGAATTCAAATAAATAAATATGTAATAACGGTAATAAATAATAATAAATGGTAATAATGCTAATGATGCCACTAATCTGTATATATAAAACAAAGTTTTTGTTTGTTTGTTTGCACGCGGTAATCTCATGAACGGTGAAAGATAGGAGGAAACCTCTGAAACCAAAAATGTAGGAACAGGCCACGGGAAGGTTATAGGCTGGGTGGCGAGGCTGGTCGAGGCCGCCTTGGCCGGGCTGGGCCCATTTCGCAATTGAAACCCGAGCTGAATTATAGTAGTCAATCTTCTATGGCCACGAGTAAAAGCTGAATTATACTAGTAAATTCATTCAAAAAGAACCATAAATGTCGGGACGGGCCACGGGAAGGATATAGGCTAGGTGGCGAGGCTGGTCAAGGCCGCCTCGCCTGGGCTGGGCCCATTTCGCAATTAAAAGCTGAGCTGAATTATAGTCGTCAATCTTCTACGGCCGCGAGTAAAAGCTGAATTATGGCAGTAAATCATTCAAAAGAACCCGGGCAACGCCGGGTGAATTCGGCTAGTATGTAATAATGGTGAATAATGGTAATAAATGTGTGAATATGACAGGGGGAGCTTGAAATACGCCAGGAAGATACGACAGGGAGAGCGTGAATTTCCTTAAAGGAATACCATTTCCATTGCGTGCACGTTTCATGTCAGGACATTCCAAAGGGATATTTTCTCATACTCACACGTCATGTGCAATGTCACCACAACACTTGTTCTTGATATCATGTGTGGCAAACCTTTGCCTAGTTTGAAAAAGATTGAAATGTTAGCTTCTTGTACATTTGTTATGGTCGATATACTCAAAAATAAGTTTAAAAAGTCAAGAGGAGGAAAACAAAATTATTTACTTCAGACGCTTCAAACAACTGATTTTCTTCGTCTTGGATGGTAAAGACTTGTTAATCTTTGGTTCCCTGCAAAATAACAAATCTCTTCATCCACAACCGAGTTCAAATGTGCTAAACCGGTGAATAATCAATAAATTAATGAATTCAAATAAATAAATATGTAATAATGGTAATAAATAATAATAAATGGTAATAATGCTGATGATGCCACTAATCTCTTCTCTCTTCTCTCTTTTCTCCATATTATAAAAGAAAGTTTTTGTTTGTTTGTCTGCGCAAGATAATCTCCTCAACGGTGAAAGACCGGAGGAAGCCTCTTCTACAAAAAATGTTGGGACGGGCCCCGGGAAGGTTTTAGGCGAGGTGGCGAGGCCGGTTGAGGCCACTTCGGCCGGGCCGGGCCCATTTCGCAATTAAAAGCTGAGCTGAATTATAGTAGTCAATCTTATATGGCCGCGAGTAAAAGCTGAATTATGGTTGTAAATTCATTCAAAAAGAACCAAAAATGTCGGGACAGGCTAGGTTAGTCGTAAATTCATTCAAATATTATTTCAATTCGGGTAAATTCAAAAATTATAGTAGTAAATTCATTCAAAAAGAACCAAAAATGTCGGGACGGGCCCCGGGAAGGTCATAGGCAAGGTGGCGAGGTCGGTTGAGGCCGCCTTAGCTGGGCTGGGCTCATTTCCCAATTGAAAGCTGAGCTGAATTATAGTAGTCATTCTTCTACGGCCGCGAGTAAAAGCTGAATTAAAGTCGTAAATTCATTCAAAAAGAACCAAAAATGTCGGGACGAGCCCCGGGAAGGTTATAGGCGAGGTGGCGAGGCCGCCTTGGCCGGGCTGGGCCCATTTCGCAATTAAAAGCCGAGCTGAATTATAGTAGTCAATCTTCTATGGCCGTGAATAAAGGCTGAATTATAGTAGTAAATTCATTGAAAAAAAAACCACCTTTAGAGGCCATTTTTCCCCGCAAAGCGGGGGTTGGCCTTTTTCGGGAACCGTGGTTGTTGTTGTTTTTCGGTCCCCTTTTTGAAGCAATGTTTTACGGCCGGATGCCCTTCCTGACGCCAACCCTTTTTGCCGCCTTTAACGACAAACAGGGAATTACCAGTGAACTGGTACTCAATTAGCCGACCTCGGAAGGATGAACAGGCTGAGTCAACCCCCCTGGTGTTAATTCAGTGATTGACCGGGATTCGAACCCAGGATCCTAAGATCCTAAGCCGGCACCGTAGCCGCTAGCCCAACACCAGGGACTTAAATTCATTGAAAAAAGAACCAAAAATATTGGAATGGGCCCTGGGAAGGTTATAGGCTAGGTGGCGAGGCCGGTTGAGGCCGCCTTCGCCGGGCTGGGCCCATTTCGCAATTAAAAGCCGAGCTGAATTATAGTAGTCAATCTTCTACGGCCACGAGTAAAAGCTGAATTATCGTAGTAAATTCATTCAAAAAGAACCCGGGCAACGTCGGGTGCATTTGGCTGGCATGTAATACAACAACAACAACAACAGGCATTTTAAGGCCATTTTCCCTGCAAGAGCGGGGGTTAGCCTTGCGGTCCCCATGACAATGTTCTCCATTTTGCCCTATTTTCTGCATCTCCCCTTGTCAACCCCCTTGCCTGCATTTCTTCGTCGACCATCTTTAGCCAAGTCTTTCTCTGTCTTCCCCGTTCTCTACTTCCTTCTACATTCATTTCCATCACTCTTTTCAACCAGTCACTTTCATCCTTCCTCAACACATGACCAAATCATCTAAACCTGTTTCTCTTCACAGCATCCATCACAGGCTCTATTCCCATCATCTTTCGCAATTCATCATTTGTCTTCGGCTCTCTCAACGATACTCCACACATCCACCGAACCATTCGCATTTCCACCCTTTCCAGCCTTCGTTGCTGCTCTACGTTCATTACCCATGTCTCACTCCCATAAATAATAACACTTCTCACACATGCAGCATACACCTTTCCCTTCAGCTTCAATGACACTCCTCTCCTCGTCAGCACGCCACTCAGTTCCCGAAACTTCTTCCATGCACATCTCACTCGAGCAACCGTTGCAGAGTCTGATCCACCTTATCCATTCAGCATGTGTCCGAGGCAGCAAAATGTTTTCACACCTTCCAGCTTCCCGCCATCTCCAAGATCCAACTCAACATTTCCTCCATCTGCAGCTCCCTCTGTGCACACTTTACACTTGAATGTAGCAGCCACACTGGTTAATGACCCTCTCAAACAACTAAATTTTTGATGAACCCACTCAGCGCACATTGTACATTGAATGGAATTCACTCCGACACCCTTCCTGCACACAGCACACGGCCACTTCCCAGTTCTTTCCACCTCACCACATGCTTTACCACTTGCCATCACCTTCGTTTTTCCGATATTCACCTTCAGACCTTTTGTCTCCATACATTCCTTCCACTTGTTCATCTTCTCCTTCAGTCCATCCATACTTTCTGCAATCAACACCAGATCATCTGCATACAACAACTCCCACGGTAAACCCTCCTTTACGTTCTGAGCCAGCACCTCCATCACAGCTACAAATAGTAGTGGACTTAGTACCGACCCCTGATGCACTCCCACCTACACTCAAACTCACCACTGTTCCCATCCTTCGTCCTTACAGCTGTGCATGCTCTTTTGTACATTGCCATCACTACTCTGATCAACCATTTCTCCACTCCTAACTTCCTCAATGCCCCTTGGCTAGCATGTAATAATGGTGAATAATGGTAATAAATGTGTGAATATGACAGGGAGAGCTTGAAATACACCAGGGAGATTGAGATACGACAGGGAGAGCTTGAATTTCTTAAAGGACTACCATTTCCATTGCATGCACGTTTCATGTCA
This sequence comes from Myxine glutinosa, assembly GCF_964187855.1. NCBI lineage: Eukaryota > Metazoa > Chordata > Myxini > Myxiniformes > Myxinidae > Myxine > Myxine glutinosa. The sequence goes on along the minus strand of NC_136261.1, from coordinate 207,484,226 downwards.
GGACATTCCAAAGGGATATTTTCTCATACTCACACGTCATGTGCAATGTCACCACAACACTTGTTCTTTTTATCCTGTGTGGTAAACTTTTGCCTAGGTTGAAAAAGATCGAAATGTTAGGCTATTGTCCATTTGTTATGGTCGATATAGTCAAAAACAAGTTAAAAAAGTCAAGAGGAGGAAAACAAAATTATTTACTTCAGACGTTTCCAAAAATTGGGGTTCTTCGTTGGCATTGACGGTATAGGATGGTTCACACCGTCCTCATTTGAACAAGTAGACTTGTTCATATTTTGTTCCCTGAAAAAGAACAAAACCCTTGAATCGACAAATGAGTTAAAATGTGCTGAACCGGATAGATAGATAGATAGATAGATAGATATAATATATATATATATATATATATATATATATATATATATATATATATATATATATATATATATATATATATATATATATATATATATATATATATATATATATATATATATATATATATATATATATTATATATATATATATATATACTGTTATATATATATATATATATATATATACTGTTATATATATATATATACGTATGAAGGAACTGCGCTCCAACGCGAGTCGAAAGAATTGACGCGACCAAAGACGGAATTCGTCCGAGTTGCTTTATTGAAACAAAACAGCTCAGGTATTCTGACAAGCCCGTTTTTCGGGCAACAATATATATACACATTTATGTCGGGAAGTTTGCCCGACAAAAGCTATACCGGGCATGCCCGGGTATCAAGGGCGAGCCTTGGAAAGGCGAGTCTGGACCTGCCCGGGCGTGTTTGGCTGCGGCCTGGCAAGTCGAGGCTGGGCGTGCCCGGGCGCTCTGGGCGAGCACTGGAAAGGCGATAGCGGGCATGCCCGGACGCTCTGGGCGAGCCCTGGAAAGGCGATAGCGGGCATGCCCGGACGCTCTGGGCGTGCCCTGGAAAGGCGATAGCGGGCATGCCCGGACGCTCTGGGCGAGCCCTGGAAAGGCGATAGCGGGCATGCCCGGACGCTCTGGGCGAGCCCTGGAAAGGCGAGAGCGGGCATGCCCGGGAAAGACGAGACCGGGCGTGCCCGGGAGGTTCGGGCGTGCCCGGGAACAGTGAGTCCGGGCATGCCCGGGAGAGGCGCGTCTGGCCGTGTTCTGGCCGGTGCAAGGCGATTATGTACATCCAGCGGTAACCGCTACACGTATATATATATATATATATATATATATATATATATACACATTCTCCATTTCAACAACTGACACCACAATGCCCCTGCACTAACTAAACATCACGTAAAATAAAATATCGGGCAAAGGTGCATAAAAAGAATAACAAAAAAACCCCATGATTCTGGTCGAGATGAGCAGGTGGACAAATGAATGTGCTCTCGATGTTTGTTCATCCATCAGCTGACACACCTCATTCCCTGATGATGCTCTTGTATGTCCTCCGCAATCACGCACCACTCCTTCCTCCCACCGGCAAGTGATCATAAGTAAACTAGAGAGTTCAAAGAACACCTTACTCCCCGCAATCTTGACGGGCCCCGGGAAGGTTGTAGGCCAGGTGGCGAGGCCGGTCGGGGCCGCCTCAGCCGGGCTGGGCCCATTCGCAAAAAATCTTCTTCTTCTTTCGAAATTCTCTTCAAGTACAACTTATGCACTTAATAGGAATATCTGACTGATTGCAACACACGCTTGCAAAATTCTCTTTCGCGGGGCCCGACAGAAGAAAGAACAAGGAATCGTTGAGCACCAACTGATACTCATACTGGGCCCGCGTCAGACCGATGGAGCCGACAGAAGATTAAATTCATTCAAAAAGAACCCGGACAACGCCGGGTGCCTTCAGCGAGTCATAAATAAATGATAAACTACCCGAATGAGGTGATGACGCCGATTTCCTGAGGCGATTCCGTACATTGATTAGCACACGATACTCGACATGAAAAGAGAAAATTCACTCAATGCTGTGAAAACCAGGTGAGATACCTTCGTTGCGATCTCTTCGTAAAAAACCGCATCTTGGGAAATAAAAACGTACGGAGGAAGAGGGGTCGAGAAAATTTCGATGAAAAAATTTGCCAGGTGACGAAAAGACGTCCAATGTCCACGAAATGTCTGCATCGAAATGATTGTTTTAATGTTATTGGTCCATGGTTACCACGTGATACATTTGTGACGTCAGCCTTCCGAGTCCTAAAATGACGAGGCGCTCAAACACGATCAGATTGGTCGATTTTAAGTCTTCATCATCGGTATTTATTAATTTTTAAAATAAATCAATCGTTATATATTTATTTTGGGGAAGTTTCTTTCAGGGTGGCTTGGGACACCGGAAGGGTCTGGAGACTATTTCGATATTAAGCATGGTGATCGTAATGTGAATTTAAAAATTCCTTTCTTGAATTAATAAAATACTAGGGCATGCCCGTACTATATCTATATCTAAAATTATATCCCCCCCTCTATTTACATGAAATGGTTTGGTCCATGAAATGTTTTGGTCCATTCGCAACGCCAAAGCGAACGGCGAACGCTTTACATGAAATGGTTTGGTGCATGAAATGTTTTGGTCCATTCGCAACGCCAAAGCGAACGGCGAACGGCTTGCGAGTACAGTGACAATCCCCCCGGGGTTTTTATTAGTTTTAAAACATAGTTTAACGCCAACATAGCGCCAACATAGTTTGCAAACGTGAAATAAATGAATACGCTCTCAAATGTGCCATCCGAGGCAGAGTGTGTCCGCCACGTTCGGCACACGCGATAGCTCGCTGCTCTCTGATTGGTTGAATCGTTTTTTGGACATAGCTCGGTAAGTAATTGTCCGATTAATATGAAACCTTGAAAAGGCACATCCTCGGGTCCCCAGCAATATACCTGGCAAGTTTAAAGTATATCGGACCCGTGGTTGTCGAGAAACAGCGGTCACAGACAAACAAACGTACAAACAAACACACAGAGATTACTGGAATTATAGATAGATTATATAGATTTTAAAATGCTCGTACCCGACTGCAAAGCCGCAATGAGCCGCTGAGGCCAAAGCATCACTATTGGTGTGATTGGTACTGCGTACTGCGTAGTGCGTAGTGACGTAGGGGGCGTGGCTGGAGTTGTTAATGGCGGTTGGCGGCTCGTCATGATGGCCGTGTGCTCTGTGAGAACTTGGTATCGTCTTTAATAAACGACTTGATTAAAGGAGATTCCTGAACCTACTACATGGTGGCAGCGCAGGATCGTGAAGATCAACAAGCAGTTTGAGGTTTGGGCTTGTTTTCTTTGCGGATTGCCACGTCGGCACGTTCCGTGTGGTTTCAACATGGCGAAGTTCCCGACAATGGACTGGTCCAGCTCGGACCTGGCGGAGACCTTCAAGTTATTCAAGCAACGAATGAACTTGGTGCTGTCGGACGAGGGCATCGATACTAAAGCCAGGCAGGCCATCAAGATTCAGATTGCTGTGGGAGACGAAGGACTGAGGCGGATCAATGCATCGACTCTGACTCTGAGTGAGGATGATAAAAAGGATCCGGATAAATTATATAAATTATTCGAGGATCAGTTGGACATTCATGTAAACTTTCGGATTCACCGGCTGGAAATGATGAGATTTCAGCAGCAAGAAGGAGAGTCCATTGATGATTTCGTCAACAGATGCCGACGGAAGGGAAGGTTGTGCAATTTCTCCGAAGCAGAACTGTCGGAACGGATTATCGAGTTGATTGTTGCGAGCACCCCACATGATGATTTTCAAAAGCATCTGCTCGACCAGGAGGTCAGGTACTACATGGACCTGGTTTTAAGTGAGGGACGCAAGTACGAAGCAATGGTAATCGGAAAGCAGGCCATCCAGAAGATGGAAGGGCCTTCATCGTCTGTGAATGCCATGACACATCGACAAAAGTGCAAAAGGTGTGGACTATCACATCCACCACGGAACTGCCCAGCATACAATGATTATTGTAAGTATTGTGGTGAACTGGGACACTGGGCCCGTTGTTGTGAAAATCCCAAACGAAGCACGAGATATGCTGATGGATACGAGTGGAGCCGCCGTCCTGCAATGGGTGGAAGAGGCCGTCGAGTCAGCAGAAGCAAGTTGAGAGGTATGCTTCGGGGAAGTAACAATAATGGGACCTCGGTGAATGAAGTGTCGGGGTATTGTACTGAAGGCGATGAAGACAGTTACGAAAGTGACACTGAGGCATATGAACACACCAAGCCGTTTCACGTGATCAGGGTATCCGCATTGTGCATGAAGGAGACGAGGGATGAAGTGTACACATTGTTGAACATTGTATGCCCTGACATGAAAGGTGTATACAAACTGCAGTTGAAAGTGGATACAGGTGCGTCAGGGAATACTTTGCCAATGCGTATTGTGAAGGACATGTATGGAAACAAATGGATGTCAAAACTGACTCCGCTTGGTGGGACCAAGCTCACTGCTTACAATGGCAGTGAGATCAAGTGTCATGGAATCCTCAAGCTTTTGTGTCGATATAAAGACTCAGATTGGTTCAAGAACAGGTTCTATGTGGTTGAAGTACCTGGACCTGCAGTACTTGGACTACCAGCGTGTGAACGGCTCAACATCGTCACCATAAACAGCATTGCTGGGCAACGGAGGACATTGCTGAAGGCTGCACCTCCAGCATCAAGGATTCCGAAACCAATGCGCCATGAGGAACAGGCCTACAAGGTGAATTCCGTGGATGATTTGAAAAGGCTGTTCCCGGACAGGTTTGACTGCATTGGGAATTTTAAAGGAAAAGTGAGGCTTCATCTAAAGCCTGATGCAAACGCATCGATTGACGCACCAAGGAAGTGTAGTGTTCACATCAAAGGGAAGTTGAAGGAGGAACTAATGAAAATGGAAAAACAGGGTATCATCAGGAAAGTGGACTATCATACGGATTAGTGCTCTTCCATCTGTAATAGTGTAAAGAAAGATGGGAGCTTAAGAGTATGTCTCGATCCGAAACGCCTGAACTCTTGGCTGAAGAGGTGTCCACATAAAATACCGACATTAGACGAGCTGAACCCAGAATTTGCTGACACCACAATATTCTCAAAATTAGATGCTCGGGCTGGTTATTGGGCTGTGCATCTGGACGAGGAAAGCCAGGATTTGACCACATTCCGCACACCTTTTGGGCGCTGGTGCTTCAAGAGATTGCCTTTTGGGTTATGTGTCAGCCAGGATCTGTTCCAGCAAGCCAGGGACCGCATACTCGAGCAAGCACCAGGCTGTATTGGTATCTCCGATGATGTGGCAGTATCAGGACGAACTGAAGAGGAGCATGATCGTAATCTTCTGAACCTGATGAAAGTAGCACAAAGAGAGGGTCTGGTTTTCAACTCTTTGAAATGTATCATCAAGACCGACCGTATCAACTTCTTCGGCTCGATCTACAGCAAACAGGGAATCTCACCTGATCCTGGGAAGATCTGCGACATCCGGAAGATGCCGTCACCGCAGGATAAGGAAGACTTGAGCCGATTCATTGGACTGATGAGCTATCTGTCACCACATATTCCCCACTTTGCGGATAAAGTGGCACCCCTCCGAGATTTACTGAAGAATGGAGTGCCATTCATGTGGCAGGAAGACCATCAGTTTGCATTTGAGCAACTGAAACAGAGTGTTGATGCAGATGCCTGTCTAACATACTATCATCAAGACAAGGAGACAGTTTTGGAAGTAGATGCGTCACAGAAGGGAGTGGGTGCATGCCTTTTGCAGGATGACAAGCCTGTTGCTTTTGCGTCACGTACTCTGACACCCACTCAGTCTGCATATTCAAACATTGAACGAGAAACCCTGGCCCTTGTTGCTGGCATACAGAAGTTCCATACTTATGTGTTTGGGAAACGCTTCAAGGTATACACAGACCACAAACCATTGGTCATGATCATCAGCAAACCGCTTACAAGCGCCCCTCCACGGCTTCAGCGCCCTCTTGTGAAAATCCAAGGCTACGATTTTGATCTGGAGTATAAGGCCGGCCGTGAGATGATGCTATCAGACACGCTGTCGAGGCTACCGAACCCAGAGAACAATCAGGAACTGCAGTTGGACACACGTGTAGATGGTATTGAGCTTGATGATGTGGATGATCATCATCGCTTTGACCTCATTGATTTCAGCTCAAGGAAACAGGACCAACTCGGAGAGTGTGGAAAGGCTGATAGAACCTTTCGAGCATTGCAGCAGGTTGTACATCGAGGGTGGCCTGCTAGGATTACAGAGCTGCCTGTGGACCTACGTCCGTACTGGCCATACCGTGATGAAATTGGTATTTGTGACGGTGTTCTCTTCAAAGGTCGGGTACTAATTCCAGAGCAGCTACGGAAGGATATCCTCGACCAGCTCCATGAGGCGCACATGGGGATCGAAAAGACAAAACGTCTAGCACGCGAATGTGTTGACTGGCCAAGTATATATCTGGACATTGAGAGAGCTGTCAGAACATATAAGGCATGTCAAGAGAACCAACCAGAACAAAGGCGTGAGGCTATGATAGCTCATGAGATACCAGCGGTACCATGGACAAAGGTAGCCAGTGATATGTGTGAGCTACACGGGCAGACCTACCTCTTGGTGACGGATTATTACACCAAGTACCCAGTTGTGAAGAGAATGGAATACACGATGAGCAGTGCAGTAGCCAAGGCCACATCTGAGTGTTACAGTATGTTCGGCCCACCTCTGGAGATCATATCGGACAATGGACCTCAATATGTGGGTAAGCCGTACCGTGATATGTGTACCAAATGGAATGTAAAGCACACGACAACATCGCCGAGGTATCCACGCAGTAATGGATTGGTTGAGAGACAAGTTCAAACAGTGAAGAACATATCATGTTTATAGCTTCAGTCAGCTAACACCATGCAGTTTTGGTATACCGTCCACCAATCCATTAACGAGCAATTTTTGCAGAGCAGCTGAGGCCATCTATTTTCCACATACGTGTGGAGTGGGGCTAGAATTATGAGGTTGCAATAAATAGGAGATGTACTGTTCATAAGGGAACATAAGGTAGGGGAGAGTGTAGAGGAGATGGGTATCTTCTCTGATGTGCAGCACGTTGCTGCGGGTTACATCATTCCTGTAGGTTGGGACAGGCATTTGTAATTTGTTCAGGGTGCCGATGATAACGCAAACCTACTCTTCATTGTAAGACTACATTGAGCATTTGGGATATTTTGGGATATTTTGGGATTTGGGATATTTTTGGGATATTCATCATTTTGGGATATTTTCTCAGCATGGCTTTTATATTTACAGCATGGCTCTTAGATGTTCTGATGTACATCAAAGATATTGCAAACAATGGGGTTCAAAAGTTAACTTCCTGATCTTTTCCTCCAACCTATCCCAAAGCGATGAAATGGTACCAGTGGCGGCGTCAGGAAAACGAGGTGAGATATCCATCCGAACGACTCTGCCATAATTATCCCGTCCTCCAGGTAGCGGGAGATGGGTTTTGCGTGTGTGTGCAGGTTTGCTTGTGCCTCCTGGTTATAACTCTTTTGAAACCATAAATTGAGCTTTTGTCATCAAATTTTCAAAAAGCCTTTATTGTGAGATAATGGACAACACTCATTAAAAATAGGACCACGGGTCCTGAAACTCACAAGCATCAGCAGCAACTGTCAATGACGTCATCAAGTTTTGCTGCTGATGCAATGCCCTCTGAAGGTAAGGGCAGGTATTCTTTGCGTTTTAGGCCTGATTTCAACCAGTTAATGAGCACAGAAGTTGATGCTGTCAATGCACCTTCGCTAAGCATCATATATGAAGCATGTTGCCATGTTTCATCAAAATCATATGTTTGGTTCCCTGAAAATGACTGAAGTGTTTACAGACTCTCTGACTTTGGCTTTTGACTTTGGCTTTCACTCACTCTCTGGCTGACTGACTTACCAATGGACTCTGCTCAATCACATAAGCTCACCGGACTGAAGTCCAGGTGAGCTAATTATGTTGCAGTTTTCCTCCGTGGCATGAAGTGAAAGGTGGGGTTAAGCAATTTGGTCAGTTTGTCTGTCTGTCCACAACGTCAGTTTATGATCGAGGAACAAGTTAATCCCAATCGAACGTTATATTTTGAACACGAGTTGCAACATGAATAAGAAACTGAACATGTAATTTAACAGGACTTTGGCTCCGAATTTGTCTTGATCGCTCATGTGCTGAGTGGAGTGAGATCATATTGTCACTCTGCCTGTCTGGCAGTCAAATAGAATAATTGAAAAGAATTGAATCATCAAACTTACTGTTTTTGAGGATGTCAGAAAGGACACAAACAAGCACAAATAACTAATTAACTAATGACATGACTAATATAATATAATAACTAATATATAATATAATCACTAATGATCATAATATTACTAATAATAATATATAATATAATAACTTATATAACTAATAACAAATAACTAACGTGTTAACTAAGGTGGTGTGAAAAACGCTGCATCAACGGTGTTAAACTTCCCCAAAAAATCTACAACTTTTTAAATGTTTTTTATCTTTTTAAAAACTTTTACTTTGTTTCAATTGAAAATATATATTTGAACACTGGAGAATACAAATCGCCCTTTTTGCCACTTTCAAAAACCTTTCCTTTAGCAGTAATTGGACAAAATATTACAGCATTTTACATCATCTTGACCAATCCAATTTGCCGCTTCCAGCCCATGTCCATGTCCTTTTTTCTCAAGAAAGCATGGGGAAAGTATTCTATGAACTCTCCAGTTGTTTTTTAAGCTGTTGTTTTCATATAGTTTCGTTCGAGTACAAATCGGATGCGGATGGGCTTTTCATTTTAAGAGACATTTTTAGTTTTTTTCACTTTTATTACTTGAGCTGTAACAAAATGAAGTTCGTCCTGTTAGCCAGTTCGTCTTGTTTGTTTCAGAATGTTTCATGTTCATTTCTATTTATCTTCACACCTTTTCACCGAAAGGACTATTGTAATCGGTCTGGATGTCAGTGAGTGTGTCCACGCACAGATCTACCTTGATATAGATCGTTTACTCTCAGCCGTTCCTGGAGGGATGAGAGAGTCTATTGTAGTCTATCTGTCAGTCAGTCAGTGAGTGTAAGTTCGTACAGAGATTTACTTTTGAAATAATAATTAATTATATCGTATAATTATCTAGTGGTTGGTGTTATCTATCGTATATTATGATATCGTATATTATCGATATCGTGTCGATAGAATTATCTATCGCATAATTATCTATAAGCCTGGTGTTGCCTTAGCGGTTCGGGTGCAGGCTTGGGATCATACGATCCTGGATTCGAATCCCGATCGATCGCTGAATTGACATCAGGGCGGTTGACTCAGCCTGTCATCCTTCCGAGGTCGGCAAATTGAGTACCAGCTTGCTGGGATGAATGATCACGGTGTGTACCCCGATTTAGAATAGGGACACCATATACCTGCGCATCGGAAGAGGCAACTCAGGGTTGCGTCAGGAAGGGCATCCGGCCATAAAAACATTGCCTCAAACAGGGAACCATGAGGTCATGGGGCCCGCAAGGCTAACCGCCGCTCTAGCAGCGAAAAATGGCGTCAAAACGATCGTTCATTCATATTTCATTCAATTATCTATGATTATATGATATAACTAGCACAGCACCTGGTAGCGAGCATACCTCCGCCTGGTGAACAGTTTACGTTTTGTATCCCACTGATAGGCCGGATCTGGATTCGGACCTGAACCAAAATCTAATCGGCTTGTTCTTGTCACCTAACCAACTCGTTCCTCCAAGTTTATTCATAACTCGTCCATAACTTTTTTTAATATCAGGTTATATATCAGTTTTAGCCCGATCTATCAATGGTGAAGCATCACTTAGAAAAATTAAATAATTCTCATATCCGAATCCATTTTCAGATATTCACCAAAATCGAATCCATTAGTCCTTGTCACACACACAACCTGTCTACCAAGGTTCGTCCAAATCCGTCGATAACTTTTTGAGATATCCTGCTATGTATCATTTTTGGCCCAATCTCCCAATGGTGAAGAATCACATAAAAAATTGTAGTAGCCGGATCCGAATCTGGATCTTCACCAAAATCTAATCATTTCATCCTTGTCACATACGCTACCTCTCTGCCAGATTTCGTCCGAATCCGGCCACAACTTTTTGAGATACTTGTTCACAAACAAACAGACCGACAGACAGAGGTGAAAACATAACCTCCATCAACCTTTGGTCGCGGAGGTAATAATATTTCCCCGTCTCCCTCACCTCTTTTTGTCTGTTAGTTGGCGGTTAGTTTGTTCCTTTCCTGTTTCGTCCCCGCTTTTCCCCTTCCCATTCTAGCTGTGTTACATTCAGTTTGTCTACAAAATTGTACATACTTTTCTGCAAGTGCATGATGGTCTGTGGACCAATATACAATAAAATCAATGTAGATTTTAAAAAAATAGGGGCAATACCCCCATGGCACTCACCTGGTAGAATAAGACAGTATTCTACACTGACTAAAGGTATTTTAAACAGTATCACAGTATTTTAAGCCAATTTCAATGGTTGCTTGGAGACAGGGCAGCATGTACAATCATATACTAAAGTAATCATAAGACTTTAAACAAGCAAACAAAAAAAATACCTATTTTAGGGGGTTAACCCTCCCTCCCCTCCTTCCCTCCATGACTACCTTAGGGCCTGATTTTTTTTTTAATTCCGTGAACAAGCTTTGATACATCACGGGTGATGAAGGTTGTGATCAAGTTTCATCGAAATAGTATGTGTAGTTTCAGAGGAAAAAGCAAATTCCTATTTTAGGGGATGGAGGGGTCAAACTTGGATCCACTTTGATCACGGTAGTCCCCCGAAGACCTCGACAAACTTGAGTTGCAGCATCCGAAATATCATTTGTGCCAAGTTTCGTCACAATCACAACAGCAGTTTTGGAGAAGAAGTTGCAAGTGTTTACGGACTGACGGATGGACGACGCGCCATCGCATAGGCTGACCGGAACTACGTTCCAGATGAGCTATAAAAAAAACATGCCAAGAAAGGTGTGCAGTGTCGTGAGTTGTGTGCGTGTCTTTGCAGTTGGTGCACAGCCCACCACCTTTGGAAACAGATGCATCCGGTCTACTGAGTACCCGAGCTCAACCAGGTATCGTATCGAGTTATTTGCATTCAGAAAAAAAGGAAAAAACAGCCATCAGGTTGCACTTTATATCATTTATTCCTTAAAAATAATCTCAAACCCTTTTGACGTTTTCTTTTGCAGGCATAAAATTTCTTTTTGTTTTATTATTTCAGTGCTTTCTCAAGATCGTGTTGAAAATATGTTGATGAGGAAACATTGGCTCCAAAGACGAATACATTTTTGAAGAGAATGTGTCTCCGGTCATTGTGCAATTTTCCGTCGATGAGATAGTTTTCTCCATTTTTGTTCAACCCCGTCCCAAAGACTGCAGCATCGGTGATAAGAACCACTCCACTCTGGCAAAACGCAACTTTGAACTAAAACCGGCAGCCCTGATTCACGACTGTTCATTTGAAGGTACCGTTCATTTCTTACACCCACTCGAACACTCTCTATTGGTTTTTATTCCTTGTTACGTGAATAACCTTCTTCTTTTTTTTTTTGGATACAAGATCGAGGCTCGGGTAAGAATCCAACAAAAATCACAAAAAAAAACTGACACACAAAACATACAATAAAGGGAGCGGGAGACAAAATGGGAAGAAAGAGGGAAGCACACAAGTACAACAGCAGAGAAAAGCGACAACGGAAGATCAACTCCGTCGGAGGGTGGGGGCTTGGGGGGAGGAGGCATGGAAAAGTGGGGGTCGGGGGGTGGGAAAGGTATAAAACACATGGACACTGCTAGAACTTCCAGGAAAGAAAGAAGTCGGTATTTCAAAAAAAAAGTGGATCTGGGGTGAATTGACGGGGGTAGAAGAGATCAAGGTTTTGGATGGGGGAAGATAAGAGAGGGTGGTGAACAGCTGTTTTAAAGACCTGGAGGGAGGAGTGGGATTGAAGAGAGTGAGGGAGTTTGTTCCAGAGATGGGAGTAAAGAGGAATAAAGGAGTGAAGGTGAGAAGAGAGTCTAGATTTTGGTGGTTTAACCATAAGAGGGTTGCTGGCAGATCTTGTGCGACCTGCAGGAATATTTGGGGGACAGAGCACAGAGAGACCTGGGGAACAAGGCCAGATAGGAGTCGGTAGAAGACAGAAAGACCACCAACCTGCCTGCGGTGAGTGAATGAAAGGTCCTCGGAGTCAGCTTCATCGCGGGAGATTCCAATGATTCTGAAAGCTTTGGTTTCAACAGCGTGAAGCCGAGCTAGGTGTGAGGCAGGAGCACCGGCCTAGAGGGGAGAACAGTTTTCCATTGAGCTGCCGATGAAAGCCTTGTATGTGGTGAGGAGCTCAGGTGTGCCAAGGAAGGACTTCACACGATAAAAAGCTAATCATGTGTGTTTGTGGTTTATAATATTTTACAAGCATGGCTCTGCCGCTGTTAGAGTTTGTCTCGTTTTACAGTAACTGCAGACTGCGATGCAATTACATACGTTGATGTTTAAAGTTTCTGTTGCATCTTATGGTCAGATGTGTGAGCCACACATGGACAGATGTCAGATGTGGTCAGATGTGTCAGATGATGTTAGATGTGTGATTATCGAGCTTTTTAAAAATGCATCATTGATTCATATTTGGAGTGGAAAACATTTATTTCCCCATTTGCATCATCCTGAGTTTAAAGACTGTTGGTTTTCATTGTTTTATCCTCTCCGATAATGCGTGCATATCCTGTTTATAGCGTCAGTCAGCTAACACCATGCAGTTTTGGTATACCGTCCACCAATCCATTGACGAGAAATTTTTGCAGAGCAACTGAGGCCATCTATTTTCCACATACGTATGGATTGGGGCGAGAATGTATGGAGTGGGGCTAGAATTATAAGGTTGCAATAAATAGGAGATGTACTGTTCATAAGGGAACATAAGGTAGGGGAGAGGGTAGAGGAGAAGGGTATCTTCTCTGATATGCAGCACGTTGCTGCGGGTTACATCATTCCTGTAGGTTGGGACAGGGATTTGTATTTTGTTCAGGATGCCGATGATAACGCAAACCTACTCTTCATTGTAAGACACCGTGGGATATTTGCTCAGCATGGCTTTTATATTTACAGCATGGCTCTTAGATGTTCTGATGTACATCAAAGATATTGCAAACAATGTGGTTAAAAAGTTAACTTCCTGATCTTTTCCTCCAACCTATCCCAAAGCGATGAAATGGTACCAGTGGCGGCGTCAGGAAAACGAGGTGAGATATCCATCCGAACGACTCTGCCATAATTATCCCGTCCTCCAGGTAGCCGGAGATGGGTTTTGCGTATGTGTGCAGGTTTGCTTGTGCCTCCTGGTTATAACTTTTTTGAAACCATAAATTGAGCATTTGTCATCAAATTTTCAAAAAGCCTTTATTGTGAGATTATGGACAACACTCATTAAAAATAGGACCACGGGTCCCGAAACTCACATACGTCAGCAGCAACCGCCAATGACGTCATCAAGTTTTGCTGCTGATGCAATGCCCTCTGTCGTTAAGGGCAGGTATTTTTTTGCGTTTTCAGCCTGATTTCAACCAGTTAATGAGCGCAGATGTTGATGCTGTCAATGCACCTTCGCTAAGCATCAGATATGAAGGATGAGGTCAAGTTTCATAAAAATCATATGTTTGGTTCAACCGAAAATGACTGAAGTGTTTACAAACTCTGACTTTGGCTTTTGACTTTGGCTTTCACACACTCTCTGGCTGACTGACTTACCAATGGACTCTGCTCAATCACATAAGCTCACTGGATTGAAGTCCAGGTGAGCTAATTATGTTACATTTTTATTCCGTGGCATGAAGTGAAAGGTGGGGTTAAGCAATTTGTTCAGTTTGTCTGTCTGTCCACAACGTCAGTTTATGATCGAGGAACAAGTTAATCCCAATCGAACGTTATATTTTGAACACGAGTTGCAACATGAATCAGAGACTGAACATGTAATTTAACAGTACTTTGGCCCCGAATTTGTCTTGATCGCTCATGTGCCTCGTGGAGTGAGATCATATTGTCACTCTGCCTGTCTGGCTGTCAAATAAAATTGAAAAGAATTGAATCATCAAACTTACTGTTTTTGAGGATGTCAGAAAGGACACAAACAAGCACAAATAACTAATTAACGAAGAACATAACGAATATAATATAATAGCTAATATATAATATAATAACTAATAACAATAATATTACTAATAATAATATATAATATAATACCTTATATATCTAATAACTAATAACAAATAACTAACGTGTTAACTAAGGTGGTGTGAAAGACGCCGCATCAACGGTGGTAAACTTCCAAAAAAATTCTACAACTTTTAAAATCTTTTTCATCTTTTTAAAAACTTTTACTTTGTTTCAATTGAAAATATATATTTGAACACTGAAGAATACAAATCGCCCTTTTTGCCACTTTCAAAAACCTTTCCTTTAGCAGTAATTGGACAAAATATTGCAGCATTTTACATCATCTTGACCAATCCAATTTGCTGCTTACAGCCCATGTCCATGTCCTTTTTTCTCAAGAAAGCATGGGGAAAGTATTGTTGCGGATATGGGATTTGGCCTCCATATCCGCTTGTAAATATTCCCCTATTTCCCCAATACTCCCCAACTATCCCCAATCCCCCATTCCCTAGTCCCATTGTCTGTAAACAACACTCTGTAGAACCGACCTTCCCCTTCTTCCCCCATTAAATGTCGTGCCCAGGTCCACCGCATCTCACGTAGACAACTTTAGGACCTCTTGCTAGTTATTCTTAGTCTATGTCAGTTAAGGACTCGTTTCCATTAATTCTGACTCTTCGTTGCACCAGAATGTGATTGTATGGCACCAGTAGTGAGTTTAGGACCTCCCCATACCTCCTCCCATCTTCCCCATGAAACAACAACAACAACAACTACCACAACAGCGCGCGGGGAGTGTGCGTCCTCACTCCGGCTCGGTTAGCCGCCATTACCCATGTGCGCCGACGGGGTTACCACGAAGGGGCTGCCTGTCGGCCCCTCGTCAAGGGCGGAGCCCGGTAACCCCCGCACCCAATAAGAAGCAACGGGCCGATTCCATCTGGGGCGGAGCTAACGAGCCGAGGGCGTGTCACTCCCCGCCGGATATACGCAGCGACTTACCGGACGTGACGTCAGATGCGCCCCGAGCTTGAAGAAGAACCAGTTGCGACCTCCGAGCGCTGAGAGACCTCCCTGCATCTTTCGGACCGTGTGGATCCTGTCCCTGAGCCAAGAGTGCACCTTGTGCTGTCCACCGACTACCTGCCCTTCCTTGCCATCAATCCCGTTGTGAGTCAGTCTTGTCCCGTTTATCTGTCGTCTGTCGGGGCTACTATAAGACCGTATTTAAGTGCCTACCTTTCTATGCTGTCTCTCTCGTCCTTGTAATCTAACGTTCCGAAATATTATAACCTCCTCCGGAGGTCTTGAGAACTGTACCCCTGGTGTCGTGTCATTTTAACCCAGCCGCTGTGTCCTTTCCTCAATTGATTTAGCGTAGCGCGACTCGCAGCAGTTTTGGAGAAGAAGTTGCAAGTGTTTACGGACTGACGGATGGACGACGCGCCATCGCATAGGCTGACCGGAACTACGTTCCAGATGAGCTATAAAAAAAAACATGCCAAGAAAGGTGTGCAGTGTCGTGATTTGTGTGCGTGTCTTTGCAGTTGGTGCACAGCCCACCACCTTTGGAAACAGATGCATCCGGTCTACTGAGTACCCGAGCTCAACCAGGTATCGTATCGAGTTATTTGCATTCAGAAAAAAAGGAAAAAACAGCCATCAGGTTGCACTTTATATCATTTATTCCTTAAAAATAATCTCAAACCCTTTTGAAGTTTTCTTTTGCAGGCCTAAAATTTCTCTTTGTTTTCTCATTTCAACGCTTTCTCAAGATCGTATTGAAAATATGTTGATGAGGAAACATTGGCTCCAAAGACGAATACATTTTTTAAGAGAATGTGTCTCTGGTCACTGTGCAATTTCCCGTCGATGAGATAGTTTTCTCCATTTTTGTTCAACCCCGTCCCAAAGACTGCAACATCGGTGTTATGAACAACTTCCACTCTGGCAAAATCCAACTTTAAACTCAAACCAGCAGCCCTGATCCACAACTGTTCATCTGGAGGTACCGTTCATTTCTTGCACCCACTTGTACACTCTCTATTGGTTTCTATTCTTTCTTTCGTGAATGACCTTATCACAATTTTTATTCTTAATTTATCTAAGGCTTACATGGAGGAGTTCGTATTACACATATTTCACTGGTATGCACACTCATTTTAAGCTGTCTAGCCTGGGTTTGAATTTTTTTTGTCTTGGTACACAAGATTGAGGCTCATGTAAGAGCTAACATTAATGACAAAAAAAACAAATGGATACATACAGTCACGTGAAAAATTAAGTACACCCCATGTACAGTTTTGACTTTTTCAACATATTTCAACATACTGCTATTTGATCTTCATTTCAACAATATTGATCGATAAAGGTGATATAATATAACAAATATCATGAAACATTTACATTTTGTCGTCCATTGTATAATTTAAATAAACATAAATGCAAATTTCACATGTGGAAAAAGTAAGTACCTTAGTACCCCCTTGGCTCTAATAGGTGGTATTGCCCCCTTTGGCAGAAACCACCTCAAGTAGGCGTTTCTTATAACTGTCTACCAGTCTCTGCCATCGACTCGGATAAATTTTTGCCCACTCCTCCATGCAGAATTCTTTCAGCTGTGCGATGTTTGATGGGTTTCTTGCATGCACAGCTCGTTTCAAATCCCCCCACAACATATCGATGGGATTTAGATCCGGGCTTTGACTTGGCCATTCCAGAACCCTCCATTTCTTTCTTTTCAGCCATTCCTTGGTTGATTTACTGGTATGCTTAGGGTCATTGTCATGTTGCAAGCTTCACCTTCGGTTGAGCTTCAACTTTCCAACAGATGGCCTCACATTATCCTGAAGCACCCTCTGGTACAATGAAGAATTCATAGTGGATTCTATGATGGTGAGCTGCCCAGGCCCTGATGCAGCAAAGCTGCCCCAAACCATAATATTTCCACCACCATGCTTTACAGTTGGTATCAGGTTCTTGTGGTCAAATGCTGTCTTTGGTTTTCGCCAAACATGTCTTCTGGTACTGTGGCCAAATAGCTCTACCTTTGACTCATCTGTCCAGAGCACATTGTTCCAGAAGTGCTGGTCTTTGCCTAGGTGTTCATTGGCAAACTTTAGTCTTGCCCTGATGTTCTTTCTGGACAGCAAAGGTTTCCTCCTGGCACACCTCCCATGTAGATCAAATTTGTGCAGCCTCTTTCTAATGGTAGACTCGTGCACTTTGGCATCAACAGTGGCAAGAGCTACCTGTAGGTCCCGTGATGACATTCTGGGGTTCTTCGAGACTTCTTTCAGCACCTTGCGGTCTGCTCTCGGGCTGAACTTGCTGGGGCGGCCTGGCCTGAACAAGTTGGCAGTTGTTTGGAATCTTCTCCACTTGTAAATGATCTTCCGGACAGTCGAACGATTGATTTCAAATTGTTTGGAGATCTTTTTAAATCCCTTCCCAGACTCGTAGGCATATATAACCTTCTTTCTGAAGGCCTCAGAGAGCTCTTTTGATCTAGGCATGGTGACGCCACACACTTCAACAACAAAGAGCAAACCAAACTAAATGTCTGAGGTTTAAATAAGACAGGTTCCTCCAAGATCCTCTCTAACGATGTTCTAATCATTTGCACCTGAGCTGGTGCACCTGATTCTAATTTTAGGTATTTGAAGTCGTGATAAATGTAGGGGTGTACTTACTTTTTCCACATGCGAAATTTGCATTAATGTCTATTTAAATTATACAATGGACTTCAAAATGTAAATGTTTGATGATATTTGTTATATTATATAACCTTTATCTGTCAATATTGTAGAAATGAAGATCAAATAGCTGTATGTTGAAATGTGTTGAAAAAGTCAAAACTTTACATGGGGTGTACTTACTTTTTCATGTGACTTTAAGACGAAATAAAGGGAGTGGGAGACAAGATGGGGAAAGAGGGGGAAGCACACAAGTACAATATTTGAGAGCAGGGACATCGGGAGATCTGTGGGAGGGAGAGGGCTTGGGGAGAGGAGGCGTGGGAAGGGGGTGGAGGGTGAAACACACATGGACAGAGCTCGGACTTGCAGGAAAGAAGCTTGTATTTCATTAAAGTGGATCTGGGGTGAATTAACTGGGGTAGAAAAGATCAAGGTTTTGGATGGGGGAAGATAAGAGATGGTGGTGAACAGCTGTTTTGAAGACCTGGAGGGAGGAGTGGGATTGAAGAGAGTGAGGGAGTTTGTTCCAGAGGTGGGAGAAAAGAGCAATGAAAGAGTGAAGGTGAGCAGAGAGTCTTGATTTTGGCAGTTTCACCAGAAGAGGGTTGCTGGCAGATCTTGTGCGACCTGGAGGAGTATTTTGGGGGACAGGGCTGGGGGGAAGGGCTCGGCCAGATAGGAGTCGGTAGAAGATAGAAAGAAAGACCACCAAATTTCGACCCAGCTATGAAATGGCATTTTGGCGTTTCATTGGCAGGACGATACATCAATGTGTGTGCCGGCCCTTCGATGGACGTTGAACTGGCATCACATCTGCCACCATTTATTGGTTGACATTGAAGATCCCGCAGTGTCCTTCGCGAAGAGTAGGCGAGCTATTGCACCCTCAGGCAATGATGCTGCCCTGCAGCCTTGGGTTGCATACAAACGAAGATCACTGGGAAGATGGAGAGATCGGTGTTTTTGCCTTGGATGACATTACAGGGGTGAGTGTGAAAAATAAATAATGCATTTGGGATTTGGCCCCCCGCTCAAAGGATCACGAGCGATGTTCTTGGATGGGAACACCACACACATCGGTTTATCTGGATTATTTTGAACATTATGCTATTCGGCAAGTCACAATGTGTGCTGAAAGGGTTGTCTTTGCTTTTTGAGTTGTTCCACTCATACATACATAATTAGATCACATGACTGTGTGTAGATAACCTCATAAGGGACATTTGCATAATTCTTTACAGAATATCTCACCTTTAAAACACTGGAATGCAGATAAATGTTTTTTTTCTTAAAGCAAAACATTGTCTGATTTTTGCATTACAAATGTGTTGTTTAGTCATGCGGTGCATGCCCGTCTGATAGACAAGATATAGCTGGCTATTGCTCTTCTTTTAAGTGGTCATTTTACTTCAACTCACCCCTGCAAACAGGTGGTCGTCATCCGATGAGAGCAAATAAAAACATCCAGCAAGATGACTCTGGGTACATCATGCCTGTGCCACTAAAGTTGGTGGATTACTTTGTACGTACTTACATCATCTTTGCCATCCACTTTGCCTTCACTCATTCCATACCTGCCTGACTCAAAGGAACCAAGCAAACCGATTACTGTGCAAACCAGACCGCTCTACGTACATACACTGCATTCTTATATTTATGATGTACATTATGGTGATTTTTTTTTTTACTAATCCAAACTCTGATCTCCATCCATCATTATTTCCACCATTATCCCCACAACCTCTAAAGACACATCCATCCTCCATCGACATGCAGCGCGTATCATCTTTGACCTTTCCTAGAAGCCCATGGTATTCACTGATCCAACGCTCACGACAGCGAGCGATGCTGCCAACGTGGCTATTTCTGTACCAACTGTGACATCCGATCGCAGAACGACATCACATCATCTTGTCTTTTGCCGACTTCTACTCCACTTTCCTTGCATTATTTGGTCTGTGACACTTACTAGGTTCTCCTCCTTCATCATCACACATGCCCACACGGCCACATCACCTCAACCTTTTCCTCATCACTTCTATCATTCATTGTATAATAGGGAAAGATGATATGATTGATGGTTGGGATTACTCAAAGATAATCACTGCTATGATTTCTGGAGGAATGTAGACTCTACACTGTTTTGATACCTCACCAAACTGGCATACAGTTCCTCTGCACTGGCAGCTGTAATCATAAGGTTATCTGCAAACAACAATTCCAATGGCAAGCCTCTTCTTGCATGTGCATACAGTACATGGATTACTACAATAAAGAGTACAGCAGATAGATGACAAAATTGTGCCTTTGATGATAAAACCAAGCCACTTGGCATGATGTAAGGAATATTAAATATATCCTTAGGGAATATTGTTGGCTATTGGGACATTGCACATTTGTCCTGTGGCAGCCATTGCGGTGAAACTGATTGAAACCATAAACATAATGACATAAGTAATCCTGCTTCAAACTGCATACATCACGTTTATTCGCTTTGAAAAATACCAAACAAAAAAGGCATTTTACATTACGTCATGAAACATGAGGTGATGAAACTTCTATTGACGTTAGGTCATGAAACATATATCTTGACTATCATCATGACTTCGACAAATCATTAATTGCACAAATCAATCATCCATCTTACTATAATTCACCAAATGTCCGTCCGTCTGTCTGTCTGTCTGTCCGTCCGCTCCCAGGTACCGCAAAAACGGCTGAATCGATCGCAACAAAATTTTGGGAGGGTAATCCTGGGACCCCCTGGAGTAAAATAGGCTATTTAGTTTTTCCAATTTCAGCTTTGGTCTCCAGCATTTTCAGGTTTGGACTCCCGCATGACGTTATTTTCCTGGGTACCGCACAAACGGCTGCACCGATCGCAACGATACACCTCCATGCCCGTGGGATTCCCACGTGTGACCCCACTAGTATTCATAATACAATGTCCAACACAGTACAACGTTCATTATAAGAAACAACATTGATGCACAATGTCCACCATTTGTCCATAAAAGCATCACTTTTCCATTCATAAACTCACTTCTTTGGTAGGATGCTGGTAGGCCTATCTCTCGGTTTAGCAAACAAAAGCAGTTTAAGATGAACACTCTCTGAACTACATGGTCCAATTTCCTTCAAACTCTGCAAGCACTGTCTCCACAGATGACATATTTTTCTGGTCTACCCACCGAGTTAGAGACATCACGACTTTGAGATTGTTCCACACTCGTGCACACGTGGTCACATGACGTTGTTTGCATCGACCTCACAACAGTGTGTCACAAAAAAACATTATTCCCAAATATCATCCATTTTCATTTGCTCCGTGAAACATCCTCCCCCCGATGGGGAATACACCTCATCTAGTTAGCTAGTTACCTTCTGCTGGATATATAACAGCAATCTTTGTGCTGTTACACAGCATACATCGTCGCCATCGTTACACAGCATGTTACACAGCATGTTACACAGCATACATACATACATCGTCGCCAATACTCAGTTGACCATTCTGTGCCTTACTTTGACATTCCTGATTTTTTTCCGTCAGAACCAGGATACACCTGGACAACACTCCACATATTCCACTTTCTACTGACAGCATTTGCGTCAAAAACCATGACCACATCGTCTACATGAACATTTAGTCTCTCCACATTCCTCATTTTTGTGGCACCAACAATGGGAACATGTTTCTGGTCCAGCGTCTCCAAAGCGAATCGACTACCTTTTACACAAACTCGACTCGATGCCTCGGATTGCGTGTCTCTCTGAAGGGTCCTTGAGGGACTTCACTCGATGCTCATCTGAGCAGCATGTCGTTTGGGCACAGATACACTCCACCATCTGGGTAATTGGGAACATGGCCAATGGCACATTGGTTGGCTAGGTTTGCTACATTCAGGCATGTGTATCGTTCAAAGGGCGTTAAAACCTGATCTCCGATGGCCTTTCTCAGTGCAAACTTACAGCCTTTCACCAGGGATTCCGCAGAGCCATTCTGGTGTGACGCTGCTGGGGTGATAAACCTCCAATCCATACCTCGTTTTGCACAAAACTCTCAAAGTTGATCATCACTCCATCCCTTTATCGCTCTATATTATAAAAGAAAGTTTTTGTTTGTTTGTCTGCGCAAGCTAATCTCCTGAACGGTGAAAGATAGGAGGAAACCTCTCATACATAGGTTCTCAAAGTGGTCCCTACCGCCCCCCAGTGGGCGCTGGGAACTTTCAGGGGGGCGCTCGAGAGTCCACGGGCGGTAGGGAGCGCTGGCAATGATTTGGGGGGCACTGGCGATTTAGAGGAGCAGCGGTGATTTGGAGCGCTCATTGGGCTTCCTGCAGTCTGAACAGGTTACCCGGCGCCATTCGGAAAATTGGCCATCCAATCAACGACCATATTCTGTCCCCCTTCGCATGGTTTTTATGATCACATATTCGCTGATGTCGTGTCGGTATTTTCTTGTCCACATATGCTCACGCAACAAACATGATAGTGTATGACACCAGCGAAATACTATTGGCCGCCAATGCGGCCAAAAGTACAACACTAATTTTTGTCACGTGGTGCCATTTCAACCAATCGGCTTGCAAGAATTTTTTTATGTGGGATATAATACACTCTATTCGTGCTGGACTATTCAACGTGCCTGGTTCAACTTTACAGCCTGGCCTTGCCAGCACAGACATTGGGCAAGGTATGAACAGTCAGTGTTAGCGCTGGTGTCAGTCTTTCGACATTTTGGCGTGTTGATTTCGTTATTCAAAAAAGCTTCACGTCCGGTCGACTTCAAGATGTCGGCCTCAAAGAAAAGGTGTCGTCAGTATTCCGTTGAATACATCAAGTATGGATTCCTTCCATCTCCGACGAACAAACAGTTACCGATGTGTTTGTTGTGTGGTATCACGCTGTCCAATGAAGCAATGAAGCAATGAAACCATCTCGACTGAGCGAGCACCTGAGTAAAAAGCACAGTGATAAGGCTCGTGCAGAGGTCAGCTATTTCCAATCGCTGAAAGAGAAATTTGAGAAGCGATCCACGGTAACGACGATGTTCAAAGCCAGCCAAAAGCTCGTGGATAAAGGACTGGAAGCGTCGTATAAGCTGTCATTGCTCATCGCCAGATCTGGAAAACCGTATTCAATTGGCGAACAGTTGATCAAACCAGCTGTTGGGGAAGTGATAAAAACCGTTATGGGCCAGGATCCGAATCCAGTTCTCTCGTCGATTGCGCTCAGCAATGATTCCGTGGCCAGGCGGATTGATGAAATGTCAGCAGATGTAGAAGACAAGCTGTGTAGTGAGCTGAGAAGCACACACTTCGCCATCCAGCTGGATGAGTCCACTTTGCGTGACAGTGAAGCTCTGTTACTCTGCTGCGTTCGCTTCATCCGTGATCAGGAAATGGTGGAAGAAATGTTGTTTGCCCGCTCTCTCCAGACCGATACGAAGGGTTCTTCCATCTTCCAAACGTTGGAGAAGTAGGCCTACTTTACTGATAAGAACATACCGATGGAGAACATTCTCGCTTGCGTGACGGACGGGGCACCAGCGATGGTTGGCCGCCAGCGTGGTTTTATTGCGCTTCTGAAGAACCAGGTACCGCCCGTGTTCGCCATTCACTGTGTCGTGCACCGCCAGCATCTTGTAGCAAAAGCTCTCAGCACCAGACTTCATACATCACTCCAAACAGTAATCAAAGCAGTGAATAAAATCAAGGTGTCGTCTCTGCATGATCGGCTGTTTCGTCAGCTTTGCCAGGAGAACGATGAGGCATTCGAGCGGCTCCTGTTGCATACCGAGTTCGATGGTTGTCCAAAGGCGCTTGTTTGACCCGTTTCCATGCCCTCTTCTCAACAGTGGTCGAGTTTCTGTCGGAAATTGATACGGAGCTATCGGAGAAAGTGAATGCGATTGAGCATGATGTGGCTTACCTCACTGACATATTCAGTATACTGAATGATGTCAACAAACAACTCCAGGGTGACCATATGACGCTGATTAAAGCAAAGAAAGTGATCGGCGCGTTCGTAACCAAGGCGACTCTGCACAGGGAAACCCTCGGCCGCAGAGATATGTACCACTTTCCCCAGTTGGCAAAGGAAACTGCTGTTTCTGATGAAGAGCTGCTCGTTTATTGCAATCACCTTGAGAAGATTCGTGGAGATACGGAGCAGCATTTCAGAGACATCCCAGAACTGTCGGTGCCAGCATGAGTGATCAACCCATTCAAATGCGACATTCAAGATGTGAAGCGCGAATTACAGGACAAAATTATCAACCTCCACAATGATGATGAGGCGAAGGCAAGATTCTCGCAGCATGAATACGGCAAACTCTGGATTCTGGAGCGGGGCGAATACCCCGCAATGTGGACAGAGGCAGAACTGCTCCTGATGGCGTTCCCCACATCATACCTCGTTGAAAGAGGGTTCAGCGCCGTGATGGTGCTGCTGACCAAGTATCGAAAACGCCTTGACATTACCAAGAGGGGCAATCTGCGTCTCTACCTCACTGAGATGGAGCCAGACATTCGTAATCTCGCAGCGAGTCAACAGGCCCACCCTTCACACCAACGATATTTGGGCCTGTGATAACAGATTCCCAGTTTGCCTCACCTGGACCTGTTCTGCTGAAACATTGTAGGTCGTGCAAGATAAAATAAAATGTAAAGTACAATAAAGTAAAATATTATTCAGAAAATATTTGGCTTCTGTAATTTTTGCTTCCTATCTACATAAATTCTGGGTGTCCGACCACGAACGATAGGACAAGGGGGGCATTGGGCCGGTCCAAGAGGGCAGAAGGGGCGGCAGTCCAAAAAAGTTTGAGAACCACTGCTCTAATACAAAAAATGTCGGGAAGGGCCCTGGGAAGGTTTTAGGCTAAGTGGCGAGGCCGCTTCGGCCGGGCCGGGCCCATTTCGCAATTAAAAGCTGAGCTGAATTATCGCAGTCAATCTTCTATGGCCGCGAGTAAAAGCTGAATTATAGTAGTAAATTCATTCAAAAGGAACCAAAAATGTCTGGACGGGCCCCGGGAAGGTTATAGGCTAGGTGGCGAGGCCCCTCAAGGCCGCATTGGCTGAGCTGGGCCCATTTCACAAATAAAAGCTGAGCTGAATTATCGCAGTCAATCTTCTATGGCCGCGAGTAAAAGCTGAATTATAGTAGTAAATTCATTCAAAAATAACCCGGGCAACGCCGGGTGCTTTCAGCTGGTCTACTATGTAAGAGAGATGTCTGTCTGTGTGTCGCCATTTTTCTCAGAGATGGCTGAACAGATCTTCGTCAAACTTTCAGAGATTCATCAGTGAGTGCCTGCGAGTGTTTTTGGCAAAAAAAAAAAAAAATTAAAAAAATTGAGCAATAACAAGGTCGTTTTTTTTGCAGTTAGAAAAAAAATTTGCTCGATAGTGCCTAAGCTTTTTAAAATTAATGACGGTTATATACAAGAACACATTCACATAAATAAATAAAAAAACAATCACCAGGCATTTGAACACAAATAAATCAAACAATTCCGGAAGTGTACGAATTTGGTAGTATGGCTTCTTCGTCTTCCTGATCGGCATCACACTTAACTCAGAAACGTGATGAACGCCACATTCACCCACCAGCATATATATGAACCCCCTTCCTCTCCTGCCTCCCCCCCTCCCCTTCCCCCCTCCCATCCCCATCCCCATCCCCCCTCTCTCCCTTCTCCCCTCCTCCCCCCCCCCCCCCCCCCCAGCCATCCCCATCTCCCCTCTCCCCCTTCCCCCCTCCCCCTCCTCTTCCTTCTCTTCCTTCTCCTCCTTCTCCCCTCCCTCCCCCTTCCCCCTCCCTTTCCCCCCTCCCCCCTTCCTCCTCTCCCCGCCCTTCCCCCCCTCCCTCCTCTCTCCCTGCCTCTTCCCCCCCTCCTCCTCCCCCTCCCCCTCCCTTTAATGACAGTTATATACAAGTACACATTCGCATAAATAAATACAAAACAATCACCAGACATTTTAATACAAATAAATCAAAGAATTCTGGAAGTGTACGAAGTTGGTAGTACGGCTTCTTCTTCTTCCTGTTTGGCATCACACTTAACGCAGAAACGGGATGAACGCCACATTCACCAGCATATATTAAACGAAAAGGTGATGAACCCCCTTCCTCTCCTGCCTTCAGCCCCCTCTGCCCTACCCCCCCCTTCCCTCCCCCTTTCCCCCCTGCCCTCAACCCCGCCCCCCTCCCTAGCCCAGCCACGCCGGGTACTTCTGCTCGTCATCGACAAAAAAAATCTCTCGTAGTTCTCTCTCTGCACCTATCAGTTGTGTCCCGTTATCACTCAGCAAGTATGCTGGTTGTCCTCCAATACAAAAAATTGGCATAATAGGCCTACTTGCACGAACTCCATGGTTGAACAGTCCACTGCTAGCTCTACATTAACTGCTCCCGTATTTAAACAGGTTAAGATGACCCCGTCGTGTTTGGTCATCTTATTATGTCCAACCTTCACAAGGTATGGACCAAAGTCATCACAGGATGTGTCGTGGGAAGGTGGAGTAAATGGTGCCGTGTGATGCCTTGGTAAGTTGGCCATCACCTGATATTCTTCTCGATGCTCCATTTCTCGGCAAAATACACATCTTAACCTGATAGACTTGGTGAGCTTTTCGTCTGGTCTTTGCTGCCATGGTTGCCACTCCATTGTACCCATACTGGTGCATCTGATGTGTAAACAAGAAAGATATCCGATTGCGATGTGGAAGTAGTGCTGGATGCTTTGACTCACAGGACATCATAGATTCATCTGCCCTACTGCCAACTCTGATGGCTCCCTCGTCATCCAAAAAGGGGCTCAGGGTCTTGAATTCACCTCTATCAAGGCTATGTCGAAGGGTCTTCTGGGCTTCTTTGATCCAGAAACTCCCAAGCTTTTGTAACTCATGCGGTGTAAGAGGTCCCTTTGTTTCAGTTGTGGCAATTTCTTCATTCAACTTCATCCGACATTTAGCCTGTACTTGGTCCACACATCTCATTACCTTGCGCTCGCAAAGCGAAAAGCTGGGTTAGGCATTCAGTTACGCACGTGTGCTGTGTGCCGTATGTGTCTGCATTTAAAAAATTCATTTTCTCGGCAACCGTTCGTCCGATTGACATGAAATTTTCACCATAGGAGCGCTCTTCCTTTAGAATATTTTAATGATAATCATGACGTCATATGTCATGTGGTACAGGTGCCATCTTGGAAAAACCGAAAGACTTTGCACCTCTATATCTCCAAAACCGCTGAATGGAAAAAATTGAGACGGCTCATTGTAAAGAACTCTCCATGTGGAATAACATATGTTAATGATGACGTCATTGGTGCCATAATTGTGATGTCATAATTCGACAGGGACAACACTAGAATAGATGCAACAATTATATTGAAACACTAGCAATTATATTGAATCGATGCAACAACGCTAGCAACAATTATATTAGAGAATATAAATTTATGATGTCATCGCTCATGTGGTCTGGCAGCCATATTGGATAAAAATTTTAAAATGTTCAAAAACAGAAGAGTTGCCTCGCAACAAGTTGACTGCGCAGGGTAAGTGTTCGATGAATACCATCTAGTTTTTCTCTGCAACTATTGGTCTGATGGACACAAAATTTTCACCATGGGGGCACCTCCTCCCATTTGGAATGATTTTCGGTTTTTCTGATTGCCAGAGAGACAGGCAGACTTAAATTTTTTTTTACCTTACTGCGCATGTGTGATTGGGACAAGATTCCATACACTTTGCCAAATTCAGAGCGAAATTACTGCCAAACTGCAGGTTCGTGTTCCGATTCATGTTCTATAGTGTTCAAAATTTAACATTCAATTGAAATTAAGGATCATAATAGATCATAGACTGACGTCTGTAGACAATATGAACCAATTGCTTAACCTCGCTATTCGCTTCGTGCGCAGAGTAAAAATAATGTCGAGAAAGATATGGTGGGGAAATGATGAGCGAGTGAACTGAACCAGCAACGTGGTAAAGTCTGGCCAAGACAGTCATGCACATCAAACTCTAGCCCAGTGAAGATAACATACACAGCACGATTAAATGCCACAGAACAAGTAAGGTACATTGTGAATAAAGGACAGTAATTAGCATTTACAGTAAACAAACCATTAAACAGATTAGTAAGATCCTCAAATTGGAGAAACACTGTTTTGCTGTTCCAATGCAGGTTCGCATTCAAAGCTGTTTCGTTCATTTCACCTGCATTTGCAGCGCACTTGGGCAGCACGTGGGACGTTCTAAAATATAAAAGATCAACGAATGATATATCCACAGTCGACAAACGAAATCCCACAGTCGTCCAAGACACACCAACAAGCATAATAGAATGAGTTATATATTTAAATTATAATGAAACAGTTATACCAACTACTTCGACTTTGTCTTTAAAGGATGAAATTACTTGCATCTTCTTGTGTGGTTTGGCCTGAGACGTTCACGAACTTCCTTGTATCGAACACACAGTGGTGCAGTGATGGTTTGTGACGTTCGGGGCAAAGCTCAAAAAAACGCCCCCTGCAGGCAATGACATAGTCAGAAATTGCTATTGAGGGGGCCATATGAAATATCTTAAGCTTCTCCAGTGGGCTCAGCAGCAGAGCCCTGGAAGCTGTTCAAAATGAGAATAGATTTAGATATGATCGGCTGAGATGATTAGGGTTTCCTGTGTTTATAAACACGCGCAATGTTAAGGTGTATAGAGCAGTTTAATAAGACCTTCCAGAGCATGGTATTCCTATTACAAAATAACTACCAAAACAATGATAATGAAGGAGCTGCGCTCCAACGCGAGTCGAAAGAATTGACGCGACCAAAGACGGAATTCGTCCGAGTTGCTTTTTTGAAACAAAACAGCTCAGGTATTCTGACCAAAAGCCCGTTTATCGGGCAGCAATATATATACACATTTATGTCGGAAAGTTTGCCCGGCAAAAGCTATACCGGGCATGCCCGGGTGTCAAGGGCGAGCCTTGGAAAGGCGAGTCTGGACCTGCCCGGGCGTGTTTGGCTGCGGCCTGGCAAGTCGAGGCTGGGCGTGCCCGGGCGCTCTGGACGAGCACTGGAAAGGCGAGAGCGGGCATGCCCGGACGCTCTGGGCGAGCCCTGGAAAGGCGATAGCGGGCATGCCCGGACGCTCTGGGCGAGCCCTGGAAAGGCGATAGCGGGCATGCCCGGACGCTCTGGGCGAGCCCTGGAAAGGCGATAGCGGGCGTGCCCGGGAGGTTCGGGCGTGCCCGGGAACAGTGAGTCCGGGCATGCCCAGGAGAGGCGCGTCTGGCCGTGTTCTGGCCGGTGCAAGGCGATTGTGTGCATCCAGCGGTAACCGCTACACACGCCCCTCCAGAATCGACCTGCACCGGCAGGGTCAATTTAAGGGGGGTCCGGATGACCCGGCCGAAGCGACCCCTGGAGGGTCGTGGGGAGGGGTCCGACGTGGTGGTGGGTGGTCGAGCGGGGGGAACTGTGGACGGGGGGCGGCCTCGCCGTGGAGGAAGGGCCAACCGTGGTGGTCGGTCGACGTCCATGTGCGCCGGTTTGAGGCGGTCCACAGAGATCCGGTCCGACCGGCCGCCAACGTCGACGACAAAGGACTTGTCGCCCCGTCGCAGGACCCGGAAGGGCCCGTCGTACGGCGGCCGGAGTGGCCCCCGGTGCGCGTCATGACGCACAAAGACGTACTCCGCTGTGCGAAGCGCCGGGGGGACGTAGGACTGGGGGCCACCGTGGCGGGACGTTGGCACGGGGGCAAATCGGCGGGCGGCCTCCTGGAGGTCCGAGCGCTGGTGTGCGGCGGACCAGGGTCTGGTAGCGTCGGGCACGAACTCGCCCGGGATGCGGAGCGGCTGGCCGTAGACGAGCTCGGCGGCGGACGCCCGGAGGTCCTCCTTGGGGGCCGTGCGGAGGCCCAAAAGGACCCACGGCAGCCGGTCGGTCCAACTGTCGTCCTGAAGGCCGGCCATGAGTGCGGCCTTCATGGAGCGGTGAAGCCGCTCGCACAACCCGTTGGCTTGGGGGTGGTAGGCCGTGGTGCGGTGCAGCGTGACCCCCAACGAGCGGGCGACCGCGCCCCAAAGTTCGGACGTGAACTGTGGGCCGCGGTCGGACGAGATGTCCGCCGGTGCGCTGAAGCGCGCGACCCAGGTGGCGATGAACGCCTGCGCCACGTCGGCGGTGGTGGTGGAGGTGAGGGGCACGGCCTCCGGCCACCTGGTGGTCCTGTCCACCATGGTGAGCAGGTGGGTGAACCCCCGCGATGGGGGCAGGGGACCCACCAGGTCCACGTGGACGTGGTCGAAACGCCGTGCAGGCACGGTGAAAGGTGCCAGCGGGGCCTGGATGTGGCGGTGGACCTTGGCCCGCTGGCAGGCCGTACAGGCGTTGGCCCAGTCACGGACGTTCCGTCGAAGGCCGTGCCAGACGAAACGCGCCGACACCAGCTTCTGAGAAGCTTTCCGGCCCGGGTGAGAAAGGCCGTGGATGGAGGCGAAGATGCGGCGCTGCCAGGAAACGGGCACGATGGGGCGAGGCTGGCCCTGGGAGACGTCGCAGAGCAGGACGGTGCCCGCGAAGGGGATGTCAGCCAGGCGGAGGCCCGTGTCCGCCGCCCGGAGGGCCTGCACCGAGGTGTCGGTGGTCTGGTCGGCCACCATGAGCGCGAAGTCCACGCCGGGGTGGACCGCGTTCGCGCTGGCCCGAGAAAGACAGTCGGCCACAGCGTTGTCTTTGCCGGCGACGTGCCGGATGTCCGTGGTGAATTCCGACACGGCGGAGAGGTGGCGCTGCTGGCGGGCCGACCACTGCTCCGTGACTTTGGCCATTGCGTAGACCAACGGCTTGTGGTCGACGAAAGCCGTGAACGGGCGGCCCTCCAGGAGGTGTCGGAAATGGCGAACGGCCAGGAATAGACCGAGCAGCTCGCGGTCGAACGTGCTGTATTTTAACTCGTTCGGCCGGAGCTGCCGGCTGAAAAAAGCGAGTGGCTGCCAAACCCCGTCCACCCATTGTTCATGGACGGCGCCCACCGCGTAGTTGGAGGCGTCCGTAGTGAGGGCGATGGGCGCGTTGAGCACCGGGTGAGCCAGCAGCGTTGCGTCGGCGAGGGCCCGTTTTTCGCTCGCGAAGGCCGCGTCCATGGCCGCGGACCAAACGATGTCATGCTTGGCCGGCTTGCCCCGGAGGGCCTCGTAAAGGGGCCGCATGAGCTGAGCAGCGCGGGGCACGAATCGGTGATAAAAATTCACCATGCCGAGGAACTCTTGTAGGGCCTTGATGGAACGGGGACGCGGGAACGTGGTGATGGCCTCGACCTTGGTCGGCAGCGGCACGGCCCCGGTCTTGGTGATGCGGTGGCCCAAAAAGTCAACGGTCGTCGTGCCGAAGTGGCATTTGGCCGGGTTGACAATTAAGCCGTGCTCGCTGAGGCGACCGAACAGTGTTCGGAGGTGGAGGAGGTGCTCGGCGCGGGACGTGCTGGCAACGAGGATGTCGTCCAGATAGACGAAAAGAAATGGCAGGTCGCGCAGCACACCGTCCATTAAGCGCTGGAACGCCTGGGCCGCGTTCTTGAGGCCAAACGGCATCCTCAAAAATTCGAACAGGCCGAACGGCATGATGACGGCCATCTTCGGGACGTCGGCCGCCCGGACAGGTACCTGGTGGTATCCCCGTATCAGGTCAATTTTGGAAAATATGACCCGTCCCGCCAAACGGGCGGAAAAGTCCTGGATGTGCGGGATCGGGTACCTGTCGGGGGTGGTAGCATCGTTGAGGCGGCGGTAGTCGCCACACGGGCGCCATCCGCCCCCCGGCTTTGCACGATGTGCAGTGGTGAGGCCCACGCGCTATTGGAGCGCCGCACGATGCCGAGGTGCTCCAACGCGTCGAACTCGGCCTTTGCCATGGCGAGCTTGGCCGGGTCGAGGCGGCGGGCCCTGGCGTAGACCGGCGGGCCCGTAGTGGGTATGTGGTGCTCGATCCCATGCCGCACTGCGACGGCCGAAAACGTCGGCCGTGTGAGGGCCGGGAATTCCACGAGCAGGCGAGCGAACTCGTTCGCCGTCGGGAGGGCGCACGCCAGTTCGGTCGGCGCGGAGCTGCTCATCGTGCACGCCAGGGAGCTGAAGGTCTCGGCGTTGACAAGGCGACGATGTTTGACGTCGACCAGCAGCCCGTGCGCGCAGAGGACGTCGGCGCCCAGCAAAGCCATGGGGACGCAGGCGGTCATAAAGGTCCACTGAAAGCGCTGGCTGCCGAAGCAGAGGGTGACGTTGCGCGTGCCGAAAGTGCGTATGGCCAAGCCATTAGCAGCGACGAAAGAGGGGCCGCAAACGGCATCCCGCCTGTCCTGCTCGGAGGCGGGAATGACGCTCAGTTGGGCGCCGGTGTCACAAAGGAAACGCCACCCGGACGCTTTGTCCCGAATAAAAAGCAAGTGGCCCGAGTGGCCGGCGCTCATGGCTGGGAATGAACGCCGGCCCGGCCGTTTCCCGACTTTCTGAAAGTGCACGGGGGTCAGCACGTCCGAGCCTTGTGTCCGAACCTGGCGTGGTGATAACACCACGCCTGGTCAGGTGGAGGCCCCGGCCGTCATGTCGGAAGCGGTCGGTGCGGCGTGGCGGCCGCCAGTTTCACTGGCAGTTCGGCCTCCAACCGCGCAGGGCGCTCGGGCGTCGCCTCGGACGGCGGCAGGCTCCAGGTAGCCGCGCCGATGTGTTGGCCCGCCGAGGAGATCTTATCGGCTTCCCTGGCGAGGGCGTGGGGATCGGTGATCGACGTGCCAGCCAGGGCGAGGCGTACCGGGTGAGGCAGCTGGCGAAGGAACAACTCGCGGAACAGAAAATCCGGAGAGTGCTCACCGAGCAACGAGAGCATATAGTCCATGCGCTCGGACGGGCGCATGTCGCCGAGCTCGGGCAGGTCGAGCAGGCGCCATGCGCGTGCCGCCGGTGAGAGGGCGAAAGCGTCGAGGAGGAGCGTCTTCAGCGCGTCATACTTGTCGGCAGCCGGCGGGTGCTCGAGGAGGCTCAGGGCGCGGGCCGCGGTGGCGGAACCGAGCGCTGCCACGACGTGGTGGAAGCGGGTGTCGTCCGCGGTGATGCCTCGCAGGGCGAACAGGGAGTCCGCCTGGGCGAACCAAACAGCCGCGTGAGCCTCCCAGAAGGTAGGCAGTTTAAGAGTCACTGCCGTGTCCATGTCGGTAGGTCACCAGTGAAGGAGCTGCGCTCCAACGCGAGTCGAAAGAATTGACGCGACCAAAGACGGAATTCGTCCGAGTTGCTTTATTGAAACAAAACAGCTCAGGTATTCTGACCAAAAGCCCGTTTATCGGGCAGCAATATATATACACATTTATGTCGGGAAGTTTGCCCGGCAAAAGCTATACCGGGCATGCCCGGGTGTCAAGGGCGAGCCTTGGAAAGGCGAGTCTGGACCTGCCCGGGCGTGTTTGGCTGCGGCCTGGCAAGTCGAGGCTGGGCGTGCCCGGGCGCTCTGGACGAGCACTGGAAAGGCGAGAGCGGGCATGCCCGGACGCTCTGGGCGAGCCCTGGAAAGGCGATAGCGGGCATGCCCGGACGCTCTGGGCGAGCCCTGGAAAGGCGATAGCGGGCATGCCCGGACGCTCTGGGCGAGCCCTGGAAAGGCGATAGCGGGCATGCCCGGACGCTCTGGGCGAGCCCTGGAAAGGCGAGAGCGGGCATGCCCGGGAAAGACGAGACCGGGCATGCCCGGGAGGTTCGGGCGTGCCCGGGAACAGTGAGTCCGGGCATGCCCGGGAGAGGCGCGTCTGGCCGTGTTCTGGCCGGTGCAAGGCGATTGTGTGCATCCAGCGGTAACCGCTACAATAACATTGTAATAAAGCATTTATTAATACTAATAATATTAAGAATAATAATATTATTCGTACCATTTGTCAATAATAACACGAACATATAATCCCCGTCCTGGTCCAAGCAGACCTGTGCTTGGTGGAAGGTAAACGAATGCTGAAGCAGCACAGCAGGCAGGTATGCTACAAGGCCATTAACAGCTCCATCAAACATGCATGCAGCATGGTGTGGTATTTATTAGTTTAAAAGGACAGCATGACCTGGGTGGGGATACCAGTTACCAGTTAGCAAATAATGTAAACATTTAAAATTTGACTTTCGGCATGGACAACCAGTTCGTGAATGACTTGGGTAAAAAATAAAACGGCGAATGCTGCACCATGAACCAATAAATTCCACATTCCTGTGCCACATTCAGTCAAACATCAGGCATTGGCAGCAGGTTCGTGAAGGACTTGCACAAAAAATACGTACCCAGGATGAATATTGCTGTGTCCAGTCAATGGCGAAACTGCAAATTCGGAATCCGCGAATGTCACAGATGGAAACCCTTACGTCATTTCCTCATTGTGCTTTAAACTCAATATCTCTACGTTTTCATTTCAAACAGCATCATTCATCATTCCAATCACAAATTAACACTATAGTGTTAATATATCAAAATATAATGTTAAATCACAACTGCCTCGAGATATTATCAAACCAGCGAACCATCGGAATCCGTTCACTTCCGGATTCGGGCGTAAGATCCGCGCCGATCGCATTTCAAAATCATAATGGTATTGAGGAATTTCTGAAACATCCTACTGACCTTATGACACCCACTGGGACCCCAAAACGTTCCACAAAAGGTTATTATATTTCCTTTTAGTAAAATATGCAACTGTAATTGTTACAAAGCGCTGTCCCCGTCATGTGACCAGATCCTCAGCTCTGATTGGTGGACGTTTGTGAGGGACATACATACGGACATACAAACGCTGTTCTAGACGGCGTAACCTGTAGGCGATTGGACAGTTCATCAAATCACTTTCCAATGTATCGCAAAATCTTATTATAATAGAGCAAACGTATATGGTTATGTCGGTTTGTATGTATGTAGGCTATATATGCGACCAACACGTTTTCTTCTTCTTAAACCAAAATTAACACCCTCTTCATTACGTTTAGACTGCTGAGACCCCTCAGACCTTTGATGACCCTTTAAGTCCCCCAAAATACCCCAAAGACCCAAAATGCCCCAAAGACCCAAAATACCCTTAAATGCAATTATTAGTCCCCTACCAGTGTACACCGGAGGGGACTATAGGTTTGCACGCCGTCCCTCCGTCACGCAAAGAACAGTTTTCCGGACTTTTTTTCTAAACGCTTAACGCTAATGATTTCAAACTTGGTACATGGTTTCCACATGATAAGATACATATCAAGTTCGAACTTCACGACGTTTCAATCATTTTTGACAAAGTTATGGCACTTTGAACTTTGGGAATTCTGATAATTCTGATGATCCTTAATTCAGTGCGATTTTAAGTTTTAATTTCCTGTAAAAAAGATTTTCTCTGCAATAATATGAACGATTGAGATCAAATTTTCACCATATAAGGGACTCGGTCTGTAGAATATTTTAATGGTAATTATGACGGCACAGGTCACGTGGTTCGGCCGCCATATTGTTTTTCGTGAAAACACGAAAACCCCTTTTTCTCTGCAACGGCTGAACAGATCTAGGCCAAACTTTGCAGGCAGAATCGCATACCCATGACGAACAAAAAAGTCAGCGAGCATGACGTCATGCGTCACATGGTTTCAGAGTTATGACGTTTTTAAGCATGAACATTTAAAACCGAGCTCCTCTCTCATTTTTGATCCAATCGAGGGGAAACTTCACAGATATGTTCAGCATGTCAATCTACTAAAATGTCCTTTTGGAATTTGCGATAGGGCACGTGGTTTGGCAGATATCGTTAATTAAACGAAAAAAAAAAAAAAAGATATCTCTTGTCTATTCTAGAGTTCTCCTCAAGCCGCACCGCGCACCCTCAGCCTCGTCTCGCGAACGTCAACAGCGCGCGCTTTCGGGAGGGGCGGAGCCAAGCCAAGCAACATATATATACACATCGATCATTCATCGTGAACCGGAAAATAGAATAAATTACTGATATTTAGCGACTCGAAAGGTTCTTTATCAACAACTTATTTTCTCGTGCTTCTGCTGACCTGTCTGCAAGGTGTACAAATCGAAGTCCCGAGTGCGAATCACAGGTGAGCCCATCCTGAGGTAATTAAAGAATTTGGAACGATTCAGAACCTGTGGATAAATAACCCTTGGTAATTTCCCCAACAGTTTTCCGGACTACAGACTGCCGGTAGGGGACATGTATTGCAGTGCAATACTCAGAATGCTTGTTATTATTCTTATTTTTGTATACAAGATCGAGGCTCGTGAAAGAGCTAACATTAATCACACAGAAAGACAAACCGACACATAAAACATATAACATGGGGAGCGGTAGACAAGATGGGGCGAGAGGGGGAGGAACACAAACACAACATCTGAGAGCAGGGACATCGAGAGATCTGTGGGAGGGACAGGGCTTTGGGGGGGGCATGGGAAGGGGTGGTGGGAGAGGTATAAAACATATGGACACTGCCAGGACTTCCAGGAAAGAAGTTGGAATTTCAAACAAGGTGGATCTGGGGTGAATTCGTGGGGGTAGAAAAGATCAAGGTTTTGGATGGGGAAAGATAAGTGATGGTGGTGAACAGCTGTTTTAAACACGTGGAGGGGGGAGTGGGATTGAAGGGAGTGTGGGAGTTTGTTCCAGAGGCAGGAGAAAAGAGGAATGAAAGAGTGAAGGTGAGCAGAGAGCCGAGATTTCGGCAGTTTAACCATCAGAGGGTTGCTGGCAGATCTTGTGCGACCTGTAGGAATATTTGGGAGACAAAGCACACAGAGAGCTGGGGGAGCAAGGCCGGAGAGGAGTCGGGAGAAGACAGAAAGACCACACACCTGTCTGCGGTGAGTGAGTGAAAGGCCCTCGGAGATAGCTTCATCACGGGAGATTCCAATGATTCTGAAAGCTTTGGTTTCAACAGCGTGAAGCCGAGCTAGGTGTGAGGCAGGAACACCGGCACATAGGGGAGAACAGTATTCCATTGAGCTGCGAATGAAAGCCTTGTATGTGGTGAGGAGCTCAGGTGTGCCGAGGAAGGACTTCGCACGACGGAGGATGCCCAGTCGGCGACTGGCTTTGGAGGGCAGCTTGGAAATGTGGTTTTCCCAAGAAAGATCATGGCAGATAGTGAGACCCAAAAGCTTGAGCGACAGAATTTCTTGGAGAGGATTGTTGAGAAAGTAGATGGGAGGGTTGTCCAGTCGATCCTTTCGGAGAGACATAGTAAGAGTGTGAGATTTGTCAGGATTGAAAGACATGTTCCACTTGTTTGACCAGTCTCTGATTTTGTCCAGGTCTTCAGAGAGTGAGGAGGCTGCAGACTGACGATCTGAGGGAAGAGGAATGGAGCGGCAGAGAGTGGAGTCATCAGCAAAGAGATAGAGAGGATTTTCCAGAGAGTCGGAGAGATCATTGATAAAGACCAGAAAAAGCACAGGACCCAGAACACTACCTTGGGGAACTCCAGCCTGAACAGGAAGGGGAGATGAGAGAAATCCATTCAGGGCCACACGTTGTCTACGACCAGAGAGGAAGTCCGCAAGCCATGCATGGAGATTTCCATGGATACCATAGGAGGAGAGTTTGGTGAGCAGAGATGGGTGCCAGACCGTATCGAAGGCACGTGATATGTCAAGGGAGACGGCTCTGATTTCCTGTTTGGCATTGAGGACCTCCATCCATTGTTGAGACAGCAGGAGCAGCATGTCCAGAGTAGAATGACCTGGTCTGAATCCAAATTGATGATCGGAGATCAAGTCATTGGAGAAGAGGAAGGATTTGATATCCAAAGCAATGATGGATTCCATGACTTTGCTGATAATTGGGAGCAGGCTGATTGGTCTGTTGTTGCAACGATCTGTTTTTGCACCTTTTTGTGTAAAGCGGTAATGTTTGCTGATTTCCAGGATGCTGGAAGATGACCTTGAGCAAAAGAGAGGGTGAAAAGAACAGAGAGAGGGTGAGATAGAGCGGCAGAGCATGATTTTAGGACCCGTGGGCTGATGCCGTCTGGTCCAGTTGCAGAATCAGAGTCGAGGTTTGACGAAAACTCCTCCACCTTGTCAGGAGAGAAGGACACAGAGTCCAGGAGCAGTTGGGTTCGACTGGGTAAGGTGGGAACAGAGAGATGGGTTTGGGACACAATATTTTGAGGCAAACATAGAGTTAAGGCATTCGGCTTTGTCACATGCGGTGTCAACTGTGTATCCATTTGAGGTAAGGGAGGGGATGGAGGGGGAACAAACACCAGAAACGGATTTGACCAGACGCCACCAGGATTTGGAGGAAGGAAAGAGGTTTGAGAGTTCATTCTTGAGTGTGGAGAGATAGTGCTTCCTGGCACTCCTGGGGTAGACACACACTTGTTCCGAGCTTGGTGGAAGGAACTGAGATTGCCTTCAGTTGGATTAGCCTTCCAAGAGGCAAAGGCAAGTTGTTTCAGGGCAACTGCCTCACCACAATATTCAGTGTACCATGGACGGGAGGAAAGGTAAGACAACTGAAGACGAGATGGGATAAATTTGTGCATGAGAGAGAGAGCAGTTTGCTTTGGAAGAATTCCCAGGAAGAGTTGATGTCAGAGGCAGTGGAGATGGGAGACCAGCCCAGATGATTGATGGCTGCTTGAAGACCGTGCCAGTCGGCCTGAGTGAAATGCCAGACTCGGCGACGCTGAGGAGGCTCTCTGAGAATGGCCAGAGATGTCCACTTTAATAAGCACATGATCAGAAGAACCGATTGGGGCAGAAGAAGAGCAGCAGACATTAGCAGGGAAGTTTGTCACAACCAAGTCTAGGAGAGAAGATACACCATTGGCTGAGATCCGGGTCGGGAAATTGACAGATTGTGTCAATCCCAGTGAGTCGCAGAAGTTCTTTGCTGAGGTGCCATGGCTGGTGAGAGATGAACCCACACCCAGCCAGCTGGCAGGATGACAGTTGAAGTCGCCACATATGAGGAAGAGAGAGTTGGGATGAGTGGATAGAAGTTGGTCCATGTTGTCAGACAGTGAAATGTAAATGGAGTCATCACTGTTTGGAGGACGGTACAGAACACATATGAACAAAAGGTGGGAGCGGAGAGGAAGCCGTAGCCAGAGGTACTCCTGGGGGTGAGGTGGAGAGAGGGCAGTGCAAGGAGAGTGAGGAAGAGAGTTTTTTAGAAAGATAGCCATCCCACCACCAGGACGAGGCTCAGGTCTATCATACCGGAGGAGGGAGTAACCAGGAAGAGATATTAAGGAATCAGAGACATCTTGAAGGAGGAAAGTTTCTGTTAAGCAGATCAAGTCTGGATTGTCAGAAGCAACCTGTATGGAGAGATCAGTCAGGTTTGAGCGAAGGCCCCGGATGTTTGAGGTCCATACCGTTAATGAAGAGAGAGGGGGAGCATCGGGTGCAGGACAGGGGAGGGGAGAGGTAGGGTAAGATGAAGGATGAGAGGGGGAGGTAGGGAGAGCAGTTGATAGTGTGTCAGAGATTACAGAAGAGTTACAAGAAAGGGAAGGATGAGGAGAACGAAAGGTTTGATGGTGAAGGGATGAGGCACAGTGAGGGGTTGTTTGAGGGGGGGGGGGGCAGAGGAAAGTAGAAGGGGAGGAGGCAGCTTTGAGGAGGTGGAGGGGGAGGGAGAATTGGAGAGGAATGGTATGGGAGGAGATTTGAATGGGAGGGGTTGGGGGGGAGTTTAGGAGGAGAGGGGCAAGGGGGGAGTTTAGGAGTGGAGGGGCAAGGGGGGAGTTTAGGAGTGTAGGGGCAAGGGGGGGGGATTTGGAGGGGAGGGGCAAGGGGGGAGTTCAGGAGGGGAAGGGCAAGGGGGGAGTTTAGGAGGAGAGGGGCAAGGGGGGAGTTTAGGAGTGGAGGGGCAAGGGGGGAGTTTAGGAGTGTAGGGGCAAGGGGGGGGATTTGGAGGGGAGGGGCAAGGGGGGAGTTCAGGAGGGGAAGGGCAAGGGGGGAGTTTAGGAGTGGAGCGGCCAGGGGGGAGTTTAGGAGTGGATGGGCAAGGTGAGAGTTTAGGAGTGTAGGGGCAAGGGGGGGATTTGGAGGGGAGGGGCAAGAGGGGAGTTTAGAAAGTGGATGATTAATGAAAGACGAACATTGATAACAAATTGGGTTTATTGTGATTTTCAAGTGAAGTGAAGGCTTCACGTGAAGGCTTCAGGCTTCACTTCACTCTTCACCTTCAAGTGAAGGCTCAAAAAGACCCTGAAGACCCAAATGGTCCCAAAGACCCAAAACACCCTAAAGACCCCAAAGACCCTGAAGACCCAAAACACCCTGAAGACCCCAAATGGTGCCGAAGACCCAAAATACCCCGAAGACCCCGAAGACTCAAAACACCCCGAATACCAAAAATACCCCGAAGACCCACAAAGACCCTAAAAAGACCCAGAGGAACCAAAAAACCCTTAAGACCCAAAAGTCCCTGAAGACACTGAAGACCCAAAAGATCCAAAATACCCTTAAAGGCCCAGATATCCAAAAGATCCCGAGGACCCAAAAGACCCTGAAGACCCAAAACACCATGAACACCCAAAACACCCTGAAGACCTCAAAGACCCTTAAAGACCCAGAGGAACCAAAAGACCCTTAAGACCCAAAAGCCCCTGAAGACACCAAAGACCCAAAAGACTCCAAAGACCCAAAATACCCCGAAAACCCAAAAGACCCAGAAGACCCAAAATACCCCGAAGACCCAAAACACCCTGAAGACCCAAAACACCCCCAAAAGACCATGAAGTCCCAAAACACCCCGAAGACTCAAAAGACCCGGCAGACCTAAAAGACACCAAAATGGTCAAAGATGCCTATCCCTCTGAAACGACGTGTGGTGAGGCGTGCGGAGCGCGCCGAGTCACGCTAGTACTTCTGATGGAAGTTAGTATTCGAGGAGTGATCAGTAAGTTGTAGGCCTGAGTTGGGAAGCAAACTGTACTGTCAGTAATTAGGCCATGGACTGGGGATAGCTCCCATACTTTTTCCGAAGAACACCATGGGATCTTTAACATCCACCAACTAATGCCGACAGATGGGACGGCCAGCTTAACGTCCATCAACCATTGCCGACAAAAGGGACGGCCAGCTTAACGTCCATCAACCAATGCCGACAGATGGAATGGCCAGCTTAACGTCCGTAAACTGATGCCGACAGAAGGGACGGCCAGCTTAACGTCCACCAACTAATGCCGACAGAAGGGACGGCCAGATTAGCATCCATCCGAGGGATGGCGCACACACTGATGAATTTCCCCGCCTGTTAAGCACCAGGATAACAGTTTATAGCAGTTCGGGATTCAAACCCAGGCTGGACAGCCTGAAGACTATTGTGCTACATCGAGGGTATCCTTCCAATCCATCACACTCGCTGAGGCGTCTCACTCTCACCATGTTTACCTTTGTGTCCAGTCCCTTGGAGCGCCAGCACCTTCGCTTTTTCCCCTCACACACGTCTACATCACACGTCATACATCATGGCTAACATGACACGTGATCCTGGACTTCTCTAATTGGAAGATTGGATTGGATTCTCTAATTGGATCCTGAACTCATACGCTGTGAGACATTTGGATCTGATCAACGCGTGAGAAATAAACGCCCAATAGTTACACCCCCTCCATCCCTTGGGCCAATGGATGATCTCCATGTTACACAGTGCACATATTAAATCCATTATACAAGATAAGATATTGTTATGTTTTGGGGTAGAGATGAAATACCTTAGTCGAGATAGAATCGTGAAGGTTTAGAATGCTCCAATTGTTGCGAAGAAGAAGAACCCACCTCGATGTAAATTAAGTTAAGCCGAATGTCCGGGTAAGATCATATATGTTTCTCCATACGAGGGGTGGAGCTATGCTAATTAGGTAGGGCTTAAGGATAAAACCCAGTGTGTAATTGCCCTGTGATTTTTCCCTTCGTTGTTATTGCATCACAAAGAGCCGCCACAATATCTACAACTATGGCACTGTAAATGGACTTCATTCACCCACAACACCAGCAGGGCTCGCAAAACCCAGACATTACGATCG
The DNA here is from genome assembly GCF_964187855.1 of Myxine glutinosa. Classification (NCBI taxonomy): domain Eukaryota; kingdom Metazoa; phylum Chordata; class Myxini; order Myxiniformes; family Myxinidae; genus Myxine; species Myxine glutinosa. The sequence goes on along the minus strand of NC_136261.1, from coordinate 207,442,209 downwards.
GCAAAGGATCCCCGCCCAGCCGAACATTCCCGAAGGATGGATAGGCTCCGCCTCTGAGTATCGGAATTAACAGGCCATGCCCCGAGCTTTGTCATTGGGCAACAAGAATGGCCATGAGGCCACGCCCCAAAGGATGATTAGATGGAACGATTCAACAGCGCTGGGCGATTGGTCAAAAGGATGACGTCATCGAAACGTTAGAGAGGAAAAGAAAAGCGACCGCCATTTTATCCGACCAAACCACTTCCGGGTTCGGTTGCGAGAGGACGCTGGCGTTGCATATTCGCCGCTTCTCCGACTGGATGGATGTACAGGGTCTGCTTCTACCTTTCTGACCTGACATCTCACACCTGTCCTGCCTTTTCACACCCGCACGTGCCGCGTGTTCTCCGGCTGGATAACGGAATCTGCTTTTGATGGTACGGAATACGGAATTCGAAAGGCCCGCTCCCGTTGATTGTGGCCGTGGCCTTGTTTGCCGGTGGCCTTGTGGCCTTGTTTGCCGCTGTGGTCTTGATTAGCGGCTGCAGTCGTTTGCCGCTGCGTTTGCCGCTGCGTTTGCCGCTGCGTTTGCCGCTTTGCCTCCTCGACCTTGGCCTCGTACTCGTCCCTTCGCTCCTGCCTGGCATGGCTCTGAAGTACTCCGCCGCAAGGCTTCTTCTGCTCAATACCCGCTCCACCCCATCATGCATCTCTGCCATCAAATCAAATGGACTCCTCCGACGACCCAGGTACATTCACCGTGGCTCCGGTCGCAAGTTTGTTTATTTGCAATCAGGTCACTCCATCCCCGTCCTCTGGTCGGCTCAGCGCACTCTCACTCTTCGTCCCAGCGCACCTGGTCACAGCAACCCACACGATCGCACCTCTTGCCTACGAACCCTGGCTAAATCACCTGAATTCATCCCTGCTGTTCAAAACAACATCAAGCTCACCCTGTTCAACACCCGGTCCCTCAACAATAAATGCCTCATCCTGAACGAATACATCCTGGATAACAAACTGGACTTTCTCTGTCTCACCGAAACCTGGCAACAACCTCTGGACTACTACACACTCAACCTCACCACACCCAATGGATATTCCTACGTCAATAAACCACGCTCGGAGGGCCGAGGTGGTGGAATTGCCGTTATCCACCGTCAAGACATCAAGACCAACCTCATCTCCATCTCATCTGCTCCATCATTTGAACACCTGGCTTTAAAACTCTCTGGTCACACGCAGTCAGTCATGGCTGTCGTCTACCGCCCTCCCAAACCACACCCATCATTCCTGTCTGACTTCTCCTACTTTCTGACCCAGCTATGTTCCCTCTCCCCCTCAATCCTCCTCCTTGGTGATTTCAATATCCACATGGACTCCACTGACTCCACAATAACCACTGACTTCACTGATTTACTCACCTGCTTTAACCTCACTCAACATGTCGACTTTCCTACCCATATCCGTGGTCACATTTTGGACCTTGTCTGCTCCACTGGATTAAATTTGCACCATCTCTATGGCTCCGACCTCACCCTCTCTGACCACTTAGCCATCACTCTGACCATCAACATCCCCGCCCCAACACCAAGGCATTATCGCACAATCAACTTCCGTAAGCTAAACGCTCTTTCACCTACCTCATTCTCATCCACCCTCTCTGAAAAAATGTCCACTTCTCCCTTCATTGACCTCCACACCCCTTCCGACCTCACTGACTACTACAACCACACTCTCTCCTCCTGCCTTGACCAGCTTGCGCCTGTAAAAACCAAAACAGTTTCTTTCACCCATTCTGCTCCCTGGTTTACCCCTGAACTCCACCTGATGAAAACTCGTGCTCGCCAACTTGAAAGACTCCGCAATAAAACGGGTCTCACAGTTCACTCCCAAGCCTACAAGGACCACATACAACACTACAAAGATGCCCTCTCCCGCGCCCGCTCTGCCTACTACTCTCAAATTATCCACTCTGGCTCCGGAAACCCAAAAGCACTCTTCTCGACAATAAACAAACTCCTCCGCCCCCTGAACACCACCACCCAGTCATTCACAGTAGACAACTGCATCTCCTTCCTCTCTTTCTTCCAACGCAAAATTGACAACATCTACAACAGCTTGACCACCGCCGCACCCGCTCCCCCTCCAACCACCTGCCCCCCCTTGTCCTGCCATCCCCTGTCTCGGTTCTCCCCAATCTCTCCTACTGACCTCTCTGAACTCCTCATAGGAATGAAAACTGCCACCTGCACTCTTGACCCCATCCCCTCCAGCTTTGTCAAAGCCTCCCTCCCTGCTCTCTCTCCACTTATCATTGCAACAATAAACTCCTCCCTGTCTACAGGCATCGTCCCACCTTCCCTCAAAATTGCTGCTGTTACCCCCATTCTAAAAAAACCTGGTCTAAACCCTGACACCCTAAACAACTTCAGACCCATCTCCAACCTACCCTTTCTGTCAAAAGTTTTGGAACGCGCTGTAGCCACTCAACTCAAACATCATCTCTCTGCCAATAACTTGTATGAAACATTCCAATCCGGATTCCGCTCCAACCACAGTACTGAAACTGCTCTCCTCAAAATCACCAACGACCTTCTCCTCTCCTCTGACGCTGGCAACCTCAACATTCTCGTCCTCCTCGACCTCAGCGCTGCCTTTGACACCATCGATCACACTATCCTCCTCACCCGACTTGAATCCACCTTTAACGTCACCGGCACTGCCCTCTCTTGGATTAAATCATACCTCTCTGACAGATGCCAGTTCATCTCCATCAATAACTGCAAATCCCCCACTGCTCCCCTCCCCCAAGGTGTCCCCCAAGGTTCAGTTCTTGGCCCCCTCCTCTTCATCCTTTACCTGTCCCCGCTCGGTCACTTAATCCGCCGTCATGGTCTCCAATTCCACTGCTTCGCCGATGACATCCAGCTTTTCATCTCCACCAAGTCCGTCTCCACCGACACCCACTCTATCCTGACAAACTGCATCACTGAAATAAAATCCTGGCTTCAAATCAACTTCCTCAAGCTTAACTGTGATAAATCTGAAATAATCATCATTGGCCCAAAAACGCTCACAAAATCCACCCATAACTTTGCCCTCAACATCGACGGTATCCCAGTATCCACCTCCCCTCACATCCGGAATCTTGGCGTCATCTTTGACCAAACCCTTTCCTTCGACAAATACACTAAACAGATCACAAAGTCAGCCTTCTTTCACCTGAAAAACATTGCCCGTCTCCGCTCATCCCTCTCCTCCACGGCTGCAGAAACCCTCATCCACGCCTTCATCACCTCCCGTCTGGACTACTGCAATAGCCTCCTCTATGGTTCACCCTCAAAAATCACCAATAAACTCCAATACATTCAGAACTCCGCTGCCCGTCTACTCACTCATTCCCGGACCCGTGACCACATCACCCCCGTCCTTTACAAGCTTCACTGGCTCCCCATCCCCCAGAGAATCCAGTACAAAATCCTCCTCTTGACATACAAAGCCCTCCATAACCTGGCCCCTTCCTACCTGGCTGACCTCCTCTCCAGACACACTCCCACCCGCAACCTCCGCTCTGCTGGTACCAACCTCCTGACCCCCTCCATCCGGACCAAATTCAGATCCTGGGGGGACAGGGCCTTCTCCATCGCTGCTCCCACCCTCTGGAACTCACTACCTCACACCATCAGAGACTCCTCCTCACTCACCACATTCAAAACATCACTAAAGACCCACCTGTTCAACGCTGCATTCAACATTCAACCCACAGCATTTAACCCCTGACTATCTCTTCTCCTTCTCCCTCCTTTTGCTTTGAATATTTCCCTATTGATTCTTGTCTTGTCTTTTTGATTCTTGTCTTATATATATGCCGTATATCGCTGCTGTTTGTTTTCTTGATTCTTGTCTTTTTGCAATTGTTGTTTTCATGTATTGTTATGCATTATGTTTTCCACTCTGTCAAAGCGCCTTTGGGCTTCTGGAAAAGCGCTATACAAAATAAATGAATTATTATTATTATTATTATTATTTTCTCGCTCTCTTGGCCCTGATTGCCTTGGCGTCTCTCTCCTCTGTCTCGCTTCTCTCTCCTCTCTTCTGGTCCTGGCTTTGATAGTGGACGATCGCGTTTTATATCACTCTCCCTTTGCCTTCGGCAGAGGCGGCTACACTTTGAGCGGTGCACGGTAGTGAGGCGAGTGTTAGGAGCCCGGTGGGTTGTGACAATCGGAGGAGTAAGGATTTTGGCTGCCGCTTCGTGGGTCGGTGGCTGCTACTGGTGCGACTGCTCGCCATATTGTGCGCTTCCCACATGGTGACTCCCGCTTGATGACCACCAGGCCTTGGAGGGCCATTTGGGGACGCCATGCTGAGTACCGGCTAACACACCACACAAACGCATTTTCTTTTATTTGTCTTTCCTTGTCGTGTCTCTGTGTCCGTATGGAGGGTCCCTCAGTTAGAATTTAGTTTTACCTCACCATTTATTTCGTTTGTGTTACTCTTGCATTTATTTTCATTAAATCATTATTTGTCGAATCTTACTTTTCTGGTATTGTGGATTTTGTTGTCCGGTCTCTGTGTCTGTGGGGATCGGATAACCCCTGCGTGTGTTCCCGATCAGGTAAAACATCGAACCTTCCCGTGCGTGTCACTACCGCCAAGTTGAGTATACGCCTCGGAGTTAAAGCTCGTTTTGGCCATTCATCCTCTTGGGGTCTTAACCCCGGGAACACAACAATATCTATAACAGCAGGCAGAAACACCATAACACTGATTTATTTACTGTGCGAGGTGATATAAATAATAATTCCGAAAAAAGTTAATCGGATGGAAAGGAGTTTGTAAACATCGACATGACACATTGGCACGAAGCACGGAGTTTAAACTGTAAAACGTGGTTCTGAAAGTTGCTGCTCATGAACTCACTGGTTCCTTGTATTATAATTTATATACAACTAGGGCATTGCCCGTACTATATCTATATCTAAAATTATATCCCCCCCCTCTATTTACATGAAATGGTTTGGTCCAAAGCGAACGGCTTGCGAGTACGGTGACAATCCCCCCCCTCTATTTACATGCAATGGTTTGGTCCAAAGCGAACGGCTTCCGGAGTTTGGTAAAGAAATCGCCATCGCGTGCACAAACGCGCAGGAAAGCGAATGAATCGCAAATTCGGTTTTATTAGTTTTAAAACATAGTTTAACGCCAACATAGTTTGCAAACGTGAAATAAATGAATACGCTCTCAAATGTGCCATCCGAGGCAGAGTGTGTCCTCCACGTTCGGCACACGCGATCGTTCGCTGCTCTCTGATTGGTTGAATCGTTTTTTGGACATAGCTCGGTAAGTAATTGTCCGATTAATATGAAACCTTGAAAAGGCACATCCTCGGGTCCCCAGCAATATACCTGGCAAGTTAAAAGTATATCGGACCCGTGGTTGTCGAGAAACAGCGGTCACAGACAAACAGACGTACAGACGTACAAACGTACAAACGTACAAACAGAGATTACTGGAATTATAGATAGATACAACCAAATGGAACATGAAAACATTTTTTTGAGGGTGTCATTTGGCACCCCATCCAATTCACACTGGGTGCGGTCGCCCCCTCCGCCCCCCATCACTACGCCATTGCTAACATGTACTGTATATGTATATTTATATACTAGCAAAAGTACCTGGTGTTGCCGGGTAACAATGAGTCGCTTCCTGACAGGAATATTATATACGCAATCTGAGTTCTTCATTTAGAGGGAATTTTAAAAACAGATCGCAAGTACACTGGAGCAGTGACGTATAGAGGAAAAATGACGCTCAGGGTGAGATATCAAATTTCCGCCCCTCATAACTTCCCATAAGTCTTTGAATGGTGTGTGTGTGTGTGTGTGTGTGTGTGTCCCCGTGTGTGTGTCCGTGTGTGTGTGTGCGTTTCCCCATGTGTGTGTGTGTGTGCCCGTGTGTCCCCGTGTGTATGTGTGTGTGTATGTGTGTGTGTGTGTGTGTGTGTGTGTGTGTGTGTGTGTGTGTGTGTGTATGTGTGTCCCTGTATGTGTGTGTCCCCATGTGTGTGTGTGGGTGTGTCCCTGTGTGTGTGTCCCCATGTGTGTGTGTGTCTGTGTGTGTGTGTGTCCGTGTGTGTGTGTGTGTGGTGTGTATGTGTGTGTCCATGTGTGTGTGTTTTTTTTTTTAGATCTAAAGCCCAAAGGTCAAGGCTGCATAAAATCATCAATTTTCATTTTGTATTTCATTAAACTATTTCCGTTATTTTGAGCATACGGAAGAAGAAGAAGAAGAATGAGAAGAAGAAGAAGAAGATGTTTGATACAAACGGACGCGGACGGGCTTTGCATTTTCAGATGCTTTCTGGCTTAGCGGCTGCAACTGGTCCTACCCCCACCCAACCACCCCCCTCCAAACTCCCCACTCCACACCTTCATTTCATTTCCGCACACGGTTAAAAACCACAATGCAATAAGCTCCATAAACTCTTTATCTGAACCGATATTCAAAATTCCAACTTCAGAATTGACTCTAACAGTAACAGCTTCCCAACTACTAAAAAAGTGTTCTTCACTAAAAACGTTTCATTCAAAAAAACTCGTCTCAAAGCAGTTCCCATGGAAGTATGAATTAAGTTAAAAACGATTATTAAGTTAAATAAAAATCAACACCAGAACGAGAATCACAGCCTCGCTTAAATAAATACACTTAGTTATACAATCGCAAGATATCGTAAATTTTGCCAGATTTCACTCCAGATTTGGACATTATTTAGTCTACAGCATCCAATCCTCATATCCAAATCCAGATTTTCATGATATGATTCAATTATGTAATGATAATCGATCGTGTTTCCAAGGCAAGGCACATTTGAGTAGGTCGAAACAAAATGGCGGCTTAAGAACTCAGCGAGGTGCAGTGGGCTGACGAAGATGGCTGGCCGCCATATTGGTACACCACCACATCGGGTTTCTGGATTCACGGCATGTTCGTATCAAGTTAATTTCAAAATCATAATTTTATTGAGGAATGTTCGAAACCTCCTACCTACCTTAGAACATCCGCTTGGACCCCAAAACGTTCCACAGGAGGTTTGGTGGGGCTAGCCCCAAAACTGAGGGATTAGTTTGGGGACGGACAGACAGACACTCCTGTTTTATAATATAGATACAGATATACACATATATAACCTTGGAATGTCTTCGACAGTAATATATTGTTGGTAAAACCTTATAATCTCCTTGATCCTGATTCTTTGAACGTCCGGCCTGTGGTTGACAACATAGCAGGCAGCTATACTGAACAAACGTACTGAGGAGGATGATTCATTGGAGAGGGGATCTTTTCCCACCTTGCACTATATTTTTGAAAACATATAAAGCTGAAGTACAAATCATTTCCATTTATTGTGGCCTATTATAGCTGTATCAATCTGCAAAACGCAAAAGAGCAACAGTCTACATAACAAACCTGAATACTTTCTATGAAATTAACGAAACTTTTGGTCATATAAATTTTCATTATATACCACTCTCAGTTGGAGTATCTGTCTAAGTCTGGAAGCTTACATTGTCGAGTCACACCAAATACAGTACATTAAAATATCCTGCTTTCTCGCTTGAAGCTTGGCATTTAGAGTATGGAGCATGGATTTGGAAAGAGCACGGATCAACATTCAGAGGAGAGAGTACAGACAACCCCCATGTGTTGGCATACCATGAAGTCAGAGACTTTGTCTAAAAAGTCCTCTAAAACCCAGGAAAACTACGTCATTATATTGTGTCGCCAGATGCAACATGCTCCCTGAAGTTACTTTATTTTCTTCGAAGTCCCTGGCTTTTCATGCCTCCACCCCAGAAGGTGGCTGGATGCATTGTGTTTTTGGGTTGTCCGTCCGTCCGTACGGGCTAAACCTCGTTTTTGTCAGCAACCGCATATGTCCGATTGAGACAAAACTTTCAGGGTAGGAGCGACACACACGCAGAATGATTTTATGATCATTGTGACGTCATAGGTCACGTTGTATGGCAGCCATATTGGATTAAATGCAAATAATTAAAAAAACATTTCTCAGAAACCGTTGAATGGAGAAATTTTAAACTTGGCACATTGTCAAGTACTCCCAATGGGGAACAAAAGCATGATATTGATGACATCATCGGTGAAGTGGTATACCAGCCATAAAAGTTTTAATCGAATGCCTTATCCGAAAAATCTGAAATTGCATGCACATGATCTCTGGCGTTTGATAATTGTGTCCTGGCACATGGTCCCATTTGTATTGAAATATTAAATTTATGACATCATAGGTCACATGGTTTGGCAGTCATATTGGATTGAAGGGATATATAAAATAATTATATCTATCGATGCGAAATTTTACAAATGTTGTCTAACACCAATGTTGCGTATCGTATGAAAATGATAATGTCATAAGTCACGTGGTTTGGCTTCCATCTTGGATGGAAAAACGAACATTATCCGATCAACACGAAACTTCACAAACGTAATCCCCTACCCATACATATGCAGAGTGTATGTGTGTATATGGGTGTGTGTGTGTGTGTGTGTGTGTGTGTGTGTGTGTGTGTGTGTGTGTGTGTGTGTGTGTGTGTGTGTGTGTGTGTGTGTGTGTGTGAGACCTCCTACGTGATACTTAGAATCAGTAAAACAAATCTACATTCAGTTGTTTAACGTTACACGAATATTTTGCAATAAGGAGAAACATATAATGACGTATCAAGAGCATCAATGTCCTTTATAACTCAAGCATCATTGTCCGTAAAGTGTTTCAGGACAATATTTTCACCACGAATCGGCAAAAAGTGTTGAAATGAAAAATGAAGCACACACAGCTGAAATGGGCGATGAAACGATCCAACGAGTAATCCTTAAACAACGTAAAATTCCACCATTCATCAAACAGGGCGGGGTTTGTTTTGGCAATTCACACGACGGCGGATAAATCATTTGGCGGCAACAACAACAACAAAAACAGATGCACAACCACCGCAAAATCGCTCAGATGGAGTGGCTTCCAACTTCAAATCAATGGACAATGCACATGATGATTCCAATAAAAAAAATCTGTGGAGTTCATGGTGAGAATGACGATAAATTGAGAGAAAGTACAAGGTGAGTTTGATAACCTGTTATAAATGGCTTCCACGTGAGTAGTTAACGCTTTTATTCATAATCCCGAAATGATTTACCAAACTACAGCAATTTTCTCGACTTCATTAAAATGTCGCACCAATGGTGCTGCAGGGTGTATAAAAGGCACAGCCTCTGGTTCAGGGACTATCTGTCTTGAAAAGACCATTCGCATTAGTTACCTGCCCGACAGCATCCACGTCCATTCTCTCCATCATGTCCTGCAACACCTGCTGCCCAGCTCCTTGCCCGGAGCCCTGCATGCCATGCTGCATGCCGTGCCCCAAGCCGTGCCCTCCTCCGATCTGCTGCAATCCCTGCCCTCCACCCTCGGTGTGCATCCCGAGGCTGGACCTGGACCCCATCTGTCCGGCTCCCTGCATCGACATTGACCGCTCTGGACAGTTTATGCGCTCCAGTGAGAAGGAGGGAATGAAGTGCGGCAACGACCGTTTTGCCTCCTTCATTGACAAGGTGAGTATATGTACTATTTAGATATTCTTCATTTCCGCACAATAAGGGAGAAGAACTGGTCTTACCATTAATCTGACTGTTAATGAAAAGTTGAAGGCTGAATGTAGTTACCTCTGCCATCAGGTCTGTCTGTCTGTTTGGTTGTTTGTTTGTTTATTTGTGACCACGATATCTCAAAAAGTTGTGGACGGATTCGGACGAACTTTGGTGGAGAGGTTCGGTAGGTGACAACGAAGAAATGATTAGATTTTGGTGAAGATCCGGATCTGGATCCAAGAATTGTTTAAGTGATTCTTCACCATTGGGAGATAGAGCAAAAAATGATAAATAGCGCAATATCCCAAAAGTCTATGGACGGATTCGGACGAAACTTGGTGGACAAGTTGGGTTTGTCACAACTAAGAATTGATTCAATTTTGGTGAAGATTCAAATACGGATCCGGATCAGAGATTTTTAAAAGTGATTCTTCACCATTAAGTGATAGGGCTAAAACCGATATACAGTATAGCACAATATTTCAAAAAGTTGTGGACGGATTTGGACGAAACTTGGTGGACCGATTGGGTGTGTGATAAGGATTAATCGATTTGATTTTGGCGAAGATCCGCATCCGGATATGAGAATGTTTTAATTTTTTATGGTGATTCTTCACCATTGATAGATGTGGCCAAAAACAATACATAGGCTGACATTTCAAAAAGCTGCAGACGACTTATGCCAAAACTAGGTGAATGAGTTGGTTTAGTGACAATAACAAGCTATTAGATTTTGGTTCATGTCCGAATCCAGATCTGACCTATCAGTGGTACCGGTATACAAACTGTAATCTGTTCAGCCTGGCTGCGGTATGCGCTCTACCGAGTACCCTTCTACCTTATACTATATTAATATATGTGCTTAAAAGCTGACTCTTCCAGGTGATAGATATTGTGGGGAAAACAAATGGGCTTGATGATCACTTTGAAGGTAATTCCAAACAGGCTGGTAAAGATTTTGGTCATACAATTTTGCAAGGTTGTAAAGCAGGCCTACATTTGTTCTTGCAGACACGCTTCCTCGAACAGCAGAACAAGGTTCTTGAGGCCCAATGGGAATGCCTACAAAACAAGACCTGCACGTCAAAGCTCGACTGCATGTTCGAGCAGTTCGCCAACCGCCTCAAGGAGCAGCTGGAATGTCTGGTGCAGGACAGGCCGAGGCTCGAAACCGAGATGAACCAGACGCAAAGTTTGGCCAATGACTACAGGTCCAAGTAAGAGAAGGTCACATTTCCGAGCATCATCAAATACAATGGAGGAAACAACTTGAGCAACATCATTGAAGTAATTATCGCTGTCTTGGCTCCAGTTAAATCGCCTGTTTATTTCCAACAGGTATGAGGAAGAGATAGCTCTGCGGATGCAGCTTGAAAATGAGTTCTGGGCCTTAAAGCAGGTAATATTTTCATCATATGAACAAACTGAGTAGTGGTCACATTTAGTTCCAAATGAATCCAGATATTCCAAATAATTCCAAATAATTCCAAATAATTCCTTATTGCGTGTCTTTTATCAACAACAGGATGTTGACTGTAAGTATCTGGAGAAGGTGCGTCTCGAGACCAGGCTCGCTCAGCTGAACGACGAGGTTCTTTTCTTGAGGACACTCTTCGAACAGGTAAAGGAAAACATCACCAAGTGAAGAGAGCACATTGTGTGCGGGGTTCAGGGGTTCATTTGTAATATGCCGCTCGGTCTTTCAACAGGAGCTGCAGGAGATGTACGAGCGCATCAGAGACATGTCCGTTTCCGTGGAGTTGGATGTTGCACCAAACCTGGACCTGACCTCTCTGATCGCCGAGGTTCGCTGCAACTATGAGGCCATCGCAGCCAGAAGCCGCCAGGAGGTGGAGTGCTGGTACAAGAGCAAGGTGAGGGTCTTCTGGGGTGTTTCAAATTTTTCTGTTGCAAAAGATTTTTTCGAAATAGCTTCAATTAATTATTTTTCAATGACATTTAAACGCGTGATGAGCACGAGAGCTGCCCCAAGGTGATAACCCTATTGCTCCATGTAAAACCTTTTTGTTAATCTTGCTACATCATTGATCTGTATTTAGTGTAATTCAGCTATTTTAATGCTCTTTCACAGCTTGAGGACATCAACGAGGCTGCAGAGAGGAATTGCTGCGAATTGCGCTGCACCAAGAACGAGGTTGCCGACCTTGCACGTAACATCCAGAGGCTGAGATGTGAGATCGAGACTCAAGCTCGTCAGGTACAATAATAAGACTCACGGTTGAACATTTCAAATAAGTATTCAAAAGTTTGGATGAGTACAAGTCACAAACCCAAATGTCCTACAGCGTTCCCAGCTTGAAGCCACCATACAGGATGCTGAGGCCCGCGGCCAGGCATCCGTGCAGCAAGGTAGGGAGACCATCGCCCGTCTGGAGAACGAGCTGCAGTGTGCCAAGCAAGAGATGGCCAAGCATGTGCGTGACTACCAGGAGCTAATGAACGTGAAGCTGGCTCTAGATGTTGAGATCGCCACATACAAGAAGCTCCTCGAGGGAGAGGAGTGCAGGTGATTTGTGACACCACTCATATTTATCTATATCATATAATCTGTATAAGTCTATTTTACAGTGACATTTCTGCACATTGAAAAGGTACCAACACATCATTGATGGTCAATTAACGATTCCACTGACTGACAAAAGCACATTATTTCGTGTTTATTTTTTTGTCCTTCAAACTATTTGTCTCAATTGTTACAATTTTCCATATTCTCAGAAGCATCTTCTCTTAATTACAGATGCATCGTGTTCTAGTTTCATCCTATTTTTACAGTTTCGAACCCAGTAGTATCAAAAAAGAAAAAGCGAATTTTATTCCCTTAAAAATTTTATCGTTGTTGACGTCCCAAATCTAATACACTTGTAAATTGTTGCTGTTGGGATCTACGTTTATCAATGAAATGCTCATCATAACAAATGGCACTTCCGATTGTTAAACAACCAACTCACTAAATTAAACATCTGGAAGGTTTTTACAATCTATTTCAAGGACATAAAACCATTGAATTACAATGAGAATTGTCAGACAAAAATCATACCCGAGATAGACATCGAGATATTTTCCACCTGGAAGGTGAAGATTGTACATCACTTTGGTGGACATCGTGATCTCTCTGATTTTGTGAACCACTGTCGTGCAGAATTTTGATATCCGCTATTGCTCAAGAATATTCTTCGATTGTTGTCCTTTGTGTACAATGTCCGCCATGCTCTTAATGACTGATGGTTTTATCTGTTGCAGGCTTACCTGTGTGCCCACTGGCTGCGGTGTGCCGTGCCGGCCCTGTGACCCATGCGGAAGGTTTTAAATGCTCAGAAACACAAAGTCAGTAACAACGCCAGGCAGCTTTCCATAAATGTCATTTCTAGGCTTAGACAATAACTGTCATCCAGCAATGTCACTTGTGCTGAGTCAAGTCAAAATGGTCCTCTGGTTTTGTTGAATAAGCAAACGTCTTTGTGCTTTATGCTTGATGTTCTCTGAAGCTCTGTCAATAAATGTTTGCTTGCATTGTGCATGAATAATGCTTTTTGATTTTTTAAAAACCTTTTCATATATATATATATATATATACAACAACAACAACAGGCATTTTAAGGCCATTTTCCCTGCTAGAGCGGGGGTTAGCCTTGCGGGTCCCATGACAATCTTCTCCATTTTGCCCTATTTTCTGCATCTCCCCTTGTTAACCCCCTTGCCCGCATTTCTTCTACCACCATCTTTAGCCAAGTCTTTCTCGGTCTTCCCCGTCCTCTTACCTCTTGCATATACGTATATATATATACACTGTATATATTCAAAATTTTACACAGTCACCTAAATTAAACATCTGCAAGATGAACAAGATGTTCAAATGTGAGACTACAAGCAGCAGTAGAGTTGGCCCAATATAATTATACAAATATACAGAGCTCAGGGCACAAATTTCCTCACACTGCGACAAAGTTGTGACCTGTCCATGATTAGTTGGTAGCTACAAAAATGTTCACAACTTGCTTTGAGTTTTCTTAGAAGTAAGGTTGAGCACAACTACTTTTCATGGTACAGTGTAAGAAAAAGTAGAGTGTTAAAACAAGAGTTCACAGGATTTGGCAGAGGTTGCCATTGAAACGACGATTCTAGATTCAATTCTCAACCCGACTTGTCAGACTCGTACTTTTCAGGCAGAGTGTTGCGTCAATGAGTGCACTGTCTTCAGATAAACACACATCTGGGGACCCACATGTCTGCCAGCACCAGTGTTTTGTGTACTTTGTAGTTGTCAGTCTCCAATGAAGTGATGTAGCTGTGTATGCACATGCGTGGTTCTGCACTCTTGGCTATTTAGTCATGTTGTTATCCGTGTAATTTTAAAGTTTGGTCTCACGAAAGCCTTTGCCTCAATTGGCATGGAAGCAGCATCTTCACCCATGTGCTAGCTGGCCCAACAAGTGACTAGAGATATACCTTCTATACACGATGAATGCTACTCACTTATATGAACAACCAGGCAGGGATATACCATCTTGCTAGCACAGGTATAGGACTTTCAGGAAGTATAGTGAATATATATGGCAACCACACATCCTGCAACCTGGTGTTGGCTTAGCAGTTAAGGTGGCTGGCTTTAGATCTTAGGGTCCTGAGTTCAAGCCCCTGCCATGCCGTTGAACTTACACCAGATGGGACAACGATCAGAGACGCCTCTTTGTGGTGGTTGTACCCCAATGCATGTCGGGGGCCAAATCTTCCCCATTCTTCCCTGCTGCTCGGATTCGTCAGGGCAGCGCGGTTACTTGCAGTCAGAGTGCTGATCGGTCCCCATGGACCGGCCCTTTCCCTCTTGCCTCTTTCTCTCTCCAACTCTGTCGTGGCCCTGGTTTGTAAAGGTGGGGGTCCACCATCCTGGATCTGTGGGTCGCTCCTGCAAGATTATTCGGCTGTCTCCGTGCCGCGGGCTTGTTCGAGAGAACTGTCCGGGGCTATATAACAAGAACAACAACACACAACAGCAACAACAACTCAGATGCTTTAACCAATTACGCCACCGAGTCCAGTGCCCATAGTTGCTCGTAATACCATTGTCAAAGGTGTAACATCCATCGACCATATTTGACAGACTATTCGGTTCCATACTCCATATAGGGACCTTTATCAATGGCATTCATAGAGGACAAATTATGGCGTCGAAAATGCTACGGAACCGAGCTCCCAAAAAACATTTCGTCCAACGTAAGGTAATGATTTCTCCAAGAGTAATTACGTTACATTCTTCTTCTTCTTCAACAACAACAACAACAACAACAATCACCACCACCGGTTTGGCGGTGGAAACAAATGTAGTAATTACGTTCCATTTATTCGCAGCTTTAACTGACGAATTAATCCGTTATGAGAAAGAGTTAAGACGTATCCATAAAAAATTTAAAATAACGTATTTAATTTAAAAAGCGATAAAGCAGATGTGTACTTATTATTATACAGCGCTTATCTTGCTATACCGGCACACTGGATAGCTTGTAGAAAATGCCAAACAATACAAAATAAGGGCCATTCAAAAAAATCTTGGGTGCATGCTGGACTACCCTTGTGTTCTGAGGAGGAACCAAGGAATGCTCTAGAAAAGTTCATATAAAGGGCACCAATTTAGTTCATACAGCTGCATAAAAAAGTAAATGTATTTTCTTTGCCGGATGTAGGGCATGGATGTTTAATGAACGGAAATAAAGGTTGAAGTAAAGCTAAAATTCTATTTTGAGAGATCCTCCACTCAGGAACAAAAACAAATGGGGGAAAAGTTAATAAAAAATACAAGTCAGGAGACGACGATGGTTCACGAGCGAGCGGTATTCAATGACAAAGAACGGACTATAACCGAAACAGGCCCGGATTGGGGGGTCGGGGGCCCACGTGGCAGGTGTCGGCCCCCGACATGCGGTGTACATGCCTATTTACAAAGGGCCCCAATGCGCTGCGTTATGTGGTTAGTTAGCTACATAATACCGAAAATTCGGTTTGATTCCGACAACTTTGAAAATTTGACCTTTGTGACCTTCAAAGGTCAAAGGTCGAAGATTCTGAAATTTGTTCGAAAACTTGTATTTCATGATGTATGTGATAATATAAGATCATGTACGACATTTCACCCTATCAGGAAGCGAACAATGTAATAAAACCATCAAAAATCGACTTTTCTAAATTTCGTGACCTTGTGACCTTGACCTTGGGGCAAAAATGAAAAATCGAGCTCCGTGGGGCTAGACACATGCCATTGGCCTAACCAAATACCGAAACCCCTGTCAGATTCCACCAACTCCCTCAGAGAAGATGTAGCTTGAAATTGATTACCCCCTAAAAAGACATCTTTTTCGGGCGTGGCTCCGCCCACAATGGGCGCAATACGCCCACTCTAGGCAGGACACAACTAGATCATGATATCAACCTCCCACCAAAGTTTCATCAAGATCGGATGATATCATCGGGTAGTTATGTTGCGGAAAGACAGACAGACAGACAGACAGACACACACCCATGACGAATATAGTGGTCACTCTGTTTGATAACTCGTGAACCAATAATGTTCCCTTTTTGTGTCTACACTTAGCTGTCTCCAAAGGGGATTTTTGTAACAGTGGTGGCGACGGTCAGGTCCAATGCCTCCCGCGCCAGAGCGCACAATATGGCGGCCGAGGCGTCGAAGGCGCCCAGAGTCACGGGGCTAGTCGTAAAGACGGTCCTCCTCGTCCTTGTGGTGAACAGCGCGGCCTTCAACCCACCACGACCCCAGTAGTCACCAAAGCCCCCTTCAATAGCCACCACCGCAGCAAAGAGCTCCTTGCTCTCAAAAGCGCGCATTGTCGCGCATTGTCGAGGATTGAATTAGATCAACATTGTCAACATAAATTGTAGTGGAAATAATTCAATGTCCTCTCGCTGGTTTTACAATGAAGAGTTTTTTTTAATGCTCAGCGAGATAAGGCTTTTGATACAAGTATCAAGTACATACCTCAAGTACAAAAAAGACAGCACTCATATGACAAAGAAATGACGACCAGCCCATCTCTAAACATCCCTTGTGACACAGCCCCTTATATAGTGTTTTCCACACTAAAGGTGTGGTCGGGTGAACTTGAAAGTACAGAGGTAGGGGGGTAGAATAGAGCAAGAGACCTTGAGGAGAAAATCATTAGTGGCTCCAGGAAGTCGGGGCCTAGGAGAAACTCAACTAATGAGAAGACCCCAGTCGGTTACCGAGACAACAACATTCCCCAAGGGGCGAGTTTCCCAGAAATTAACTGTAAATATGATGTCCACACCTGTGGAGGCACCCAGCAAACTGCATGACATCACAGTCCGACCTTGAGATAACTTACTGGTTCTAGGCCTGACTGAGACAGAAGGCTAACTGCAGTGTGTAGAATTAAAACCTCGTTCATTCTTAAGCCTGCACATTATGTGGCGTATACATGATACATGATGTAAGTTATTACCCTGCACTCGCGAAGCAAAAAGTAGGGTTAGGCACTCGGGTGCGTACGTGCATACATGTGGCGTATGTGTCTGCATTTTAAAAATTCATTTTCTCGGCAACCGTGGTCCGACACGAAACTTTACCATAGGAGTGTCTCTGCCTGTATAATTTTGTATTCATAATTATGACGGCATCGGTCACGTGGTATGGACGCCATCTTGGAAAAACTTTACACCTCTATATCTCCCAAACCACTCAATGGGGAAAAAATTGAAACATGGCTCATTGTCAAGTCCTCCCCACCGGGAATAACATATGTTGATGATTATCTCATCGGTGCCTTCATTATGACGTCATAATTCGACAAGTACAATGCTTGATCTGATCAGTATGAAAAATAAAATCACCTGCAACTGTTAGTCCGATGGACACTAAATTTTCAGAATATGAGCGGCTCCTCCTGTAGAATATTTTAATGATAATTATGATGTCATAGGTCACGTGTTACAGGCGCCATCTTCAAAAAATCGAAAAATGTTGCACCTTTATATCTCCAAAACCGCTCCATGAAAAAAATTGAAACATGGCTCATTGTCAAGTACTTCCCTTGGGGAATTAGATATGTCGATCATGATGTCATCGGTACCTTAATTATGACATCATAATTCGACAAGCACAACGCTTGATTAGAACAGTATAAATTTTTTCTCTGCAATTCTTGGTCCAATTGACACGAAATTTTCACCGTAGGAGCGCGTCCTCCTGAAGAATATTTTAATGATAACTAAAACGTCTTAGGTCACGTGGTACTGGCGCCATCTTGGAAAACCGAAAAAAGTTGCAACTCTATATCTCCAAAATCGCTCAATGGGAAAAAATTGAAACGTGGCTCATTGTAAAGAACGAACTCCATATGGGGAATAGGTGCTATTAACGATGACGTCATTGGTACGGTAATTATGACGTTATAATTCGACAGGCACAACGCTTAGTCCGATCAGCTTGAAATTTATTGACCATGATCTTTGCAACAATTATATTGGAGAATATAAATGTATGATGTCATCGCTCACGTGGTCTGGCAGCCATATTGGATCAAAGGAAAAAAAACGTTCAAAAACAGAAGAGTTGGCTCACAACAAGTTGACTGCGCAGGGTAAGTACCATGAATACCTTTGAATACCTATGAATATTCCATGAATAGTAAGTATTATATCTCTGTAATGGTGAGGGAGGAGAGCATCAGGCCTGGCCAGCCGGTTCGTGAAATACTTGGGCCAAGTTTCCCCTGACAACCCCGCAAGAATGTGGTAATAATTGTGGCCGTTTAAAAAAAACAATTATACATCTTTACAATGCACAATGTTTATTCAGAATGAAAGTAATTTTTGACGACAAATATGGCGAACAATTTGAACAAAATAGGGATAAAGTATAGTTCATACACATATTCTCCCAGAATGCTCATCGATATTTCGAAGTGTAAATGGGAATTCCGTATTGGACACGATCGCTTGATGGTGTCACGTGTCGTGACCGTGGCACCACACCTGAGTCATGACGCTTATGACGCCCACCCACTCACTCAACCACCCAACACCCACCCACCCAACACCCAAACAACCAACACCCAACCAACACCCACCCTCCCAAAATCCACCCTTCCCAACACCCACCCAAGACCCAACCAACACCCTCTCAACACCCAACCAACACCCACCCTCCCAACACCCAACCAACCAAAATCCACCCAACACCCAACCAACACCCACCATCCCAACACCCAACCAACCAAAATCCACCCAACACCTAACCAACACCCACCATCCCAACACCCACCCTATCAACACCCAACCAACACCCACCCTCTGAACACACAACCAATACCCACCCTCTCAACACCCAACCAACACCCATCCTCCCAACACTCAACCACCTCCACCCACTTCTACCCACTCCTCCCAACACCCAACCAACACCCACCCTCCCAACACCCAACCAACCAAAACCCACCAAACACCCAGCGAACACCCAACCAGCACCACCATCCCATCACCCAACCAACCCCCATCCGCCCAACACTCAGCCACCCCCACCCACTTCCATCCACCCCTCCCAACACCCAACCAACACTCACCCAAAACACACCCAGTACCCACCATCCCAACACCCAACCAACACCGACCCTCCCAACCAACCAACACCCACCCAACACCCAACTAACACTCAACTAACACCCAACCAACACCACCATCCCAACACCCACCCTCCCAACACTCAGCCACCCCCACCCACTTCCACGCATCCCTCCCAACACCCAACCAACACTCACCCAAAACACAACCAGCATCCACCATCCCAACACTCAACCAACACCCACCCTCCCAACACCCAACCAACCAACACCCTCCCAACACCCAACCAACACCACCGTCCCAACACCCACCCTCCCAACACTCAGCCAACCCGCCCACCCCTTCCAACACCCAACCAACACTCACCCAAAACACAACCAGCACCCACCCTCCCAACACCAAACCAACCAACACCCACCGTCCCAACACCCAACCAACCAAAACCCACCCAACACCCAGGGAACACCCAACCAGCATCACCATCCCAACTGTTACGTGCTCCTCCCCAAACCCCGGTCACGGTGTACCTCCGAGCCCCGAGAGGACTCACGGCAGAAAGATGTGTTATTCTGTGTGTCAAAGATCAATGGTGAAACCACACCAATTGTTACAAACAAACAAATATTATATTAAGGTCACACAAGAATAACAGTACAATAACAATATTAATCAATTGTACAACCAATATATCATTCCTATGATGGTACCATCACTTTTGTACAATATAACTCACTGTGCTCCAAGTGAGCGAAAATAACATTCCCAATGTCTCTATCCTGGCTTCAAGCCAAGGTCGATCCACGCTCCAGTGATCGTCAGAACGATGCTGTATCGAGACCAGAATCCCGCTCGGTTGACAGTCACACTGCCAAAGATGGGCAAAGGTACCCTCAAGAGGCGACTGGGAAATCACACCTTTGGGTATGGACGTTCAACGGCTCACAAACGGCGAACCGCAAATTAACCTTCGGGTATGGACGTTCAACGGCTCACAGACGGCGAACCGCAAATTCCCACTCAAAATCCACGTTACACACACACACCAGATGAACGTCTGGATGGTTGTGAAAATTGTTGAAGCGAGGTGAAGAACCTGGAGCGATGCGAAATCCGGCACGAGGCAAAATGGCCAACGGTCCGTTCTCGAGACGTAACGGCACGCCAATGATTCTCTTCGGAATCAACCGCAAAAACCTGTCACGCAGGTTTATCTGTCACAGCGATAACAACTCTGTCGCAGGAATCCCTTTCCCAGGAAACTCCAAAGTTCACTCGTGACCCCCGTTCGCTAGCGTTTGCTCAAAACCTCAACGCAGCTCGGCTTCTGCTCCACCTTACTCGCTCCGCCTCCTTCTCCTCTTCTTCCTCCTCTTCTTCCTCGTCGGGTTCCCGATCCGGTTTCCGGTTTCTTTGAAAACATTAATTTATTTTACCTTTTGAAAACAGATCTCCATTTCACTTAAACGATAACAATAATAGTACATGCAACCAAAAATGTTTGCAGTGGATGAGAACCACAACAATGGAAGTGACGAATCCGTAACACTTCCCTCCCTCAAGAAAGAAAGTTGGAACATAGTGAAAACTTTCTTTGCATGCAAAAACTCTTTTAACAAACAAAAGTAAAACTCACCCCCAAATGATCAATTCACGTGAGCAACAAATAATTAATATTCCCCAAAATAAAGCAACAAAACTTCCAAACAACCTACAGGAATTTCCAAAGTTAGTTCACTCTGGATAAAGCATCAGCAACGACATTGTCCCTGCCCTTTACATGCCCAATTTCCACGTTTAACTCCTGCAAAGCCAAACTCCATCTCATCAACCTCTGATTTTTATTTTTATTTTTTTGAATGAAGGTTAAGAGGTTGTGATCAGTAAAGACTTTTATAGGAAAGGTAGTATTTCCCAGATACACCTCATAATGCTGAAGCGCTAGCAGGAGAGCAAGGGTCTCTTTTTCCATGGTGGCATAATTTGCCTGGTGTTTGTTAAACTTTTTGGAATAGTAGCACACCGGGTGATCCACTCCATCCTCATCTTCCTGTAATAGAACTGCGCCAGCCCCCACATCACTTGCATCAATGGCCAACTTGAAAGGTGCTTGAAAATCCGGGGCTGCTAGGACAGGAGAGCTCATTAATATTGCTTTGACGTGGGCAAAGGCAGCCTGACATTTGTCATCCCAAACAAACTTGGTCTCTTTCCTCAGCAAATTCGTTAAAGGGGCTACCACATCAGAAAAATTCCTGCAGAACCGCCGGTACCAACCAGCCATACCCAAGAATCTCATAAGCTCCTTCTTCCCTTTTTGAACTTGGAAGCGATCAATGGCTTCTATCTTGGCTGTCACCAGTTGCACCTGACCCTGACCTACTACATGGCCTCGGAACACCACCTGTGCCTTTACAAACTCACTCTTAGATAAGTTGATGGTCAACCCTGCCTCGGTCAGTTTCTTGAAAAATGCATGAATTTGTTTAATATGATCTTCCATGGTCATAGTGTGGATGATGACATCATCCAGATAAGCCTCCACCTCCTCAAGGTCTGCAATGAGCTTATTAATCAGCCGTTGAAATGTAGCAGGCCCGTTTTTCAATCCAAAGGGAAGAACCTTGTACTGATACAACCCGTTTGGTGTGACTAAAGCCGAGATTTCCTTGGCTCTATCAGTAAGAGGAATCTGCCAATACCCTTTCAGCAAGTCAAATTTAGTGACAAATTTAGCTGGCCCTATTCTATCAATACAGTCATCAATCCTCGGGATGGGATATGAGTCGGTCTTGGTCACTGCATTAACCCGTTTTAAATCCGTACACCAGTGAAAACTGCCATCGGGTTTTGGAACCAACACACATGGTGAGCTCCATTCACTGCTGCTTGGTTCGATGATGTCATTCTCCAACATATACTGAACCTCCTTCCGAAGATACTCCATCTTCACAGGGTTCATCCGATAGGGGTGTTGCTTCACAGGAGTGGCTTCCCCCACCTCAATATCATGATATACCAAGTCAGTACGACCAGGTACATCTGTGAACAAATGTGCAAACTCAAAAATTAGGCTGGATAGTTGTCCTTGTTGTTCCCTCGTTAAATGACCTAATTTCTCATCTAAATGACTCAACACTCCCGTGTTCGTCAATCTGGGACAAGCCTGGTCATCAAAGTTATCAAACTCCACACCGGCCTCAACCTCTGGATTTTCTTGCACCCCGACTAAAGGTGAGACAGGTGAGACAGGAACCATTTTCTCCACAGGCATCCTCATAATATTTCTTCAGTCGGTTGACATGACACAGCTGCCGCTTTTTCCGTCGGTCGGGAGTTGTCACCACGTAATCTGTTTCATTAACCCTCCTTTCGATTGCATAGGGACCAAAATACCGAGCCGGTAGTGGCCGACCTGGAACAGGAAGCAACACTAACACTCGGTCCTCAGGACTGAAATTTCTTATCTGAGATTTCTTGTCATGTCTCACTTTCATTTTATCCTGTGTCACTTTCAAGTTTCATCTTGCAACTTCACAAGCCTTTGCCAATCTGTGCCTAACCATTGACACATTCTCCACCACTGTTGACTGTGACTCCTCCTGTAGCCACTGTTCTTTCACCAATTTCAATGGTCCTCGCACTGAGTGTCCAAACACAAGTTCAAAAGGACTGAATCCCAATGACTCCTGAACAGATTCCCTCGTAGCAAACAACAATAAGGGTATTCCTTCATCCCAATCCTTGTCACATTCAAAACACTACGTTCTGATCATATTCTCCAATGTCTGGTGAAACCTTTCCAAGGCCCCTTGGCTCTCGGGATGGTAAGTACTTGATCTTATTTGCTCCACTCCCAACAGGTGTACCACTTGCTGAAAAAGCGTTGACATGAAATTGGAACCCTGATCAGACTGGATGACCTTAGGTAGGCCAACCAAAGTGAAATATCTAATCGAGGGCTTCCCAATAACTGCCGCAGTAATTTTTCTAAGACTAAGAGGCACTGCTTCTGGGAATCTCGTGGAAGTGCACATGATGGTCAGAAAATACTGATGTCCAGGCTTAGTTTTAGGTAAAGGGCATACACAGTCAATAATGACTCGGCTGAATGGCTCTTCAAAAGCTGGAATTGGTTTTAAAGGTGCGGATGGGACTTTCTGATTAGGTTTTCCCACCAGCTGGCAAGAATGGCAAGATTTACAGAACTCCGCCACATCACGTCGCAATCCTGGCCAGAAAAAATGTACCAATATTCTGTCACACGTCTTGTTCACTCCAAGGTGCCCAGCCAAAGGTGTCTCGTGCGCCAAACTCAATATCTCCTTCCGGTACGGCGGTGGCACCACAATTTGGTAATGAACTTTCCACTCATCATTTGCTGGCACCTCTGGTGGTCTCCATTTTCTCATGAGTATTTCCCCTTTCATGAAGTAACCAACAGGTATCTTCATAGCCTCTTCCTCTGTAACGGCTTTATCAATCAAACTCCGGATCTCCGAATCTCCGTTTTGTTCTTCAACAAGTCTCTTTCGGACAAGCACCGTTTGTTCAACCTTGTTCCCAGATGTCTCCGACGGACACTCCATTTCCTCTTTTGTTCCAGATGCCACCTTTTCCTTTGGTTCCTTGATGTCACTCCCTTTCCTATTATCTCTTCCAGACTTTTCCTCCAATATCGCTAAGGAACCCAAATTCACATCACCTTCCTGCTCCTTCTCTTCAGAGCGCTTCCTACCCATAGCACGAGTCACTGCACAGGATGGAAAGATACCCGGAATCTCCTGCTCTAACTGTGCGGTGTTATTTTCCATACTGGGCTTTTCAACCAACATTGGATTACCAGAAACTCGACCACCGGCCAAATCATTCCCGATAATAAAAGAGATTCCCTCTACAGGAAGAGTGGCTTGTAAACCTACGGTGACCGGTCCTGACACCAAATCAGACTTCAAATGGATGACATGAAGAGGAGCTTTAATATAGCCACCAACCCCCTGTAAAAGAACACTAACACCAGTTGCCGTCTTCTCTGACAATGGCAAAATGCCTTCAAGCATCAAAGATTGATGTGCTCCTGTGTCCCTCAATACCGCAACAGGTCTCTGGTTAGTTAAGTCCCCATCCAGTGACACAAACCCCTCTGAAATAAAAGGTTTGTAACCCTCTTGAACAAGGTCGTTCTGTGATGCCGTAACTTTGGCATGGGAACCTTCACAAGGCACTGTCCTCCAAGGACGATTTCTTGCATTGGCCAATGCATTCGGAGTTGCACTAGCCTGACTCCGCTCCTGATTTTTCCTTTTCATGGCGTAACATTGGGACATCAAATGCCCAGGTTTCTTGCAAAAAGCTCAAGTAGGCCCAGAGGAAAAAGTCGTGGTCTGCCTCGGGCCTCTCGGAAGATAAGTCTGTCTTGGAACTGTAGTCTTCTGACCCCTAAAAGTCGAGGTATCAGATTTGTCCCCATAGTCCTCTCTAGGCCGCCTCCATGAAAATCTATTCTCCGAACCTGATTTACCATAACTCCCCTGGCTAACTCTAAGCGGGAAGTTAGGTTTGTGGAACCCCATCCTGTGTGTCAAGGCATAGTCATCTGCTACGGTTGCTGCCTCATACAACTCTGGTACTTTCTTCTCATCCAAATGTACTTTAATGTCCACGTGGACACACTGTTTGAATTCCTCCACCAATATCAATTGTCGCAAAAGGTTGAAGTCTTTCCCAATCTCCTTCGAGTCACACCACCTGTCAAACATGGTTTCCTTCATTCTGGCAAACTCCACATGGGTCTCACTCTCCTTCTTCCTGGCATTCCTGAATTTTTGCCGGTAAGCTTCAGGGACCAATTCATAGGCTTTGAGAATGGCTTTCTTCACTATCTCATAATCTGCACATTGGTCAATCGGTAAAGCCGAAAATATATCTTGAGCTTTACCCACCAGAACACTTTGCACTAACATAGTCCGGGACCCCACAGGCCATTTTAGCATTTGAGCCACCTACTCAAAATGTAAAAAAAACTTGGCTACTTCCTTTTCATTGAAGGGTGGAACCAGCCTCACATGCCTACCAACATCCCAAGAGTTCTCACTAGTTGTCGAACGAGCCGGCATGGATACTACTTCTCTCCGTTCTCCCAGTAATTCCAGCTCCTTGAGTTTAAGTTCCTTCGGATACTCCCTGTCACGTTCCTTTAACTCCCTTTCGGCTCTCCTTTCCTCTGCTCTTTCCTCTGCTCTTCTTTCTTCTTCAGCTCTCCTTTCCTCTGCTCTTCTCTCCTCGAGTTCCTTTTCAGCTCTCCTTTCCTCTGCTCTTCTTTCTTCTTCAGCTCTCCTTTCCTCGGCTCTTCTCTCCTCGAGTTCTCATACCCGTTCTGCTCTTTCCTTTTCCGCTTTCCATTCCAACCCTTTTAATCTTTCCTGGCTCTGCAGTTGCATCTCCATTTTCCGGAGCTCCACATTTCCTTTTTCCTCTGGTAACCAATCCAAGGCTACCTCTTCCCATGTTCCTTGTCCCACTAGAGACTCCACCACCAATGTCTGCATCTCTGCTTTCTTCATATTAACTCGGACCTCCAAGTTAAAATATTTGGCCAATATCATGAGTTCCGATCTTTTTAACGCCTGGAACTGTGCCTCATTAGGGGACGCTGCAAACTTTTCTGCGTCAAACACCATGGTGACTATCAGTTAGCACCTGTTAACCTTCACACAAAAAAAATCCAATTTTTTTGAAAAATTTGGGAATGTTAGAAAATTCCAAATTTGGGAATTTTGGGAATGTGAGGGAATTCTATCCCGGATGAGGCCCCCAATTTCTGTTACGTGCTCCTCCCCAAACCCGGGTCACGGTGTACCTCCGAGCCCCGAGAGGAGTCACAGCAGAAAGATGTGTTATTCTGTGTGTCAAAGATCAATGGTGAAACCACACCAATTGTTACCAACAAACAAATATTGTATTAAGGTCACACAAGAATAACAGTACAATAACAATATTAATCAATTGTGCAACCAATATATCATTCCTATGATGGTACCATCAGTTTCGTACAATATAACTCACTGTGCTCCAAGTGAGCGAAAATAACATTCCCAATGTCTCTATCCCGGCTTCAAGCCAAGGTCGATCTATGCTCCAGTGATCATCAGAAAGATGCTGTATCGAGACCAGAATCCCACTCGGTTGACAGTCACACTGCCAAAGATGGGCAAAGGTACCCTCAAGAGGCGACTGGGAAATCACACCTTTGGGTATGGACGTTCAACGGCTCACAAATGGCAAACCACAAATTCCCACTCAAAATCCACGTTACACACACACACCAGATTAACGTCTGGATGGTTGTGAAAATGGTTGAAGCGAGGTGAAGAACCTGGAGCGATGCGAAATCCGGCGCGAGGCAAAATGGCCAACGGTCCGTTCTCGAGACGTAACGGCACGCCAATGATTCTCTTCGGAATCAACCGCAAAAACCTGTCACGCAAGTTTATCTGTCACAGCGATAACAACTCTGTCGCAGGAATCCCTTTCCCAGGAAACTCCAAAGTTCACTCGTGACCCCCGTTCGCTAGCGTTTGCTCAAAACCTCAACGCAGCTCGACTTCTGCTCCACCTTACTCGCTCCGCCTCCTTCTCCTCTTCTTCCTCGTCCGGTTTCCGGTTTCTTTTAAAACATTAATTTATTTTACCTTTTGAAAACAGATCTCCATTTCACTTAAACGATAACAATAATAGTACATGCAACCAAAAATGTTTGCAGTGGATGAGAACCACAACAACGGAAGTGACGAATCCGTAACACAACACCCATCCTCCTAAAACTCAGCCACCCCCACCCACTTCCACCCACCCCTCCCAACACTCACCCAAAGCACAACCAGCACCCACCCTCCCAACAACCACCTAGCACCCAACCAACACCACGATCCCAACACCCAACCAACACTCACCATCCCAACACCCAACCAACACCCACCCTCTCAACACCCAACCAACACCCACCCTCTCAACACCCACCCTCTCAACACCCAACCAACACCCACCCTCTCAACACCTATCCTCTCAACACCCACCCTCTCAACACCCACCCTCTCAACACCCAACCAACACCCACCCTCCCAACACCCACCCTTCCAACACCCAACCAACACCCACCCTCTCAACACCCAACCAACACCCACCCTCCCAACACCCAACCAACACCACCGTCCAAACTACCAACCAACACCCACCCTCCCAACACTAAGCCACCCCCACTCACTTCCACCCACCCCTCCCAACACTCACCCAAAACAACCAGCACCCACCCTCCCAACACTCAGCCAACACCCACGTTCCCAATACCCAACCAACACCCACCCTCCCAACATTCACCTACCCCCACCTACTTTCACCCACCCCCACCCACTTCCACCCACCCCCTTCCACCCACCCCCACCCACTTCCACCCACCCCCACCCCCACATTGTTATGGTTCGAATTTTGTCTACGATCCTCTGTCCTGCTGCACATCACGGAACATTTGCTACTCTTACATTTCTATCTGGTAAAATAATTTTAAAATTAGCATTACCAAGGAGCATTTTCGTCTCTCTCTTTGCAGGGGAATGTGTTTTTATGATGAAGTCAAATGAAGCGCGTGTCATATACAATTGAAAATTTTTAAAATCCTTCCTCAATTAAAGACTAACTATTCACTAAAAGCAGCTATTTCATCAAGAACCGTCAAGTTGTCTCTGTGGCGCAATCGGTTAGCGCGTTCGGCTGTTAACCGAAAGGTTGGTGGTTCGAGCCCACCCAGGGACGTTCTTTACTTTTTCATTCAGATTACTTGATGGAATTGCGTTTTGAAACATTTATGAAAATATTTAAAATATATACAATATGATGCTTATTCGAAAATATAACTTATTAATTACTCTTTTGGATATTAAATTGTTCATTGTTAAAGTTCAGGCAGTGATACGGCTTGACTGGCTGTTGAATTTAACCAATCAAATGACTGGTTGTTAAAGCCAGCCAATCACTGGACTCGTAGCTGTGCTCAGCCAATCACAGAATCTGATGTTGGGAGGTCGCTGATGGTGAGGCACTTCACGCTGTAATGGTGAGTTCTCTTAAATGGGATATGTTGTTACTTTTCCTTTCTTATTAGTTGTGAAAGTTGGTTGTACGCGATATAAAAATTATAAACGAAACGAGTCTTGTTTTTTTTAACTGTGGATGTTTCCTATGTTTTTTCTGTTTATGAATATTTTCTTCAGTTGGAGAATTGTGAATCAATTTTTTACTCGTACAATGTACATTGAGTCGTTTATCACGAGTTTACTTGATAATCAGAACGTGTACAGATTGTGCTTTTTAATTGAATGTGTTTGAGATGTTTAACTGTAAAAGATTGCCGGAATCGCAAAATGGCGAAAAGCTATTAAAGGACGACCAACTAAAGATCTCTTCTGAGAAGAAAATAGTGGTTGAAGTGTCATGATTAGGCCACAGAGTGGTTTTAATCTGCGGAACGAGCACGAAATGTTTGCTGAGTTTTAATATCTCCTTTAAACAAGTTGGTTTGTAGAAATGGAAGGAGGGGGCTCCTGTGTTTGAATGGAAGGGGGGGGGGGGGGGGCGAGTGTTTGTGGAAAGAGAGGGAGGGGCGAGTGTTTGTGGAAAGGGAGGGAAGGGGCAAGTGTTTGTGGAAAGGGAGGGAGGGGCGAGTGTTTGTGGAAAGGGAGGGAGGGTTTGAGTGTTTGTAGAAAGGGAGGGAAGCGGGCCGAGTGTTGTGTAAAGGGAGGGAAGTGGGTCGAGTGTTGTGTAAAGGGAGGGAAGGGGGCCGAGTGTTGTGAAAAGGGAGGGAAGTGGGTCGAGTGTTGTGAAAATGGAGGGAAGGGGGCCGAGTGTAGTGAAAAGGGAGGGAAGGGGGCCGAGTGTTGTGAAAAGGGAGGGAAGGGGGCCGAGTGTTGTGAAAAGGGAGGGAAGTGGGTCGAGTGTTGTGAAAATGGAGGGAAGGGGGCCGAGTGTAGTGAAAAGGGAGGGAAGGGGGCCGAGTGTTGTGAAAAGGGAGGGAAGGGGGCCGAGTGTTGTGTAAAGGGAGGGAAGGGGGCTCGAGTGTAGTGAAAAGGGAGGGAAGGGGGCCGAGTGCAGTGAAAAGGGAGGGAAGGGGGCCGAGTGTTGTGTAAAGGGAGGGAAGGGGGCCGAGTGTTGTGTAAAGGGAGGGAAGGGGCCCGAGTGTAGTGAAAAAGGAGGGAAGGGGGCTGAGTGTTGTGTGAAGGGAGGGAAGGGGGCCCGAGTGTTGTGTGAAGGGAGGGAAGGGGGCCGAGTGTAGTGAAAAGGGAGGGAAGGGGGCCGAGTGCAGTGAAAAGGGAGGGAAGGGGGCCGAGTGTTGTGTGAAGGGAGGGAAGGGGGCCCGAGTGTTGTGTAAAGGGAGGGAAGGGGGCCCGAGTGTTGTGTAAAGGGAGGGAAGGGGGCCGAGTGTTGTGTAAAGGGAGGGAAGGGGGCCCGAGTGTAGTGAAAAGGGAGGGAAGGGGGCCGAGTGCAGTGAAAAGGGAGGGAAGGGGGCCGAGTGTTGTGTGAAGGGAGGGAAGGGGGCCCGAGTGTTGTGTAAAGGGAGGGAAGGGGGCCGAGTGCAGTGAAAAGGGAGGGAAGGGGGCCGAGTGCAGTGAAAAGGGAGGGAAGGGGGCCGAGTGTTGTGTAAAGGGAGGGAAGGGGGCCGAGTGTTGTGTAAAGGGAGGGAAGGGGGCCTGAGTGTAGTGAAAAGGGAGGGAAGGGGGCCCGAGTGTTGTGTAAAGGGAGGGAAGGGGGCCCGAGTGTTGTGTGAAGGGAGGGAAGGGGGCCCGAGTGTTGTGTAAAGGAAGGGAAGGGGGCCCGAGTGTAGTGAAAAGGGAGGGAAGGGGGCCTGAGTGTAGTAAAAAGGGAGGGAAGGGGGCCGAGTGCAGTGAAAAGGGAGGGAAGGGGGCAGAGTGCAGTGAAAAGGGAGGGAAGGGGGCCGAATGTTTGTGGAACTGAGCCTCACACATTTTCATTTCCCCATCAGACAATTGTGATCTTTTGCTGCATTATTCTTGTGGGTTAGTTGCACAGGAGCGGGATGGTGGAGTTCTGTGTGGAGATTGATCTCGTGATTGTAAACACATGGCTTAAACAGCCCAATCGTATATTGTGCATATGGACTTCACCTGATGGGCAAAGTATAAATTAGATTGACTACATTCTCATCAAAAGAAGATGGAGAAGTGATGTACAATCTGCCATTACTGTCGGGTGCAGACTGTGGGACAGATCGTGAACTACTTGTGGTTAAGCTACACGTCAATTTGAGAAAAGTGAAAAAAAAATCCAAAAACTCCAATCAGATATGACCTTGAGGTAAAAATAGATATAAAAAACATTTTGCAGAGCTGGATTTGGTTGACAGAATGCCAGACAAATTGTGGCAAGAGGTTGAAAAAGTTGTCAAAGAAGAGCCCAAAAACAGCATAACAAAAGTAAGCCGAACGAAGTCTAAATGGTTGGCAGAAGAAGCAATAAGTATTGTAGACAGAAGAAGGGAGATGAAAACCAAAGGGGACATTTTTTCAGATGAATACCGACTTCCAACGACAAGCCCCGGAATGACAAAGATAAATATTTCAGAGGCATGTATAGAGCATATATTGCAGATCACGACAGAGTGGGGGAAAACAAGATCTTTTTTGAAGATCAAGAGAGATAAGAAAAGTTTAGGTCGGAGATTGGGGTCCTTAAAGGTTCACAGACACAGAAATATTTTTTGATGTGATTATATTGATCTTAAAGCAATAAACAGAGAACTGAACATGGTTTTTCAAATTCTAATGATTTTTTCAGGTGTTACATTTAAAAAAGCAAACCTATCTGGGTACCGCACCGAAAAATAGCAATGGCGTCATCTGGGTGACGTAATCAAAGGCAAGGTTGTCTCAACACGCAACGGATAATGGCCGCACAACTCCCTTCAGACTTGCGAGAAAGTGAATTTGACAAAGATTTTTCTGATCAATAATCCCCCGATGGTCCAAATCATTATAAAAACTACTTGCAGGAAAAATTTTCCCATCATGACGTAGCGGGTCACATGGGTGATAAAATGGCAGTTTTTTGGGGGTGGAGGGGGCTGGGCCAATTGAGCATAAAAGGACACCCAAAAAACATTAATATCTTCCTTCCAAGATAATTATTCAAAAAAAGAACGATGGTTAAGTGAAGCAATGTCTGTTAATTAAACGTAACAACGAAACACCACAATAACAGAACAGGCTCCACAAACAAAAACCAAGCACCACCATGGAAGCAACGACTCAGGAGACTGAGGGAGATGCTCAGAAAGGAGACAGGACAGATACAGCAATTCGAAAGAGGAAATCAAAGGCCAAAACTAAAGAGGAAAATCCAGAAAATATAATACAAATATGAAATTGAAGATAAAGGCTTAGACTAGAGGTATAATGGTTGCTGAAAATAAACTAAAAATCGAAATGATAGCAAGGAAATTAAAAAACTACGGCGAGGATAACATGAGGAGAAAATACGGCCAGATGTTTGAAAACAACCCAAAAAGATTCTATCGTGAACTAGGGAAACAGAAGCAGAATGTGTCATCCTCTCCTGATAAAGATGAACTGGAAGGATACTGAAAAGGAATTTATGAAGATCGAAAATAACGCAATATGGAGGAATGCAAATTGAAACCTGGAGGAGAAAAAGCAACATCTTGAGGAAATGATCCCAGTAATAATTGATGCAGAAAAATAAGACAACAACTGACAAAGATTGTAAAATTTTAAAGCCCTAGCCCAGATGGGATCCCAAACTTCTGGTTAAAGAAATTTGATGCTCGCCACGTTCACTACGCTTGAGCATTCAATGAACTTATCCAAGGGGATCAGGAAATGGATGGATGGCTCACAGAAGGTAATGCCTTCCTCATCTCAAATTCTGAAGAGACCCAACTAACTCACAAATATTATCCAATAACCTGTCGATCAACAACATAGAAATTTTGAACAGAAATTCTCACAGAAATGATGTACCACCACCTAACACACCAAGGAGGCCTAGAGGCAGAACAGAAGGGATGCAAGAGAGGATGTCACGGTACAATAGACCACCTATTACTAAACAAGGCCATACTCAAATTGCAATCAAGAAGAACCAAATTGTCCACAGCATGGATACACTATAAAAAAACATTTTGACAGTGTCCCACATTCATGGATGATAAAGTGCATGCAAATGTACAAGATAAATCCCCAAATAATCAAACTGATTGGGAAAGCCATGGATCTATGGAATACCACACTAATCCTGCAGCACTCAGAAGGAAAGATTGAAATACCAAGAGTAAAGGTACAATGTGGCATATTCCAAGGAGACAGCCTTTCTCCTGTCCTGTTTTGCCTGGCCCTGGACCCACTAGTAACCTCATCAATGAGCAAGGACACGGATACACCCGAACATCCAATAAAAGAATGTCCAAAGAAACAGGAAAAGTGACGCATCTACGGTATATACTCTTTGCATCGAACGACGAAAAAATGGCAGAACTGAAATGAGTGAAACGGTTCTCTGATGACATCCAAATGGAATTTGGCCTAGATAGGTGTGCCAAGTGCATATTCGTGCAAGGGAGACCAACAAAAACGGACAACATAAAAACGACCTATATACAACAATACAGGAGCTAGACAACGAAGCATATTACAAATACCTTGGAGTAGAAGAGGGCCACCAAATTTGCCGTAAGAAATGCGTAAAACAATTACCAAAGAAACCTGCATAGAACGAGGCTGATCCTGAAAACCTTTCTCACCCCGAGAAACAAAATCAAAGCTATAAACCAACTCGCAGTCAGTACCAGTGTTCCAGCACAGCGGTGGAATAGTAAACTGGCCACAAGCGGATATCAAGAAACTAGATAACAAAACAAGCAAACTCCTCACTATCCATAAAATGTTCTACAAAAGTAAGTGCATCCCAAGAATGTACCTGCTGAGGAAAGAAGGAGGTGGTGGCCTGATGGAACTCAATCAAGTGCACAGAGCTATGACTGTAGGATTAGCAGAGTATGTGAAAAGCTCAACCGACTACCGAATCCAATTTGTGTACAAGCATGAACACAGCAAGCCAGAAAAGGTATCTCTCGCTCACCTTGCAAAAAACTTCTAAAAACAGGTGCGATTAGAAGATGTCACACACCAAACCGATACAGCAACGAATACAGCCCCAATGATTGCAAAAAAGAACAAAGAAAATACAAGATTAAATACCGGTAGATATATAGTGACAACTGGGAGAAAGACAAAAGAGCGGCGGGGGGGGGGGGGGGGGGGGGGTGGGGAGGGGGAAATAATAAAAATAAATAAATAATGAGTTGGACAGATTGGGGATAGACAAAGAATGATCACTGGAATAGCTAAGAAGATGTCAGCTCAACTGGGATGGAGGATGAATCATTAATAATTCCCAAGACCAAGGACACCACACCAATGGCTTTAAAAATATTGCAGAACTTGGTCAAGTACAAGTTACTGCAGTTAAGATTGCAGTTGAGTACTTAATCGGACAAGTGTAGGTTCTGCAAGGTAGAAACAGAAAGCACGAGTCACCTCCTATCAGGCTGTAAAAAAAAAAACTCATGTCAAAGCAGCTGTACACCCAAAGGCACAACAAGGTATCTAGAGTAAACCACTGGTACATCTGCAGACATTTCAATATCCCAGTTCCACAAAAGTCATCGGAACATGAACCAAAAGCCATTGTTGAAAACAAGGACATAATGCTCACGTATGACCTCATGATTCATCCAGCATGAACAAGCACCATCCAGCATGAACAAGAAACAAAACATTGCGACCGGACATAGTATTCGGAAACAAAAAGGAAAAGACAGCATTGCTGATTGAGATATCAGTACCCAGTGATTTTGGCTTAAATAATGCAGAAATCAAGAAAGTGACCAAATAGAAATACCTCAAGAAATAAAAAATAAAATTTCCTTTTTAAGGCCATTTTCTCTGCTAGAGTGGGAGTTAGCCTTGCGGGCCCCATGACAATCATCATGGTTCCGTTTTTGAGGCAATGTTTTTTATTTTATTTTATGGCCGAATGCCCTTCCTGACGCAAACCCTTTAGTCGCCTCTTACGACACGCAGGGATACGGTGTACCAATTCTAAACCTGTACCAATTCGAAACCGGGGCACACACCGGCACATTCATCCCAGCAAGCTGGTACTCAATTTGCCATCCTCGGAAGGATGACAGGATGAGTCAACCCCCCCTGGCGTTAATTCAACGATCGACCAGGATTCAAACTCAGGTTCCGAGGATCCCAAGCCAGCACCCTAACCGCTAAGCCAACACTAAATAGTAATACCTCAAGAATGAAGGGAAAAGATCCTGGAAGCTGAGGAGCGCCAAAATTGTACCAATAATAATTGGGACAACGGGAATGATAAAGAAATAACTTGGAGATCTTAAAAACCATCCATGGGAACATTACCCCAAACAAATTACAGTTGGAGGCTGTACGGGGCTCAATGACGATCCTGAAAAGTCCTTCGAACAAAACTCTGAGAGACCGAGACAACTTCACAACTTAGCCCATGATTCGCATTCCTTCACCGAAGTGAGGGTGGATACATCGAGTCCTGGGAGGACTCCATCCCACCTTCTAAAACCCAAATTATGGAGATTTCTAAAACCCCAACCAACGACACACACACACACACACACACACACACACACACACACACACACACACACACACACACACACACACACACACACACACACACACACACACACACACACACACACACACACACACACACACACACACACACACACACACACACACACACACACACACACACACACACACACACACACACACACACACACACACACACACACACACACACACACACACACACACACACACATATATATATAATGTACACATTACATTACCATACATACATACATGTGGCCCCCTTATAGTATAGATAGCAAAGCTTTCGATTGTGTTGATTATGCATTGATGTGGAATATGCTGAGAGAAATGGGGATGTGGGAACACCTGATAGGCTTAGAAGAAGCCTGGACACTATTCAAGAAACTAGATGGTATTCGTAGAATACTTACTCTGCGCAGTCAACTTGGAGTGAAACAACTCTTCTGTTTTTGAACGTTTCTTTTTTCTTTGATCCAATATGGCTGCCAGACCACGTGAGCGATGACATCATAAATTTATATTCTCTAAATAATTGTTGCATAGATCATGCTCAATAAATTTCAAACTGATCGGACTAAGCATTGTCCCTGTCAAATTATGACGTCATAGTTATGGCACCAATGACGTCATCGTTAACAACACCTATTCCCCATATGGAGTTATTTACAATGAGCCACGTTTCAATTTTTTCCATAGAGCGGTTTTGGAGATATTGAGGTGCAACGTTTTTCGGTTTTTCGGTTTAACCCTGGTGTTGGGCTAGCGGCTAGGGTGCCAGCTTAGGATCCTGGGTTCGAATCCCGGTCGATCGCTGAATTAACGCCAGGGGGGTTGACTCAGCCTGTCATCCTTCCGAGGTCGGCTAATTGAGTACCAGTTCACTGGTAATTCCCGGTTTGTCGTTAAAGGCGGCAAAAAGGGTTGGCGGCAGGAAGGGCATCCGGCCGTAAAACATTGCTTCAAAAAGGGGACCAAAAAAAACAACAACCACGGTTCCCGAAAAAGGCCAACCCCCGCTTTGCGGGGAAAAATGGCCTCTAAAGGTGGTTATTTTTTTTTTTTTTAACGTTTTTCGGTTTTTCCAATATGAGGCTGCATTTTAAAAAAATAATGATCGGATGGATAAGTGTTGCATTTGTTAAATTATGACATCATAATGAAGGCACCGATGACATCATCATTAACATATCTTATTCCCCATTGGGATTAGTTGAAAATGAGCCAGGTCTCAATTTTTTCCATGGAGTGGTTTCAGTGATAGAGGTGCGAAGTTGTTCCAAGATGGCGCCTGTACCATGTGACCTATGACGTCATAATAATCATGAAAACATTCTACAGGAGGAGGCCCATCCTGTGAGGAAAATTTAGTGTCAATCGTACCAAGAATTGCAGAGAAAAAAATTCATACTGATCAAATCAAGCGTTGTACTTGTCGAATTATGACGTCATAATTAAGGTTCCGATGACATCATCATTAACGTATCTTATTCCCCAAGCGGAGTACTTGACAATGAGCCATGTTTAAAAAAATTTCCATGGAGCGGTTTCGGAGATATAGAGGTGCAACTTTTTTCGATTTTTTTTCCAAGATGGTGCTTGCACCACGTGACATATGACGTCATCATTTAAAAAATTCCACGGGAGGAGCCGCTCATATTCTGAAAATTTCATGCCAATCAGACTAACAGTTGCAGAGGAATTTTTTTTTTCATACTGATCAAATCAAGCGTTGTACTTGTCAAATTATGACGTCAGAATTAAGGTTCCGATGACATCATCATTAACATATCTCATTCCCCAAGCGGAGTACTTGACAATGAGCCATGTTTAAAAAAATTTCCATGGAGCGGTTTCGGAGATATAGAGGTGCAACTTTTTTCGATTTTTTTTCCAAGATGGCGCCTGCACCACGTGACCTATGACGTCATCATTTTAAAAATTCCACAGGAGGAGCCGCTCATATTCTGAAAATTTCATGCCAATCAGACTAACAGTTGCAGAGGAATTTTTTTTTTCATACTGATCAGATCAAGCGTTGTACTTGTTGAATTATGACGTTAAAGCGCGGCGTTACGCGCGCTGCTTGTGAGCAAGGAGGAAGCGGACAAGCGGTAACATATAAACGTCTTTATTGTAAGAGCACACTGTAACACTGAACTGCTCCGGGCTGGTCGCCCGGTGTATATCATGAGGCCACGCCTACCCCTCGGGCGTGGCCACCGCCCACTTGGTGCGTGGAATGATGTCACCACGCCAGTGGGCTTTTGTGTCCGCCACAACGTCATAAATAAGGCACCGATATCATCATCATCATCATCATCAAATCTTATTCCCCATAGATGGGAATAGCAATACCAAAGAATGGATTCCACACAGGTGTGGCCCATGTGTTAATTAAGCAAATAACATCCCAACATGCTTAGGGTCATGTATAAAAATGCTGCACAGGCCTGGTTGCCTATAATTATGGCTAGCATGGCTGCAAGAGGAGCACCCCCTCTTGTCATCCAATGATGAAAGCTTGTACTTGACAATGAGCCATGTTTCCATTTTCTCCATTGAGTGGCTTGGGAGATATAGAGGTGTAACGTTTTTCCAAGATGGCGTCCGTACCACGTGATCTATGACGTCATAATTATGAATAAAAAATTTCTACAGGCGGAGGCGCTCCTATGGTAAAATATAGTGTCAATCGGACCAACGGTTGCCTAGAAAATGAATTTTAAAAATGCAGACACGGCACACGTATGCAACCGAATGCTTAACCCTGCTTTTGCGTCGCGAGCACAGGTTAACTACAGTAAGAACACAGTATGGAAAGACAGCATAGTTTGGAATTGGACATGGGGTCAGAGAGGGGTTTATTCTCCCCTGACATGTTTAATCTGCAAAGTGAGTGCATCATGAGGCAATCAAGCTTGGATGAGATGGAGGTTGTAGTCAGGTATCTGGATTTTGAGGAAGATGTATCAACATCCTAAGGTATGCTTACAATACCACTCTGTTAACAGAAAGTAACAAGGATTTGGGGAAACTGCTGCAGACAGTGAAGAAGGAAGGTAAAAAGCTGGTCTTTATTTAAACCTAAGAAAGACCAAATTCTTTTCAACTGACAAGATCTTCATCCGTATGCAGCACAAGGGGTGTGGGGTAGCATCATTGGCTGAGGACACGGCTGTGCCTCTGATCCGATGCCCTCTCTAGGTTAGGGCAGGAATTTGGAATTTGTTCAGGGTGCTGGTGATGACTCGCCTACTCTTAGCTAAGCACACCGTGGGGTCTTTAACGTACACCAACTAATGCCTGTCGACGGGATGCCCGCTTAATGTCCATCCGCGGGATGGCACACACATTGATGGATTGCCCTGCCAGTGAAGCACCAGATTGAGAGTTTATCGCTGGGTCAGGATTCAAGCCAAGGCTAGACAGCTTAGAGGTGAGATGCGTACCTCAAGGCCATCCTGAACTGAGAAGATCGACGTGTTTAGATTGCTTGACAATCATGTGGAAATAGTGGAAAGTTTCATCTTCCTGGGTTCTAAAATTGAAGTGAGTGGAAAATGCGGAAACATTCATGCACGGTGGTTAGCATTGTGGAGAACAGCAATGTCATGATTGACAAAGATCTGGAAAGACAAATATGTGACAATACACACCAAGAGGAGGCTGGTGAATGATCTGGTATTTCCAGTTACAATGTATGCAAGTCATGGACAGTTAAAAATAAAGGAATATTTATGTTTTTGAAATTTGTTGGAGACGAAAGTTTAAAACTCCATGGACTGCAAGAATACCAAACAAACTGGTGCTTGAAGAAATGATACCACCATGCACGTTAGAAGCACTGATGCTAAAACAGAAATGGTCATACTTTGGACACAACATGCGTGCAGGAAACAAACGTCTGGAGAAGTCAACCATGCTGAGAATGTGTGAAGGAAGAAGGGGAAGATGCAGACATTGTATGTGCTGGATGGATGGGGTAAAGGCTACAACAAAGCTGTCTTTTCTAGAGCTTTGAGACGTAGTGTAGGATAGGGTTATTTGTAGAAACCTGATTGTGAATGTTACCAGAAGTCAGCCATGAATTGACAACTAGATAAGTTGCACTCTTTTTATTTCATTTTATTGTCTTTATATCAATCTTATTTACCAGACTCTGTGGCATAATAGTTAGAGCGTACACTCTGAGTGTGGGGGTTCGGTAGTTTGAACCCCGGCTGAATCGTACCAAAGACTTAAAATGGTATGTGCTGCTCCCTTTCTTGACGCTTAGCATTTAAAAGGATAGAGCATGGACAGACAACGCTGTGAAGGCAAAGGCAAACCACCTAGCATAACCCTTATCAAGAACTTGCTTCGGTTGAATCAGTGCTCTGTAAAGAGTCTTGTACATCAAGTCAAATATGTATCTTGTTACTATGTGCTTATTACTTGTTGAAGTCCTAAAATTATATTCTTGTGGCCTGTGAATATTGTGCACTATATTTGGATGTTGAGTAATTGTTGCACAATATTTGTCAATACATCAAATTTGATGCTAAAAGTATGCAAGGAGTATTAATCGCAGGTTTACAGATAATGACATGAAGCAGATTTAAAGGACAACTATGGTCGGGAAGTCATGAGATCACTTACCAGTCGTTGCATTTCCACAAATTTAAAGTGACATTACAAGCAACAAAATAAAAAAAAATAGTTTGAGAACTTTTGCTCTTTCACAATATGAATTTATGTTGTGTTCTTGCAACTTTGTATGGATACAAGTCTGGAGACGACGATGGTTCACGAGCGAGTGGTATTCAATGACGAGGGACGGACTATAACCGAAACAGGCCCAGACAGGCCAGGCCCAGAAATGTCAAAACAAAGGTTACTGACCTTGAAATGAGATAGAAAATAATGTATAATCAGTTATGCGGTTAGTTAGCTACACAATACCGAAAATTCGGTGAAAAATGAAATGGGGGAAAAAAAAGAAAAAAAAAAAAAGAAATAAAAATAAAGATGAAAAATCCTGTCAGATTCCACCAAACCCCTCGGAGAAGATGTAGCTTGAAATCGATTACCCCCTAAAAAGGCATCTTTCTCGGGCGTGGCTGTGCCAACAATGGGCGCAATACGCCCACTCTAGGCAGGACACAACTAGATCATGATATCAACCTCCCACCCAAGCTTCATCAAGATCGGATGATATCATCGGGTAGTTATGCTGCGGACAGACCGACAGACACACAGACACACACACACACACACAGACAGACAGACGCACACACATGACGAATATAGTGGTCACTTGATAACTCGTGAACCAATAAGTACAGTTGATTGATAACTTGGAATGTTCTGTTGCAGGCGGGCCAAGAAGGCAGTGGTGCACCAGGCACTAATACGACTGTGGCTGTACAACGCCCACCATTCAGCAGCGCTCAGCATATGGTACCCCCTCCATTTGTAAGTTGTATCCATTCAAGAAAATCTGGTTCCGTGGTGCAGTGACTAACACTTATGACAGTTCAGCTGAAAGTTTGCTTGTCTTCTAATTTGTGACATGTTTATTCATTTATGCTGTTATCTTTGTACATTTTGTGTGTTTAGATGCCTCCACCAGGCATACCTCCATTCCCGCCCATGGCGATGCCACCCATGGGACAGAGACCACCAAACATGAGTCATATGCCTCCAGCAATGATGCCGCCAATGATGCCGCCAATGGGAGCCCCGCATCCCATGAGCCAGGTGAGCTGCAAGTTCTCATGTGGATCATAGCTGCTGTACTTGAACAAGCATTCTGAGTATTGCGCTGCAACACAATTCCCCTACCGAAGTTCAAAGTGCCATAACTTTGTCAAAAATGATCGAATATGCAAATTTATGCACGGTTGATGCTGGTTTTCAAACTTGATCTGAGGTATGCTGAGACACGTGTGTCACGCCTCGCCTCGTTGATAAGCCCGCAAGGTCGCTCCGTGGAGCGGCCTGCACGTATTGCACTGTGTGAATTATATAAATTATTACCAACTCACGGTCTGAGGTACTAGCGATTCAAGAGATATCTAATTTTTTTATATTTTCGTTTAATTAACGATATCTGCCAAACCACGTGCCCTATCGCAAATTGTTTTATTCGTTTGTTAATATACCTCAGCTATTGACAAATCTTAAATTAGAATTTTATTTGAGGTTAAAATGACCGCGACAGGTCGTGTCCAACGATGCTTTCAGTCTGTACATGTGATAAATAATTAAATCCGCACACTTGACGCCTCTTCTTCTTCACGCAATAACAACTTCTAGCTTCCAGAACGTACATCCAATCATCTTGAAATTTTGCACACTTGTTACTCTTCATGACTTCTACTATAGTATGAAGTTTCACGTCGATCAATAAAGCGATTCAAGAGATATCTATTTTTTTAAACATTTTCGTTTAATTAACGATATCTGCCAAACCACGTGAGCTAGCGCAAATTCCAAAAGGACATTTTAGTAGACTGACATGCGGAACAGATCTGTGAAGTTTCCCCTCGATTGGATCAAAAATGAGGGAGGGGCTCGGTTTTAAAGGTTCATGCTGAAAAACGTCATAACTCTGAAACCATGTGACGCATGACGTCATGCTCGTTGACTTTTTTTGTTCGTCATGGGTATGCGATTCTGCCTGCAAAGTTTGGCCTCGATCTGTTCAGCCGTTGCAGAGAAAAAGGGGTTTTTGTGTTTTCACGAAAAACAATATGGCGGCCGAACCACGTGACCTGTGCTGTCATAATCTATATATATATAAAACACTGTGTGTGTGTGTGTGTGTGTGTGTGTGTGTGTGTGTGTGTGTGTGTGTGTGTGTGTGTGTGTGTGTGTGTGTGTGTGTGTGTGTGTGTGTGTGTGTGTGTGTGTGTGTGTGTGTGTAATGTTACCGGTAGACTCCTAAACGGAGAGGCTCACGTACTTGATATTTGGCACAAACATGGCCATTGAGCCTGGGAAGAACATGGTCGACCTAAAAATTTATTTCATAATATTTTTACCTCAGCGCATTTCAGCGAGGAATATTATGACCGGAATGGCAGAGCAGCGCGCTGATTCGCTCAGAGTGATCACGTGATGTTCCTTGCCGCCATTAACTCAGTTGCGCGTTCGCACGTATTTCAGAGCGAAAAGCGATTCCGTTTTTTCACATTTCAGCGAGGAATATTGCCATTCACACCACATAGGTTTTTTTCCCTTTCATCTTTAGATCCATATTTTTTGCCATAATGTAGCACATTATGGCTCTCTCGAGCTCGAGTTAGCCAATCACCTGGGAGCATGAGGCCACGTTGGCCACGCCCACGACACGACGCAGAGTTGCAATCGATCGCTCAGAGCGATCACGTGATGTTCCTTGCCGCGCGATTGCGTTTTTTCACATTTCAGCGAGGAACATTGCCATTCACACCACATAGGTTTTTTTTTCTTTCATCTTTAGATCCATATTTTTTTTCAGCGAGGAATATTATACACGGAAT